>NC_136315.1:5163815-5581315 GCF_964198595.1 Lampetra fluviatilis
GGGTTACTACCAGTATAAAGGGCTGAAAATCAGCACTGTGGAGTCGAGGGTTGCTGGACCGCAGAGATTTTGTGAAACTCCCTTCCCGTGGGGGTCGAGGCACCAAACCCCAGAAAGTGTAACAGCAAAAAAATGTGGACTTCACCTGTTCAATCCATATGGGATAGAGCGTTGCCCCCTCGCATCCATAGTTTTTTTTCCCGGGTGCTCAGGTTTCCTCCCACATATGAACACGCATGAATTGCCCGATGACACTTCACTAGCAATACATAGAGTACCACAGAGCTTTGGTAATTGTTCGCCGCCGGCTTGTCTGTGGTTCCTCCCCGCGCCTCTGAGTTGTTTTTCTGCCTTCGGGAATACTTTGCGGCTCACTACAAGTTGAAACTATCATTTATATACTGTATATTATTGACACCCAATGTAACACAATTGCTACATTTCTTAGCGGCCATAGGTGACTCGACTGACTAAGGCGCCCAGTTTAATGGGGAGGGGGTCCTCCCACTCGGACTCGAACCTAGCATCTCAGTGGTGCCGGTCTTGGTGGTCTGACCCGTGGGCTCCAACCACACCACGGAATGTGATCACGAAAGACAATGTGAAGACATTCACAAGTCGAGCGCGTAACCATCTTTGGATACTGTCATGGCCCAAACTGCCAAATGTGAAAATGATTTAGTACTTTCGGTAAAGCCACGTAGAAGGGAAGTAATAAAATAATAAAAATAAAACATAATAAAATAATTATGTTTTACCGAAAGAACCAAGAAGATGAATCCCTGCAGTCACGAAAGCTTTAAATCGAAAAATGATTTAGTAATTTCAAAAATATTTTTTTGTTGTCAAAATTATGGGTTTGCAGATATCTGTTGACGTCGAGAGTAAGACGACTCGATGGGCTGTCGCCTGGTTTACACGGGAAAAGCAAATAGAACATGTTTCTTGGCTTTTGTGTCACAATTTGAGACCTCTTTTCATCCTCTTGCTATTGTACTTCTTGCTACCGGTGAAGACTCCGATGTGGTGGCATGCGCTTTAGCACGCGCGTCACGTCGGCATCTTAAATGTGCTGTGCAAAATGTAATTTGTCCATTCTGCTTTCCTCTTCCGCTGCCCCACACACCCCAGTTGCCCCCCTCCCCCCTCATCCCCACCACCCCCATTGCGCTCGGTTCTTCTGCGCCATTCTCAAATTTATATCAATCTCGCAAATGGCGCCTGGTGAAAGCCGCCCGTTCTCATGATTTTGATTATCGCCTTGGAAGCTTAAAGCTGGGGGCGGAATGTCAGGCATGGTGGGGAGGGTGGGAGGATGCGTGGGGGGACAAGAGGTTACTTGTGTAGTGATATCAGCTGACAGCTGCATTACAGGTTTCTCTGGCACCATAGGTGTCTGCAGGCACACACAACCCGCTAATCTGCTTTTGGAAATGGTGTGTCTGCGGACAGAGAGTGATTCGCGTGCGTATTTTGGGCTGATTTTATATTCTTTTATTTTCGATGCAGAATTCCAATCTCCGTCGCCTTCCCACCTTGCCTTCAATGTCGCCACCTTCCTTCCCTCTCCGAGCCACCCCCTCTTGCTTATCCCAGCGAACGCCTCCGTCCAGCCGTGTGTCACCCCCCCAACACCCCACCCCGCCTCATTCCCGCCGCAATCCGTGGCTCTTTGCATCAACTTGCAAATGCGTAGTGACAGTGGAGAGCCTGAGCCCTGGCAATAATATCGGGGAGGTGGGAAAAAAAAAAAGCTCTGCAAAAAAAATGGGACGGAGCAATGATTTTTTTCAATCATTGTGTGTGTGTTTTTTTTTGTTGACGCCACGCCGTTATTTTTTATTTTGTAATACGTCAGCACATATGTGGCATTTCGGGTACAAAATCGCGTTACTTTGGTGACATTTATAGCATTAAAATAAATATGTGTGTGCATTAATGTGCTGATTTAGATACTGCAGAGTGTAGACATTTCTTTTCGTCCTCCGCATATTTTACAAAAAGCAGAAACCGAATAACAAAAAAGCACGGCCGTTTTTTGTCGCATGTGTGTGTGTGAGCCGCAAGGTAAACCACTCGAACAAAGTTGCCGCAAGTTGTCAGCACGAATGTGGATAAGTGCGCTAAACGTGGTCACTAAAAGTCACATTACAGCGCTTATCATTTTCTCCGGCTCTCATGACGTGCGCGTGTTTCAAAGGGCCTTTACTCAAACCCTGATGGATAGGAGCGATGCAAAATCATCAAGATTAAGTCGACTGTGTGTAAAGCTGGTGAGATTGCACTTCGAGCAGCAGTAGCAGCTACCTAGATAACTGTCTTTGTCCTTGAGTTTTACCTTGCGTTTGATAATAAATCAAAGTTTATAATGTCACTTTGGCAAATTCTCAATTTTCGCCGGTGGCTTTAACTCCTCCGAGCTGGCATTGATAAAAGTTGCACATATCACCGAACCAACTCGTATCTTAATTTCCCTGCCATTGGCAAAGAAGATGAATGACCGTGGCTTTCAACATATATCCTGAATATCTGATGCAAATGCAGAAAATATTAACGCACGGTCCTCGACAAACATTACGTTATGCCACTGCGTGATCAATGACGGCATTTTTTTCCCCTGTCATATTTTATTTTATAATTTGGACCGCATTAGTCCTCAGGCGACGCATTATTGTCGACGAGATTCTGTGTGGCTGATGGGCAAAGAAGAGTGCTTGCCACAAATTAACCACAATACCTTGCTGATCTTGTCAAGAAGCACAAAGCATCACGTGAACTCCGGTCATCCTGGGAGCAGCAGCTGCTTTTCGCTAACTATTTGTAGAGGAGTAGGGGAGAGTAGTGGCGTCGTGTGCGCTGTCCAGTGCGGTGACGTCACGGGACGTGGGGTCACGCGCGCTGGACAGTGCACATGACGTCACGTCTCCTAGGGTACCCCGTGACGTAAGCGGGGTCACTGTGGGAACGGGTAGAGTAAGCAGGGTGAAGAGGGAACCAGGGGTAGAGAGAGGGATCGAATAGGGAGTCTGGGGAGAAGCCGGTGGTAGCCGGTGGTAGCCGTAGAGGTGCTTCTGGTCGATGGAGTCGGCAGAGTCCACGATCCGACACAAGAGAGAGAGACCGGAGCTAGCCGGCAGGGACCCGGATTCAGAGTAGGACCCCTAGCCCCTGGGAGTTGTGTACCCTGCTGTGTAATATTGTAACAACTTTAATAAACCCTGGCGGAAGCCCTTAACTTACCTCCGTCTCCGAGTACGTCCGTCAGGAACTACTCAACATATTGAACAAAGACGGTCACTGTATCGTGCGCTTTCAGTGCGCTGGAACGCTCTTCCTTCCGATATTAGGAAGCCACTGGAGCTATGCACTTTCAAATCATCTGAATTGAAAACTGCTTTTTGTGTTTAGTTTGTTGTCCTTCCCCCGCACCTCCAATTAGCACGGTTGGCTACGTGTGGAGTGAAAGATGTTCAACGTACACACAAGACGACGTCAGGTGTTGTTGGAAGTGGAGATGATGCATTCGGCAAGAGGAAAAAAACATCTGGGCGTCAAATTTGGACCGGGCGCCAATAAAACATTTCTTTGAAAAGGCATCAACTGGGATTCACAGGCTGTCCATCTGTTGTGCGCTTTCAAGACTATTCACAGGTCACACTTACACACACACACACTGCGTTTATGTAAACCCACGAGGCTTAACACTTGAGCAAGTTCCTAACGAATGCCCTGCTCGTGAAACGCTTGCACGTACGTGTGAGTGCGCGTTTGGGGAGCTGTCGTGTAGCGGATAATGCTACGCTGCACCACGAGCCCGCCCACCCGAGTTCGATTCCCGGCCACGACCACCGCCAGGCACGATTATTTATTATTTTTAATCGGCCCTAGACCTTCACGAGGTCGACTCGGCCTCGAATGAGCAGCAGAAGGTCACGTGACGAGCGGGGATGACGGCTCGTGGTCAAGAATAATGACGTAATGACGTCGAAGGATCAGCACGTGTCTGATAGACGTCTGCAGAGGAGACGGGGCAATTAATTCAGCACATATTTGTGTAGGTGCCACGTGTACATAACAATGCAGGGTCGTGAGTGATAGCGGTGGAAGCTGATGATGATGATCACATCTAATTAAACCCGAAATTAAAAATTCCAATTGCAGGGGCTCAATTCTCCATAAGCCATTCACATGGAGGCGAATGCATCACTTGTTGACCGTTTGGTTGTGACGCAAAAGAAAAATAACTTGTGTTTATTTTGTTGAGCATCAGAGCAATGATTGGTGGGCGGGCCTTCTCCCGGCAATGTCGCGGTGCGTTTGTGCGTGAAGGTGCCCGTGAAAGGCGCAGCGATTCGCTGAAGAGGCGAGGAGACCCACACGGCATCTGCTGACCAGACGCTGGAAGCCACTTAATTCTTACCCGCTCGCGATATCATCTGCATTCCTATAGTGGTCAGGTGGGAGAGCCTGCTGTCTTAGATACAGGGTAAAGATGTGCTTACTTGTGCTGCTGTTGCTGCTGCCACTGCTGTCGCCAATGTCTCTGCAGAAGTATTTATTGATGGCAGCAACAACACCAACAACAACAAAAATCCTCCCAATTTTATTACGATTGCGATATCGGTGTCACTTGATGAGATTAAATGTCGATTTGCAACTCTGGTTGAGCCGTGCACACCACCCCATGTGTTGTGTGTATGTTGTATGTATGTTGTGTGTATGTTAAACTTCTTCCGCACCGATACGTAGCCAAATTCGCTAATCGGAGGCGTTGGAGAATGGGCCGTGATAATAAACATCACAGGGCTATTTATTTATTACTTCCCTGTGACCTCGAGGGACGCTGAACTCTCCCACACGCCCTGGTACAGAAATGTGCATTGCCCGGCAGCCAAAGCAGTTTATTTTTTATTCTCAGAGCTGGAATTTAACCAAATTCAGTGAAAAATAAAGTTATAGTAACAGCGTGTTTTTTTGCTGCTGCTGCTGCTATTGTTGTTACAGCAGCCATTAGTGACTGGGTGCTGAGACCAGCAACTCTCCACACTTAAGATCAGAGTTTATCCACGTGTGGTTAGAACCCAGATTTGTACTCAGGATCTCAGATACTCTGGCTCAAGCTCACTCATCACTTGGCCACTCTACCAATTCCTCTTGTCCCAGGTTTAATTCCCAGCCAAACTCACCACCCGTGTTTCGTCAGTTAAGCCTCAAAAATAATCACCTGGCATGCATAGTTGAGTTGCTGATCGTGATGGCCATCGTTGCTCGTGAAATTACATTGGCTAGACATGTTTGAATTCTCGCCTCGCCTGCCACCTCTTGGCATGTCGAGTTGGCCCTGCAACGTTCTTTCTGTAGGCACTCATCCCGACACTCTAAACAGGGGAGGGAGGGGTGCAGGGGTGAATCTCCGTTGGTGCCATTGGAGGTGTCGGATCCATGGAGCCAGTCGTGCGGGAAAGGGCATCATTGCTGTTGGTGTCAGTTGTGCTGCACGTTGTGCTGAATTGTGACATTGGGAAGAAGGGCTTGCGTGGGTGGGGGGATGGGGGGGAACGATGTTCTCGGCCTGCGAGCGCAGCAAACCCCCTGCTGGGCCTATTCTGCCATTTACAGGCAAACTACCACCCTCACGTCACAGATGACGGACAACCCACACCATGCTTAGCATCGTCATGATCCATGGTCTATTCATTGCTGGATGAAGGTCTCGCCATGCCCCCCCCCTTTCCCCCCCTACAGTTCTGCAATGCCATGATCCATCTCGCTCCCGATCCCATCGCCGAGTCTCTGCGGTGATCGCCCTCTTGGGTGCCTCCTCTCTTTTGGCTGCTATTCCTTCACTGGTCTCATCCTTTGACCAACATTTCATGATGTGTCCTGCCACCCAAGCTCCCCTCCCCCTCACTCCCCCTCCCCCACACTTTTGTCAAGAATAGTAAGCGTCTGATTTGTATTCATGTGCGTGTGTACGTATGTTGAACTTCTTTTGCACCGTACGTAGCCAACCGTAGCCAATCGTGCCAATGGGAGGTGCGGGGAAAGGACAAGAAACAAAAATGAGTTCCGATTAAATCCCCGTTATGTTTCCAGGGCCACGTGTTCCTCCGTCGACCTCGGTGCGATTTTCCTTGCATGCATCTCATCCCCCAGCATCGGAGTCGAAATCGACCGAGCGCACCCTGAAAACGATTTTTCTTTAGAACTGCTTCTTGTGCTCGGTTTGTTTTCCTTCCCCCGCAGCTCCGATTAGCGCGGTTGACTACGTACGGTGAGAAAGATGTTCAATAGACACACGTGCATACATACATACACCCGCCACGCTTAGCTGCGGGATTTCGTTGAAACAGGCCTGGGAAAAAAAAGTGCGCGTCTTGTGACGAATTGGACTAAATTCCCTCTCTCCCGTGACTTAATCAGCAACCCCCGTTACGAAAACTACGGTACACATGTAGAGAAGAACACAACTCCTGCACGTGGAGATTCCACACTGTTTTTTTTATCTGTGTACGTGCATGCTCATGGTACCCCAGAGTGGAACTCGCTAATGGATCATTTTGTGGTTAAAAAAAAGCTAGGGGTTATGTTGGTTGTGATTCGTCAATTGAGCAATAACTCAAGCCTAATGGCTTACCAGGTGAATACTATCCAACACGTCATGTTTAAGTAGGAAATCTCTGGACCCGGTTCGGCCTTGTGCATTTCATCAGTAGCATCAGCTTCCTTAAACAACTACTGCTAGATTGCCATATGTTAGTTTAACACATAGGCTTTCACGACCAATATTATCCATAATAGAGGTTTTTCTGGATGTCGCCTGATGATGTTGGTTGTAATTTCTGGCGAAACAATGGGTGTGCTGTACAAGTAACGAATTGGCACGTTCTGTTTACGTGACAAACCTTACTAGTTGGCTGCTCCGGGTGGTGGCGGGTTTAACAACACGTGTATTTATGCGATCTAACCCAAAAAAGATCGATATTATGGATGATATTGGTCGCGAAAGCCGACGTGTTAAACTAAACTTTTTAGTTTATTTTACCAGGTAACACCTACTGAGCTACATCACTCTTTTTCAGAAGCGATCTGGTCACAAACGACAGGTCAATGAAGTGGCTCATCATGTGGACATTTATAGCAGCCAAAAATATTCCAAACGTACGTCTCTTAATGTGGAGGGGAAAATTGAGGGACCCGGAGAAAAATCCACGCGACCACGGGGAGAACGTGCAAACTCCAAATATACAGCAGGCATCAGGGTCTGGATCAAACCAATCTAACCCATAAAAAGCCTCTCATGGATTGCCAAGTGTTATTGACAAGAACACTCCACATAGTTTAACACATAGCAGGCTTACGCGACCAATATCCATAACAGAGGGGTTTTTTTTGGGTTAGATCGCGTAAATATAGAAATGTGTCTTTAAAATCCGCCACCACCCGACACAGCCAACTAGTAAGGGATTGTCACGTAAACAGAACGTGCCAATTCGTCACTAGTACAGCACACCGGTGTGTTGGAGAGTTAAGCCACAACACTCCACGTAGACTATGGGGACCCCGTTCAATGCAAAATACCGTACCCTGCACAAACGCACAATGCGTAACATCTGGTCAGACCGGCAGCATTTTGTTTAGCAATACTGACTGCCAGAGGTCGCAATCGGGTACCCGATACCCGTACCCTACCCGATACCCAGCTACCCGTACCCAGCCGGGTACGGGTACCCGTTTGCGACCCTGGTGCGGCCGGGTACGGGTAGGCCGTGAGTCACTGGTGAGTAACCGTTTGTCACTCATTTCCCAACGTTTTGTCTCTTCTCACAATTCAAGTTACTAGAATCAACCCACCCGTGCCTGCAACATGGCTTCATCCCAGAGGTCGCAATCGGGTACCCGTACCCTACCCGATACCCGGCCGGGTACGGGTAGCCGAGTATCGGGTAGGGTATGGGTACCCGTTTGCGACCCTGGTGTGGTCGGGTACGGGTAAGGAATCAAAACCCGTTTGCCGGACTGTGAAAACGGGTCCACGCAGTTTGTTCGCTCTAAAAAACACTGCTGTTTGATCATTTTGGTCGAGGAAGCCAATCGGCTGGTGGACTACAACATACAAACGCACAACAAAGATTACCACCCACAATCATAATACCTAAATTATCTGCGAACCATGCGGAAATTTCCACTCCTGGGCGAACCAAAAAAAAAGTGTACATAATTTAAAAGGTATAACAAGTGCGTTACTTTTTCTCTATGCACTGTAATCACAAAAGGGTTGCTCATTAAGTCTGTGCAAGTGCAATTGGGTTGCACGGCGTGCATATAAAGTGTAACTGCTTATATATGCTTTTACCTATAGGGCTCAATCGGAACACATAATGAGTTCATGTCAAAAATAATTGCTGGATTTGAAACGACTCCCGGTTACGAGCCTCCTTACCGAGTTCCTCAACACTGCGTTCTACCAAATCAAACCCATCGCTTCCTGTAAATGGTGAGAAGAACCGATCCGATCAGACCCAGGCGACTTGCGCGCAAGAGCTGGGACGCCAGTAGCGATGACAACGTGCGGCGCTGCTGCTGCTGCTGCTCCACGCAAAGTGTGCAAGGCCATGAGTCCCATCATGGCGTGTGTGCATGTTGTGTGGCCGCCACAACGCTTGCACGCTACTCTCAGCCTTGCCTGAGCCAGCAGATCCGAAGAAGTGACGGACACATTGTCGACCCAACACGGGCCACGCGTTTCAGCTCTTCTGTGAGCTGGTGGTCTAGGCAAGGCTCAGGGCATTGCACAGTGCATGCCGTGCGGTGGTCACATGACGTGGCACGCAAAGTATGATGGGAATCGTGCCTTGATGCTGTTTGTGAGAAACGCGCACCTTTTGCTTGTTGTTATTTTCTGCGGTGCTTGACGTGGCACCCCGCTCTCCGCCCCCCCCCGTTGTGTTGCCAAATGCAATCAGTGCAGCTGATGCCCTGGCAGCAGTGGAGGGGCTTCATCATCCGGAGGTCTCCCTGATGTGGGTTGTGCACCGAGGTGCAATCGCTGGGTGGAGATTGGGTCAAGGAATGAGGAAGCACCGCTGTCTTTTGAGTGTCTCCCGGAGGGGAAGAAGACCCGGCTTTTATTGGTAATATAATAATAATAATAATGTTTATATTGTAGTGGTAGTAGTAGTAACAATGCTTTTATATTACCCAGGAAAGGCTCACCGTGCAGGGGTCCTGTCGCATTGAGATAATTGGTTAATTTCTGGTTTAAGCAAGCCTGACTCTGCTGATGAAACACTGATTGTCGAAACCGCTCCAGAGTTTTTTTTGTTGTTGCAAAAACATACCTTTTCTTATGCGGAGTAAGACAAATGAGGCGGTATTGTCTGCTGATTTTTTTTTACGACACCTTGTGTTCTCCACATTCACGCTAATTGTGCAATGTATACTTGATATATATATGTGGAAGGAAATTGGAAGTTTCCTGAACTCTGCAGTGGTGGCTCCATCACTGCGGTTGAATGGCCCCGTTTGTTTCATGTTATTGCCCTTTATTGCGAGCTCTTTATTTACCCAGGAGAAAGTCTCACTGATTCTCGAGACTCGATATCAGGGAGTTCTCCTGAACCTTGGGGGTGTTTGGCCAATTACATTCGCGAGTGTTTGGCTTCACGTAGAAGAAAACTGGACTCATTTATACTGTTATATCTGAACACATATCATAATTTGTACAGCACACAGATCAGTGACCTAAACAAAAACTCCCAACCATGTAAATTTGAGTTCAAATCCTGGTCAACATCAGTTTCAGCCTCATTGTCAGATTTGTTCTGGCCAAATGCCCAACAAGCCAGCCTTGGAGTTCGGCCATTGCACATTTGGCCCAACTCAAATTTCAATCAGCCAGCCAGTGATTTAATTTTGGTCAAGGGTGTGGTGGCCCAAATCCAGGACCAGATTAGAGGGAAAATTACCAGGCCCAGTCGACTCTTGCCTATCATCAGTCACTTATATGCATGTATGTTGAACTTCTTTCCAACCGTACGTAGCCGAACGCGCTAATCGGAGGTTGCGGAGGAAAGGGCCACTTGAGATGATCACGCGAGAACTGACTGAGGTGGCTGTGCACAGCTTGGTGCAGGAAAAGGCAACGTGTGGTTGTCACACGAAGAGACCGATTGGTACTGTAGGAAACCCAATTAAACTCGACAAAAACAACAACAACAAAGCGGACACGAGACTGTGTTTCATAAATAATTTGCCGTTATCCCTGATCGTGTTGGTTCATCTTGTTGGCAAGCCCCTTTTTTGTCCACAGGACTCGGTGACCTCCGTGAAGTTCTGGGCTCGGCACCCCAGAGCTACTCCGGGTGGGGAAAAAATTGTTGAAAGTCTTCCCCGTGACCTGCACGTGGCCCTGCTTCGTGGCCAAGTCAAGAGGGAATTGTCTGGGCATTCTTCCCTCTACAGCTTGACAGCGCTTGCCTTTTGCCAAGGGGTGGGGGTGGAGATCAAGCAGTTGGTGCGTAGAATCTTAATCATCAGCAGCCGTGATCAATCCACTGCTGGATGAAGGCCTCCCCAAACCCATCACTATCACCACCATGATATCATTTTTTAGAGGAACACAAGTAATTGACGACAAAAAAGCAATTATATTTTGTTATTGTTGATTAATCAACTGAATCGATTAATTGTCCCAACTTATAACGTCTGAGGAAAGAGAACATTAATAAATCAGAGTATCTGTCCCCGGGTGTTTTGTTTCATTAATGGTGATCTTTAAAGCACCATCCTGTACTTTAGACAACGCAGACAAAAACTTAGTCAACAGCGTGCCAGCGAGCCAGACAAACGAGAACTGGTGGACTGCGAACCTTAAGCATCCTCGAGCGTAATGTTGAGACGTGGGTTTTTTTCTCTTTGAAAATAGCAAAAGCGGCCTCTCCACGCAGCACAGAGTTTGAATTGGCCTCTTTGGTTTGCACAGAGGCCCCTGTAGGTGGAGTGAATTGTGCTGATAAATGCGAATTGCCCTGGGATGTGTCGATAGAACAATTGGGTCGTCCCTGAACTGCACCTTTTTTTTTGTTGCAATTCTATTTGAGGTAGTGTATCAGTGTTATGTCGTCGTCGTGAATTGGACACATTTCCATCCGGCAAGCGAGTAGTGCTTCACCCCTGTGCCAGAGAATAGCCCCAGCAAATGAGAGACCTGTTTCTGAAGTCACTCCAAGACCTGTGGGAACCTTTTAATGCCGGCGTTGGTCACGTGTCAAACTAAAAAGGCTTCACTCTGCAATAAGCCGAATTTAAGTACGGGCAGTCCTCCCGTTCGTGAGTCGAACTTTTCTTCAGTCGGAAACTCCACAATGCACTGTATTCAAATGCCCACGTGGTCAGTGTTTTTTAAATGTGTTACGGTTCAATAAAAGGACAGCATAGTTACACTCCTATTTGAGTAGTATAGACTTGCATGCAGCAATGTAACAAAAATACTCGAAAGGGAATAAAATATAACATTACACGTGATATTCTTTTGGTGTGTGCAGCAATTGGTGACCGGCCCCATCTGCATGCTACACTTGAGAACCCGGTTAAATCATGGGGCGGCTGAATCCAAGATTTAAACCCGGGATTTCAGCAGTGCCAGTTCAATTCTATGACCTCCAAGTCACCCGGCCACCCAACTCGCACTGAATCGTAACATAGACCTGGGCGTTTGATTTCAGCTGGGAGAAACCTGATGAGCCATGAAGCTCTTTGTCACAGGTTGCACAATGATAGCGCAGCCCAAGTCACACAGGCAGACAAATTAAACAAACATTCGTAACCTCAAACAAGAGAAGAATATTTTTTTAAAGTTAAGAATTTTTAACGAAAGGTTAAAATTACAACTCTAAAAATTCACAGTTGTGAAATCACAGCTGCAGATCAAAGTTACATAATATCCTGGAAAGCTGGTATGAATGTTGTAATGGACCCCACAATTTGTACGATGGCTTTAAATGATGTATGGTGCTGTTTGTACGCTTGGGGTGGTTCATTGCTTTGAATGGTTGATTACGAATCAATATCTAATCCATGTGTTTGATGGATCGTTCTACTCATTTCGTACACTAAGCATTATCACAGGGGAGGCCACACTTCCACATGCCAAACTCTTCAGAATCGGAATATTTATTTATCCAACAAACAATACAAAAATACGACAGGAGTGTAAAGCATAGGAAAGGTAGGAAAATAACTTAAATCAATATACAAGTAAAACTTAACTATTTTTTTTTATCTCAAGCCCAGCTATTAGCTTATTTTTCAAAAGCGACCTGGCCACAAACGATAGCTCAACGAAGTGGCTTATCATGTGGGCATTTATAGCAGCAAAATAATCGAAATAATCTGAATGCATGTTTCTAAATATGGAGGGAAAAACCGGCGGAGCTGGAGAAAAAAATCCACGCGACCACGGGGAGAGAGAGAGACATGCAATCTCCAAATATACAGCAGGTGTCAGGGTCGGATGCGAAACCCCCCGACCTCCTGCATACCAGGCGAGGGAGATAACATCTCACCACGGTGGCGCCTCTTCATGTGGCTACGAAGACACACGACAGGGCTTTTACACGTGGACTTCCCTAGCGCCAACACTGGGTTGGTAAACGTGGGGTGGTGGTAAACGTATGGGCGACCTCACTATCGTGGGCTCGCATTACCACTTCGCTCACCATGGCCGTGGGAGTTCTGAAATTAGAAATCTGCGGAAGCGCCCCGACAAGTACTCAGTCTGACACCGCTGGCAGCAGGGGTGACTGACCTCGGGAAACTACCGCCTCCGCGGACTTCTTCTCCCCCCCACCCTCCATTCAAACGCTAATATATATGTACGGTATGTTGAACTTCTTTCTCACCCTATGTAGTCAACCAATAACTATGGATAAGAATGTTTTTTTTTTATCGAGTTTAGAATTTTAGAAATCAGCGGGAACGTCCCGTGAGTACTCGTGTCCTTTCTCCGCTGACAAGAAGGAGAGCGCCGTGGGATACTCCCGCGGATTTTTTTTATTTAAAACACAATTTCAAGTTGAAATATAACAACAAAAACAGTATCTTCATCGCGATGCATTTGAGCTCCCCCTTGAGCCACACTGGGCTCCCGTCATTATTATTATCGGAGTACATCGTCAAGTTGTCGAATTACGGATATTACAGTTGGGTCTCCCTCTCACCAGCAACATTATTGGCGCTCCCTTATGGCGACGCCACGAATAGCTGCTGCTGCTGCGGCGGCGGCGGCCGCTCTTTGCATTTGATTGTTCGCGTTGAATGGAGGGTCGGGAAAGAATAGGTACATAAATAAATAAATAACTAGACGCATCATTGTCGGGCCCCATCCCCCCTCCAATGATGCGAAAGTGGCGGTTTTAGTGGGGGGGATGGAGGCGAATGAGTGTCCTTGCCATGGAAAAAAAATAATCACTGAGCCGTGAAAACCTCAGCCGAGAGGGCCCGTTCCCCAACAAAGCAGCTCAACCTTCGGCACATTTGCTTGGGTGAGAAATGCGTTTTGATAGCCCCGTGTGTCATTGCGATCAATACACAACAGCTCGATAGCCCAGCGCACAAGGCATACATTCCCTTTTTTTTTGTTTCTGCTCCTAGGGTGTGTTAGCCCTTCTATACCGCAGCCTCCTCCCCCTCACCTCGTCCAGAGGATGATCCAACGAGATTGTTCCTGACACCCATGTATGTAGCATGTATGTATGTTGAACTTCCAACCGTGCTCATCGAAGGTGCAGGAGAAGGACTACAAACTCAACACAACGGGCAGTTCTAAAGAAATGAGTTTGCAATCTAGATGATGAATCAGTAGTACTTAGCTACAGTGGCTTCCTAATATCGGAAGGAAGAGCGTTCCAGACGGCCACAGAAGCGCATCTGAAAGCGCCGCGCGATGCGGTGACGAATGCATTTGTTCGATGGCAATAGGAAAAAGCCGCTGCGAGATTGACCGGAGTTCGCGTGATGGTTTATGCTTCCTGACGAGATCAGCGAGGTATTGTGGTCCATTTGTGGCAAACACTTCGTGTGTAACGAGTGCGATCTTATCATCGTGTATCCGTTCGGCAACTGGCACCCAGCATCAGACATTAAAAAAGTAAGCAAATGTTCGTAAATTAAATTTGGGGGGTAGAAAGTACCGAATGTGAAAAATGTATTAATACAAATGGGATTGTACAGGGTAAGCGCAGCTACCCGTGCGTGGCACTGCAGAAGTTGTTCAATTAGCTCGTGAGGTGGCTGCGATGGTAATGTAAGATGTAATAGAAATGTTACGTAATCCTAGGTGGTGGAAAAGTTCAGTTACATTGTTTTCTCTCTCTCTCTCCCTCCCCCCATTTCACGTGGAATGTTGCATCGTCGAGTGGTAGGAGCGGTGGCGCAGTGGTCAGCAACGCCACGCTACGAACCTGCCAACCTTGGTACTCCTAGTGATGGCTCGCATCAGAATCCGATTCATTTTGAATTTAGACTGGAGGAGGAATCCGATGAGCTATGAAGCTCTTTGTCATACATTTTCAGGAGTTTTCACAGATGTTCAGTAGCCGGTGGCTCCACATATCTGAACTGGTCCTGACCTCCTGCCACCCCTAATATCAGCATTTGGAGTGTTAAGCAGGGGTGAGCCTGGATAGTGCTTGGATGGGTGACAACCGTCAACAAACAGGTTGTAATGGGCCATAATACGGTGTTTTTGGGTTATAATCTAGATTTGAAGTTTTCGTGACTGCAGTAATCCATTCTCTTTAGTTCTTTCGGTAAAGCCACGTAGGTATAAAATTAAATTAATTCATTTGGGTTATATCTCGTGAATATAAATGTGTCGTTAAACCCGCCACCACCCGACATAGCCAAATCTGGCCGTCGCCTGATGCCACTAGTTGTAATTACTGGCGAAACGTCGTACTCAGATTGTAAATGTTGTGGGTTTACTCTCCAACACACCGGTGTGCCGTGCTAGTGACGAATTGGCATGTTCTGTTTACGCGACAAGCCTTACTAATTGGCTGTGTCGGGCGGTGGCAAGTTTAACGACGCGTTTATATTTACTCGATCTAACCAATATTATGGATAATATTGGTCGCGAAAGCCTACTGCGTGTTGACCTGAGGCTGTGATTGGGCTTGCGGTGGCTACGTGGTGGTCAAAAGGGGGGCAGTCTTGTGCTGTACTGCTGTGTTCCCACGCATACTTCACTCACCCTCACCAACCCACCCTGACCAGCACAGTGAAGTATGGACATAACTTGGCACGGCTTAAATCTTACAGTGGATTGAAAAAGAATGGCTTTATGTTATTCGTTTTTTATTACGTATGTATTTAACATATTTGTTTACGCGCACTCACTTCTTACCTTAGTCACGCGATGAGTTGCTCGATTGAATATTCATCCTGGCATTCAATTCCATAAAATTAAGTTGCCGCTAATAGTTTTAGGGGGAAATCTTATTTTTAAAAAATGCACGTATGCGTATGTACAAATTTACTGTACGCATTTCCCCCCCCCCCCCCCCAAGGCAAGGCCAAGCAAAAAAAAATACATCTCCCATTCTCAATGAGGAGAGTAAATCCTGTTTTTATTATTTGCGTTTAATAAACTCACACTTGATCTATCGCACGGCAAACGATTTAATTACCGGGCATGTCCGCACGTACCTCCACGTATATACCATCGTATAACGTGGCCTTTACGTTATCTGTGGAGACCCTCTCCCCCAAGATTTAATGGGGTGCCGGGCTAGCAGAGGAAAATAGCTTTGGCGTTTTTTTTTCTCTCTCTCTCTCTCCCCTCCGGCTTTATTAAACTTTCATAACGTGTAATTTGTGGGGCAGGAAGAATAATTAGTAAACACAATAATTTATTCACCTAAGACACGGAAAGCAATTATTTAAGGTGGATGGGGGATCAAAATGATGCATTGAAAGAGGCGAACGATGATGCGCGCCGGATGTGTGTGGGGGGGGGGTGCCTTTGGAAAAGTGAATTTGGTAAATGCAAATCGACGTTTTCCAAATTGCCAGGGCAAGGGGCGTGTGGACCTCCACTGCTCAGCACGCTGCTGCTGCCACCGCGAGCCTCGCCGCAGGGCTAGCGCGCCGAGAAACGGACAAACGAACGCATTCCAAATTCGCTTGAAAATTTAGTTTTCTCCAGTGATTGAATATAGATCATTAAATGTGGACTTCGGGCGAAAGAAACGGAACAAAATCAGCAACATGTGCAACAACAACAATAAAAAAAAAGTAGTTTGGCATTTGAGTTAATTTGCAATGTTTTGAATTCCTGAGGCAGAAAGAGGAGCATGTGGATTGGGGAGCAAACGCCATTCACTGACACCGTATCGCTAAGACAGCACGGGGGTCAAAGGGTGAGACTGATGACGGAATGGCAGCCAAAGGAGGGAATGCTCTCGGAGAGAATGCTCTCAGCGACGAATGTGAAAGCGATGCGTTCAGCTCGTGCACGTACGAGCGACGTGAATTGTGAGATCCTCGCACCGTGAGGGATGATGGCAGCACGGGGGGAGTGTTCATCCAGCAGTGGATAGACAAGTACTGGCAGGTGGCTCAGCGCTAGAGCAAGACAACTGCCAACCAGAAGAAGCCCTGGTTGGCAGTTCACGCAGCCTGTCATCCCTTTGGGGTCCATAAATTGAGCGTCGTTTTTGTGGGGACGCCAACAGTGGAGGTCGACCTGATAGACTCCGCTCGCTGCCACGGGATCGTGGAATTCACACCATCGCCTCACGCTTGTCTACAGGGAGATGAGCAACCCTCTTCATCGCTCGCTTTGAGCGGGAAATCACTTGAGACGTTCGATGACGATGATGACCGGGTGGCGCCCGTGACCTTTGCCTCCGAGGTTTCTCAGCTCACCGTCTCGCCCCGTGCGCTGTGGGTCGCCGCCACCTCTCGTATTGAAGTGCAATTGTCCAGCTCCGGGAGAAGGCGGCCACGCACGTACCTCTTTCGATTCCGCACATAATATACCTCGCAGAAAATGGGAACAATTTGATGTGGGATATTGGTAAAAAAAAAATCCATCTGTGATCTGTTTTATTTTTGTTCAACGCGTCTTACATAGCAATCTATTCATGGGATAGACGGTGGTGATGCAGCGAACACAATTTTGTATGCATGCGGCATCAGCTTGGTGTCGGCAGGGTGGGTTGCTTTGAGCTGATTCTCGAGTTGATGGGCTCAGCAGCTCCTGTGCCTTCTCAATGAATTACGAATCGTTACCCACAAACGCCCCACTCTCCCGCCCCCAGCCTCCTGCTTCCGTTCGGCTTGCGCAGAGGCCCACCGTTCGGAATTTGTCTGCAAAAGCAAAGAAAAATGGACGTTAAATGATCGTGTCCGACGCTGGTTTTATGCCAAAAAGACGAGCTCGCTGTGCTATGACCTCCGAAGATCCGAGTAAAATTCCCGGCCTCGGGATGAAACATCTACGGCGAGTTACAATCCGGGCCGGTGCAGGTTCGCTACGGAGTCACCAACCTGCGTGGTGAAGTATGGTTCCTTACAAGTACCACGACCCCCAACACAGCTTGGCGGAGCAATGAATCCAGCAGTGTATGAACATAATGACAGTATGATAATATTGGTATTATAGTATGTTAATTAGCAAAGCATGGTAATGCTTTCTGTAATGGGCTTACAGCATCTGGGCTGATTGTGAAAAGCTTAAACTTTTCTCACAATAATCTTATTAGCCTTGCCAGTCTCAACCATTTATTATGCATTGCATTTACATTTTATTTTGAGCATGTATTTCCAAAAAAATTATAATAGCAATTAACTTGACAGTGGTAAGCAGCATTGAGATTGCTCTGAATTATGATTTCAGCCAGGATTACCAGAGTGGAAATAACCTCAGCAGGCAACGAACATTGCGGTCGAGTGCTTCTGCTGTGAATGTCCGCGCAACGATGCATCGATGTCATCGATGGAATAATCAACTGTTGAACTCGCGTTGCATCCGTCGAATCTCGCGTGCAAGAATCAAGTGTTTGTGTAAATTCGATGTGACCCATATGCGGTGGAGCCAACGAGACTGTGCAAACGAGATGATGATGATGGGAAAAAAAAAAACTACACGTCAGACAATTCACATGAAATCTGGAACGCTCTTGTTTCCGATGTTCGGAAGCCACTAGGAGCTATGCACTTTTAAATAATCGAGATTAAAAACCCATTTCGTTAGAACCGCTTTTTGTGTTCGCTTTTTTGTCCTTCCTCCGCACCTCCGATTGGCGCGGTTGGCTACGTGCGGTGTGAAAGAAGTTCGACGTACATACAATTGCTGGGCAAATTGTCACACGCCGGAGAAAGTGAGACAAAGTCGTTGGACTGAATGAGATGCTGACGGTATTGGAGGGCCATCCCTTTGGTGGAGGAGCTCCTCCACGTCGAAGAAAATCAACACGTGTTTGCTGGGATCACGTCGAAGAATTGGAGATCACACCAAACGTTCGCATTTTTTTTAACAGTGAGTCGACTGCAATCTAATTTAGTTCTGACATCGCCCTTGCAGAAGATGTGAAGAGAGAGAGGGGGGGGAGGCCTGTGCGATGAATGAAGCCAAAGCAATTAAAGTTGACTCGTCGAACCAAGGGGTGGATTGCACTGTGTGCACACGCTCTGTGGCCCCATCGCTGCTCGCAGTGGCAAAAGTCAATGAACAACAACAACGGTTTAATTGGAATCACAGTTGTAATGAAGGGTGGCATTCAGAGGCACTTGGCCCAATCGTGATTTGTGCGTGTGCGAGCGAGAAAAGCGAATAATCCTCGGGCCGGGAGCTGCCATCCTTCCTGCGAAATCGCAGCAGGGAGTCGCGGGTTCC
Organism: Lampetra fluviatilis; assembly: GCF_964198595.1. Taxonomy (NCBI): domain Eukaryota; kingdom Metazoa; phylum Chordata; class Hyperoartia; order Petromyzontiformes; family Petromyzontidae; genus Lampetra; species Lampetra fluviatilis. Next base: position 5,182,717 of record NC_136315.1, read on the forward strand.
CCGCTGTTCCACCACCAGAGTTTGAAGAATCTGTTCTATATATTTGCACGTTTGCCTGTTTTATTTGCTTCAGAACCACCGCTTATGAGAGGATTAGTAACGCTACGCCGTTGTCTAGACAGGGGGAGGCTGCCTGCCCACGGCGGTGGATTTGCTGGCGCGCTGACCTTGCGACCCCGAGGTCACCAGCTTAATTCGACCTCCCGGCGCGGTCGTTGAAACACTCGGGACAAGATTCTTAAATCCCCTCCCCTACCCCCCCTACGTCCGTGAACCCAGCAGTGTAACGGGTCCAGCACAGTGAGTCGATTGGCTGGTCGTGTATTATGGGGTCAAGTGTGGACACGCCCACCACTTCCAAGATATCACTGGTTTACCATGGAAGAGGAGACCTAATAACCCTCTCGAGCAGGGGCGCCAACCTTGTAACAGGCCTGGAGCCAAAACATTCCCATGAGTTCTGCAAAGAGCAAAGTGTATATATAAGTGTGCGTGTGTGGATATATTTTGAAAGTTTTCGGCACAGCACGGGGGACATTCATTATTATTTGCTACTACTGTGATAGTGCGTTCTACGTTGTGCCCCCCCCCCCCCACGTGGTGGATTAAAGAGCCGCACGTGGCTTGGGAGATGCCGGTTGGCCACTGCCGCTCTAGAGGGAGGGGGTAGGAGGCTTTCTTGAACTTCCTCGAACGGAGGCCCTTCTCAGTTTAACACGCAGTCAGTAGGCTTTCGAGACCAATATTGTCCATAGTAGAGGTTTTTGGGGTAGATCGCGTGAATATGAGTGTGTCGTTAAACCCACCACCACCCGACACAGCCAATTAGTAAGGTTTGTCACGTAAATAAAATAGTCAGAGTTGGATGTCCGCCTGATGATGCCGGTTGTAATTACTGGCACAACGTCGCACTCGAATTGTAAATGTTGTGGGTTTACTCTCCAACACACCGGTGTGCTGTACTAGTAACGAATCGACACGTTTTGATTACGTGACAAACCTTACTAATTGGCGATCTAACCCAAAAAACCTCTATTGAGGGAATGTAATCCTGCACGCTGTTTTTTAAACAAACAAAAAGTACGCCCGCAAAGTCCATTTCGAACGAGCAACCGTGCAGCTCTTAGACATCGGGGGGAAAACCTCAAATCGAGTGCCATCTGTTTATGTATTTATTTCAAGCGTGTTCACGTACATTTGTTTTTATATTCAGGTAAAAAAAAAACGATAACTCGGGATTGTACAGAATGCGCTTTTATATATGCGTATTGCTGTGATGAATTCACCCTACTTCAGGCGAACTTCAGGCATCGAGGTAGTATTGACCTCATGATGTCGCTGGTTCTACATTACATGTTCGACAATTCATCGTTTAAAAGTGTTATTTTTTTATGCTCACTATATATATATACACACATGCATGGATAAAAGTAGAGCATGTGATTTACGAGCCACATTTATTTTATGTCATTTGGGTCATGGAATCCTTGCAAGCCCGAATGGATTTTGCTCCACATTGGCAAATAAAATATCACATTCTTGAATTGATTTGCGCCTCCGAATCGAGATAATTGACTATTGGTAGCAAATCATTGCCATGGTGGCTATGATATGTTAACTTCCTCACCTGGTATGCAAGAGGTCGTGGGTTTGATCCCGACCCTGGCACCTGCTGTATATCTGGAGTTTGCATGCTGCTCTCCCCATAATCACGTGGATTTTTCTCCGGGTCCCCTAGCTTTTCCCTCTACATTTAGAAACGTGCGTTTAGAGTATTTGCCTCCGATACATTTCCACATGACCAGCCACTTCGTTAAACTATCATTTGTGGCCACGCCACTCCTGAAAATATATAGCTGAATGGGCCTATCCTGGTAAACTAAAATAAAAAATAGTTTAATAGTTTAGTTTGCTCCATATCAGTGGCATAGCGTGGTCGGAATGGACACTGGTGGAGGGAATAAAATTGGGCCCCCTGTGTCAGCCTTCACAACTTTCTTTGTGGCCCGGCATATGGACCTCTCTGACCCTTGGGCCCCTGTACAGTTGCAACCACCTGCGTACTCATTAGATACGCTACCGCTGCCTACGACTGCTGGCGATCTCTGGATGGCATGTGACATCACGGACTCGTTTTATTTAATTGGCCGCTCAATGCGCCCGACTGGTGCTGTGCAGACCCGGCTGTCGGCTGTCGTCGCTGACGTTTGCCTGGCTACACATGATGCTACTCGGGGCACAGCACTTATGCCAGGCCAGGGTGCATCTTAGGCCACGTAAAGTGGAGACAAGTTTTGCTGGTCGGACGTCACAGGGACGGACACAGATGTGATGGATTAACCGACAGAGATGACTGGCAGAAGTGCCACCTACACCGCCCACTGTGCCAACTTAGTACGTTTTCGCTGCCCGGTAGACTCTCTTTGTTGTCATGGTCACTCCTTACCTCTCAATGTTGCTGGAGGGCTGATGCCTTTAACTGCCAGGTCACGCCACGAGCCTTCACCCAAGCAGATCTTGCATCAGTCGTCAGCAAGTCCACCCAATTCCAAGTCTTCCTCTGCCACGTAAACCCACCTCTCCTTTAACCCTCTTCATGCCTCTTTTTAGCCCCGTTAACTGCTTGGGCATGAGGTGGTTGGGCATATTGGCAACATGACCGAGCCAATTCCTGCCAGAGGAGTTCAATATTGGGATTGTGTCCAGTGCTTTAAAGAGATCAGTGAGCTCCTCACACAATTCAGTCTGGTTAAACCCAAGATGGATCACAGACAGGCCAGCCAGAATGCATTAATCTGGCGCAGGTGTTGCTGTGAAGAGGTCTCCGCGTTTGCAAGCATAGACAAAAGAAGGCATGATTGTGGCCGGAAAGCCCCGGAGCTTCGTGTGGAGTGGCATGCCAAGCAGCTTCCGGACAGCGTTATGTTGTCGATGGATATCGAACACCGCTCGACTAATTTGCAGTGAGACCTCTGGTACAAATCCGACGTTTGAATGGTTTAAAAGACGGCACCCAGGCAGGCATTTTGCTTGAGTGGGGGGCTCATGATATGGCATAACCTAATTTTGGTGTCAACATGAGCACGAACGCGCGCAAACATACAAAAGACAAAGATGTCATTATTAAGACTTTTGTGACGAGTGCTATTAGCGAGCATGATTACAGCTGACTTAGCACACATGAATGGCGGGGGAAGAGGGAGTTGGGTTCGGTCATGTCGCCAGCACCACAAACAACGCACCTTTGTATCCCCAGAGCCGCACCATTTAAGATCGAGTCGACCTTCGTGGATGCCTGTGCCACGCGCCAGGGGTGCGGCTGGGAGTCGAAATCACGGCGTTACAGATTCATTGCGCAGCAGTGCGAACCGCTGTGTCACCAATCGTCTGTATTTTCAGCGACACGCTCACGCGATCAGGTGTTGGTATCAAACCCGTACGCCGTGGCTGTCTGGGGAAATGGTCGTGTTGGGTGACTTTATTTTATTTTTTTCCCTGCGGAGTGAGCAGGGCGTGTATTTGCTATACGCCCAGTGGATTAGCACCACAAACAGACATGCCTACCAACAGAACACGCATTACTTTTCTGGTAATGCCTTTCAATGTCTTGAAGACAGAGGAGTGGAATGGAAAATATATAATTTTCGAAGACATTATGGGTTTTTTTCCCTTTGCAACAAATACGTGTGTGTAAGGAATGTGTCACTATTTTTCAATATCAGTGAGCGAGATTCACGGTGTTTTTTGCAAGATGTCCCTTGAAAAGATGTACGACATTGTTTAACGTTGCGGGATCACTGTTCATTGTCAATGAAAGTAAAATTTGTACGCAGCAACAGCATTCCAAATGCAAATGCCTTCCAGCACAGAAGTCAATAAACGGAAGTTAACCATTCTCAGCACGGTCAAACATTTTTCTCCAAACACATCAACTCGTGCAAACATTGGGAGTAACAGATTAGCAGTGTGCATCAAAAACAGAGGAAAGGAAAATACTGAACAGGCTAAAACATGAAAGGCTAAGTGATACGAATGGTAAAACATAGCTTTAATTGGTACATCACTTTATAATTTACAGCCCGATGTCAATCCACTGCTATTGCAGCAGTACATCAGTACGAATGTCATGCAGCAACTCATATTGGGGGGGGGGGAGGATACAGAACCAGTAATTCCTCATTTAATGGGCAAGATGTGTTCCTGAAAAGCATGCGCGTTAAGCGAAAACGGCGTGAAGCGGGGAATGACTGTGACTGAATCACATTAATAATTAACCTTATGGCAGGACCCCGGGGTCCCGAATAAACGGAATTCAAAATCGTAATTAATGAATTTATTTTTGGCGACTCCATCCCACCTGGCGCAGATAATTCTGTTGTCGTGTCATGTCCAAGCGCAGCAGTGGGGACGAATGCGCAGAAGAAACAAAACTTTGAAACTTTGATTAGCGCATCGTGCAGAGCTCGTCGAGAGGAACATATTGCCGTGTCGTTCGCCTTTAACAGGCATAAAATGACGTCGCAACGCAGTTTATGCAAGAGCGGGGGCTTATGGGACCCCCGGGAGTCCCGCCATAAGGTTCACTATTTTGCATGGTAACAATCAGCCTACAGTCATCCCATGGTGCGACAAAGAACTGAGATGAGGGTACGCCACCACGTGCACACGCTGTATTGTTCCACGTACTGTGTCGTACTGCACAGCCGGGCAGCTCGAGAGTAGCTTGTTGTCGACCGCTCAGAAACCACGTTATAGCGGTGCACGTTCTTCGTTATAACGGAGCCGGAGGGAGGGGGGGGTGTGCCGCGTGATAACGGTGCGCGTTCCATGCTATAACGGGGCGAGGGGGCTCGTTCTGCGTTATAACGGTGTGTTTTCCATGTTATAATGGGGGGGGGGGGGTGCGCATTCAATGTTATAACGGGGGGCGCTTGTTCTGCGTTATAACGGCGCACGTTCCACGCTATAACGGTGCTCATTCTGCGTCATGCGAAATGCGTTCCCGAATGGCAGAACCGCGTTGCAGAGCAAACTGCGCGACAGCGTGAACACCGCGCGTTCAGAGAGGACTTGCCGTATCAACATTTTCATGGCGGGGGTGAGTGTGTGAGGGTCGGCCTTGGCGTGTGTCTGGAATTGGGGAGATGCTGAGGAACACCGCACAGGGTGGTCGTGCGCGAGGTGTTTCACGAGGCGGTGCATGAGGTATGGTGGACAAGGTCGTTCTCATTTGTCTCCAGGCAAGAGGAGGGCTCAGCACGTGTCACAGGCCTTAAAAGTCTTCGACGATCAAAGTTAACAGCGGCAACTCCAAAGAGGCAGGTATCCTTGCAGCTTTGCAGGTGATTTTCAGAATGAAGTCGATTCCTGGCCATGGCCAGTAACAGTAGCGAGTGATATCTGGACTACGTGGTACCCCCTTCACAAACCCGCACTGGCCAGCGTGGCCGAAGCATGTCAACACCCATGACCAACACAGCAGGGAAATGCCTTCATGTAATCAGCGGATTATTGGTGATTATTTCAGTCATACCCAGCCTATGACACTACATTGTAAGATCTGTTTAAAGCGTGCATTTTCGTAATAATGATGCTTGTAATAGACCGTGCTTGCAGAGTATTTGAATCTGCATAACGTTGTAGGCAGACAATATTTTGTTTGTTTTAGCTTTGGGATAACGACACCCAAGGGTGTTTGCGATTGCTGCCGGTTCAAACCGCGGTGGCGTGTTGGGTCGGCAAAGGTTTTTAGCTGCCGCGGGGAGGTGATGGGTAACCCGCGTGTGAATGTCGGTCTCATTAGCCAGCCACGTCCCTTTGCTCTCACCTAAAGCCTTGGTCAGAATGACGGATGATTGACTTGGACTGTGCCGCTCTGAAAACCGCCTGTTTAGCGTTAAGTACGAAGCCGTGCAGGACAAGATGACAGGGTGTCATTTTCGCCGAGATGCTTGTTCTGCAAAATGTCCCGGCATCGCCGGTGAAAGCGTCAAGGAATGCAATTTATTTTTTGTTTTGGTTAACGGACCGTTGCGTTCCTAAATGGCAGCAGGTAACTAGGACATATTTTGACATTTACGATTGCAACAGGCTGATGAAAAATCATACCCGGCGCCGTTGACGACATGACGCGCTCTCACGGTAGACCTCATTTCGAATTTGTGCTCTCATCCACCACAAAGATGATGATGATGTTGTTTTTTTCCCCCCCCTTCCTCCCTGACTAAACATTTTCTCCATAATGAGACCTTCAAAAATTATCGCGAAAGAAAGCGAGCATTCGGTTTTCGGGATTTATCGATCAACTTTTGTTGTTGGTACGGTGAGACAGGCGCTGATATTTAATGAATGAATCACTCACTCAACTAGGTGAGAAGATAGCAAGATGTATTTGTTTACATTGTCATCATCTGAATGTCGAGTCCTCTTAGACAGAGCTATTGCTTTCACATATTTGGCGCATAGATAAATGCCATGGACATTCAATGTGGTCAAAGCTCTTATTTTGTTTCCCTGATTTCGAAATATTTTATGCTGAAAAATGGTCACTATCAATTGGAAATCATAGCATTCCTTTAGCAGCATGAGCCATCAATCATCCAAATGTCCTTTATTCAAAATCAGGTGTAAGCCCATTTGGTAGACGCCATCTGTTTTGAAAGTGTATTCCACGTAATGACATGTTGACCATTTTGAATATTTTCATAATTTAGTTTTTAATAATTTTCATATTGGGGACTTGATCTATGACATTTAAAAATTCGTATTCCACGTGGCGTGAAGCTGTGAAACCTGTGAATTTACATCTCCATGGATATGAAGCCCTCTCCGTAGTCATGAGTTAAAGGTGCAGCTCTGCAATTGCCTGCTCACGCTACTGCTGGCAGAACCTCCACTAGAGGGAGCTTCTAGAAAAGGCTGGAGTACCCACAATTTACCCAACGATATGCGACTTGCCAATTGGTCAACCGTGGCGTACCCGAGTGTATACTTGAACACGTAGGAGGCTTTCACGACTAATATCATCCATAATATATATTGCGTTATATCACGTAAATATGAATGCGTCGTTAAACCCGCCATCACCCGACACAGCCAATTAGTAAGGTTTGTCACGTAAACAGAACATGCCAATTCGTTACTGGATTTTGCTCTCCAACACACCGGTATGCTGTACTAGTAACGAAATGGCATGTTCCGTTTATATTATTTAAGTGTATACGGCCATATAAAATGGATTTCTATAACTTCTAAATGCAACTGCATCTCAGTATTAAGGGAAACAAAATGCAAAAAAAATTGGTCCAACTGAAGAAGCTTCGTGGAGAATAGGCAGCAATGGGAAGAGAACAGGGGGAATAATGTCGTGAAGCTCCACTTAAATAGAAGCGGGGCCTTGGCAGCACAGATGCCTGGGGGGAAGGAATTCTAGAACCCAATGGTAGCAGCAGCAGCAGCTGAGAAGGAGCGTCCTCCCACCGAGCAGATGTTTGGGTTTTTTTTTTTTAGAGAAGGCCCTTGGTTGATTGAGTGGAAACCTCAAATTGGCTTTTGTGAATAATACAAAAAATAGACGTTTTTAAAATCAAATATCTTGACATAACAGTGTTCGAGTAAAGACTCGAAAGCAAGTGGCTCGTTCAAGTAGTTTATTTCTGGATGTGTTTTGATATTTTGAATTGATTCGACGAGTAACGTTGCCGAAAACAATCTAAAACCCGGGCGCCCTGTTTTCATGGAGAGACTGCCCTATGCCCTCCCTCCCCCACCCAACACCCCCCCCCCCTCACAAAAACTACAAATTTGTATTTTGAACGCGCGTTACGGCATTTCTGAAAGGAAGTTAAGTAAGTGCCTCATCTCGACGGTCATTTTCGAGACTTTCACGGACTTTATTTCAATTCGAGATTTCCCCGTGACCCACCCTGACGTCCGTGACAAAAACCAAAAGCCAAAACCATCGTCGTCCAGAGGGGGGGGGGGGGGTGGGGGGCTGGGGAGGGAAATCTTCATCATCGGCGGCCACCCCCCTCGCCGCGCAACTGAAACGCGACGTCGTGACCGGAGCACAATTTATAGAAACTCGTTAAACGGTTGACAAATTCATCCTGGTGCTTTAGGGCCCCCAATTGTGCCGGGTGGGGGCCCTGTCCGAGACTCACAGAGTTTATAAATTAACATCGGCGAAAACATTTTCAATGTCATTTTATGGGAACCAAAAAATAAATAAACGTATATATCTGCCAGTTTACGTTAATATTTATGGGAGTATTAATTTGCGTGTAAAATGCGCGTGCACGAAGGCGTGCGCTGACTGATTGAAGATGTTTGAGCACAATATACGGCATATTTATTCTAAATGTAATGACACTGCAATGCTCATGGGGTCGAGTGGAAGCGCAGTGGTTAGTGGCACCGCACTATGATCCAAGAAACCTGAGTTTGATTCCCTTGCCGCGGCTCTCATCGGTGTCGAACGATATCCGAACTATGTGCTGAGCACCCCAACTTCACCAGCTTGCACTGACCAGAGTGGTGAAGAATATTTAAACATCCCTCCATGACCAACACAGCATCGGTAGGAGGCCTTATACTGGTAGGAACCTCCTGGTTACACCAGCCCACAGGGGATTATTGTGTCCGACCGTCGTGCAGGGAGAGGCTAGGTGGGTAGGGAGGGGCTGGGTGGGGAGGGTGGGGCTGGGCTGGGTGGGGAGGGTGGGGCTGGGTGGGGGGTGGGAGGGGTGCAGCTGGGTGGGGAGGGGCTGGTCACCCCGTGGTGCCCTTATAAGACTCAACGTTTAACCTACTCACGCCGGACATATTTGCGGAATACACCACGCCGCCGTTGACCCTGGCCATTGACCGAGCAACCCAACGTTCCTACCAGCTCCCTCCGCAGGAATGTGTTTATTGAAGTGGATTGCCAATGGGTTGCACATTATTATTATTATCATGTTCAGTAGTTATATGATAAGGTTAAGTACATTATTGTTGCCATTGCTATGGTCAGCCCACTGCTGGATGAAGGCCTCCTTAAGCTGCTGCCACGTCTCAGGATCTCGCGCGGTGGGATAATCCGGCCTCGCCAATAAATAACGTCAATTGCACATGCATATCAAGTCCTGTGCTCAGAAGCCATCGACCGCCCATTACAAATGTGTGCATTGTTCGCGGTAACTGCCGGACGTGTTTGCCGCGTGTGTGCAACGATTTTGACGTTGAATGTATGTATCCATGAGTTCACGACGGGCACGTTCATTACAAAAGACAAAGATCCTCCGCGGAGCCTTAACAGACTGTTGGGGCAAGTGCTGCTAGCGAGCACCTATGAAGATCGGTGCGGAGCACGAAGGGGTGGGTGGCCAGCACCACGCCCGACCGCCTTTGTCTCCCCAGTGGCGATGCTTACACACCGCACCAGGTACTCATTTCAGGCTGAGTCGACCTAGGGGAGGCCCAGGACCGATTTAGATAATCGTCGCTGGCGTCGGCCGTGAGTGGGAACGGAACTTGGCTCGGCGACCACTATATGTGTATCTCGCTCCCCACTACGTGCGTAGATGCACGTACACAAACGTACGTAGGGAACACGACTCACTCTACACATTTGGTAGCCACTCCTTCTCAGCTCGCCCTGACAATCGCCGATTCCATTACTAAAACGAAGTGCTATTGATTTATTTAAATGCTGAAGGAGGGAGCCCGCCCGAGTGTCCGACCATCATGCAGATGGAGTGGGGAGATCAGCTCAAGCTTGGGAAATAAATGGAATATTGCATCACAGCACCATGAGGAATGGCCATGACTTGGGGGAGGAGGTGGGGGGGGGCGGGTGTCTTCATCCAGCAATCGATAGAGCATGGCTGACATTGATGACGAATTGATGTTTGTGTTATATTGTTGCCATGGTTGTTTTTTTTTACGAGGAGGAGGGGGGGAGGTTTTGGGACCATCTGTCCCACGGTGACCCCATGTGGCTTGGGAGACAAGTGTAACCAAAGCTACAAATTAATGCCAACGATATACGAAACGGAGTCCTTTAGGAGAAGGTCAGCGGAAGTGGGTTAAGGCATAAAGATATCAGGAAGGGGGGCAGGAGGTCACCGCCGAGGCTGCCGTTAAAGGGAGGGGAACACAACGGGAAATGTTTGCCGGGCGCGTCGCGAGAACAAACTGGCTGGAGATGAGAGAGACAGAATCAACTCCGAGGGTGAGGACCGAGGGAGAGATGGCGGTGGCAGCAGTGGAGGCCGAGACGACATCGCTAGAGTTCGGAGGTCACGGCCGGACAGGAGCAACGGGGGGGGGGGGGGGCGGAACGAAGGAATTGAATAAAATAGGGAAGGTCTTTGCCCAGCTGTGGGGGAAGTTCAGAGGCCAGCAGCAGCAGCAACAGTAACGGCAAAAATAGCAACGGTGTCTTTGGACATGTACGCGTGCGTGTATGTATATTGGACTTGTTCTGCCCCATGCCTAGGCAACCCTGCTAATCGAAGGTGCGGGGGAAGGCATAGCAGCAACATCTGAATGTTTCAATGGAAAATGAAAAATAGAATAGAGGCAGTGAAATATGCGATGGGCTCACATGGCCATATGGATACATCCATTCAAAACTGCAACCTTCCAATTTTAATTTGAACACGTGTGAGCCAATTGCATCGATTTATCACGAAACAACGCTTAAATTTTGATTTAAAGCTTTCGTGACTGCAGGGATTCATCTTCTTGGTTTTTTCGGTAAAGTCAAGTAGAAGGGAAGTAATAAAATTAAAAAAAGCAGAATTTTTTTATTATTAAAATAATAAAAATCAAACATAATTATTTTATTATGTTTTATTTGTATTATTTAATTACTTCCCTTCTACGTGACTTTACCGAAAGAACCAAGAAGATGAAACAACGCTTCTCTCGAGTTCGAGTCTCGCTCACGGCCAATAGCAGTGACGATTATCTAAAACGGCGCTGGGCCTCCCCTAGGTCGACTCAGCCTCAAATGAGTACCTGGTACGTTGTGTGCTTAAAAAATGTTAACACTTATATGGGACTATCGTTTTTAATGGAAAAAGAACGGTAACATGATAACAAACGTATGTTATTAGCTGCGACAAGTCAAAGAATCTCCACTTGTTCACCATCGTTGTCAACGCGTGCCTGGAATCTTCTCCAGGTGGTCTCCAGAGCCCGGAGGCACATTTCTTGTGGTGTTGTTGCAAATTCTTCGAAGTGTTCACATTTTTTTGAAGCACCCTGTAAACGTCACCACTGGGCAGACAAAGGTAGCCCCGAATGTGGTGCTGGCCACCCACCCACCCACCCACCCCCTTGTGTGATCGCTAACAGCTCTTGCCCCAACAGTCTTTTGGGGCTATACGGGGGACCATTGTCTTTGTCCTCTTTCACTCTTAACGCCTCTCCCATTCATAAGCTCTCTCCCATTATAGACGCAACGTGCATACGAGATGGGAAAGATGCTGCCTTGCTAACCCTGTGGCGAGGAGAGGTCCCACAGGTACGCGACAATTACCTTTGCGAGCGGCAGAAAAAGTTGCAAAAAAAAAAAACCCCCGAAATGATTCCGTCGGCACGAGGAGCCCCTTCACATATTTCGAGTGGCCAAATTGCCTCAACGCTCGCCCAAAGTAGGAGCCTTATCTGTAAACATTAGCGTCCCCGCGCCTCCACGTTGTATTCCAATTTCCTCATTGTGTGGGGAAGGAAGACCTTGGGGGAAATTGAATGAAAAAGCAATATAAAGGGGCCGTTTTTTTTTTTTGGGGGGGGGGGAGAAGAAGGGAGGGGGGGAGGTTGTGTTTGTGCACGTGTCATATCAAATGTTTGTAGAAAATGAGCGTTGGCGGAGCTCTAGGCGCGCGCGAGTTTCCACTGGGGCGAGTGTTATCTGTCGCGGTTTGAAACGCGCTCCCTCGCCTAAATTGTACTGACCCCCGCCGCTACGCCTGGACGTACCCGGATTCCACGAGACGTGCCCTCCCCAACGGTCCCCCATGGCCTGAAAATATTCCGTCGCCTCCGATCAAGGTTAGACGGTACAATGCATCACGGATGTGCAATTGCACCGTTGTTGTTGTTGTTGTTCCGGTGCCATCAATTCCAGTCCACCCTGGCGTCAACGAATGTGAAGAGGTGAAGGGGCAGTCCTGCAGATGCTTGCTCACGGTGCTGCTGGCGGAATGGGCCTACACCAGAGGGAACTTTAGATAGCGCCTCGAGAGGTTACTTTGACCAACGCTTTCACGTTAGCCAGCGTTGTGTGTGTGTGTGCATACGTTGAAAGTATTTCGCACAGTCCGTAGCCAAGCGTGCTAATCGGAGGTGCGGGCGTAGCACAACAAACTTAAACACGCACAAAAGCAGTTCTAAAGGAGATGAGATATCTTGGAAGAAGAGTGAGTACCCACACTCTACCCCGCCACTCGTGACCCAACAGTCAACAAAATGCGAGGGGGGGGGGGGTACCCATTTATTTAATCCTGCTGGGTTGACGGGCGAGTGGGGGAGATTTAAGAAACTCGCCGCTTTTGTTTCCAACTGCCGTGCCGAGAAATCAAATCTAACCGTTGACCTCTGGATTGTAAGTCCAATCTGCTGACCGTCACACCACCGTGGCAGCATCCGCAAGGCATGCAGATCAACTTGCTCAATTCATCTCAGCAGCAGTGGACACATTTGTTAAAATGAATCGGTGGAAGGCTATTATTTTGTAATCACAGTTTAATGTTTAGTAATGAACGGTACAAACGGGCCACTTACGGTTGGTAGGTATGCCCGAAAAAACGTGCAAATTTCAACCAAGGCATTGGTTCAATCATTTTGCAAGCTCTTATTAATATTTATTAGATCGTTAATTATAGTTGTTGTTGTTGTTATCGAGATTAATTGCCAGATTATTTTTTTACTTTGTTGTAACTCTAAACGTACGCAGAATGTGCTTGGGCTAGTGGAGCGAGCGTGAAGCGTTTCATCTCAGCGGCGGATATGCATTGTGTTTTTTGCATTCAGCAAGAAGGAGAGTACTTTGGGAGACAAAATATGTCCGCGTGATATCGCTGTACAAGCGCAAGGCTCGGTTTAAAAACATATAATTAACAAAAAACAATTTTGAGGGCAGTATTCCGTGCGGAGGCACTGACGCACAAGTCCATTTTAATCCAGCTGTCTCTCACGAATGAATGGAATTCACATTAAATACGAATACATCAAAAGTTTGCGCTTACATAATGTATGCGCAAACTTTATTCCGTCTATGCATGTTTGCGTCCGTATACACACACACAGACGTGCAAATCTTCCTCAAGTCCTCTGGAAAATGAGCAAAATAATGAAAAATGTAGAAGGCCAAAATATATACAGTCAAAGCCATAAAAAACGATGTACATTAATGGAACACTACACGCTATGAAAGCAAACACGTCCATTTCCCACACAAAGTTTCGAGGATTTCAATATTTTCCCAGTTCTTTCCAATCAAATCGCAGTCATTTCTGTCGGCATCATGGCATCTACCGTAGTTTCGCTCGCCACACTCTAATTTCTGGCAGCAATGCAGGCGAATTAAAACCAACGCCAAGAAATAAACACACTTAGGGGGGGTGGTGGAGGGGGGGCTTTTTGGGGGGGGTGCCTGGGAGGTGGGCAAAAGGATTTGGCCCGTGGTGACTACAAATTGCGCATTTCCTGGTCACGATGACTTGTAAACGTTAAACAGAACAACGACACCATGAAGGAGACGACATTGGCAGTGATGCACACGAGCACACGAAAAATGACCACACTCATTAATACAGTTTTATTTACACTGTATTTATAACAACAAAAGGTAAAGGTGCAGCCCTGCAATTGATTTGCTCTTACGCGACCGCTGCTGAAAGGGCATCCACTGGCACTGAGCTCAAGAGAGCCCCCCCCCCACATTTTATCTTGGCCAAATCTTTCACGCTCGCCAGACGTGTTCGAAGAGGCGTGGAGTACCCCTTTTATTTACCCCAACACCTGCAGCCTATCGATCGATTCACCGGTGGTGTCGTACGGCTCGGTGAACGGAGGCGGGGAAGGTTCAAGACACTCGCCGCGTTGTTTCCAATGCCATGCTGTGAGATCTGTACTGCAGGTTTACAGCGCTGACCATTAACCCGACTGTTGGAAAGCAGAAACAATATATGCTGACGTTTTGGGAAATGGGCCTTCCTCCAAACTCAACTAAACTAAATTTCGATTTAAAGCTTTCGTGACTGCAGGGATTCATCTTTTTGGTTCTTTCGGTAAAGTCACGTAGAAGGTGACGGCTGCTTGCGTTGTGGCCGAAACGTCGTGAGAATTATTTTATTATGTTTTATTTTTATTATTTTATTACTTCCCTTCTACGTGACTTTACCGAAAGAACCAAGAAGATCAACTAAACTATTTTATTTTTATTTTACCAGGTAAGGCCCACTGAGCTGTATAGCTCTCTTTCAGAAGCGACCTGGCCACAAATGATAGCTCAACGAAGTGGCTTATTGCGTGTACATTTATATCGGCCAAATACTCATGTTTCTATATTTGGAGAGAAATCCGGGGGACCTGGAGAAAAATCTACACGACCACGGGAAGAACGTGCAAACTTCAAATATACAGGCATTAGGGTTGGGATTGAACCCACGACCTCCTGCATACCAGACAAAGGCGTTAACATCTCGCCACTGCGAGATGTTATCAGGGATGGACTGAATTTCAATTGGAAGTCACACTTAGCATCAGGAGTGGGGAATGTTTTCCTTAGTGAGGGACAAATCGGACTTGGAAATACCTTCGGTGGCCAAAGATACCCCGTATAGCCTCTTTAACAGGCTGTTGGGACAAGTGCTGTTAGCGAGCACCTATGAAGGCCTGGACGGCACACGAGGGGGTGGGTGGCCAGCACCACACCCGGCCTCCTTTGTCTCCCCATTGGAAATGTTTATTATACACATCTCACTGGGTACACAATTGAGGCTGAGTCGACTTAGGTGAGGCCCAGAACCGGTACAGACATTCGTCACTGGTATTGGTGGCACACACACACACAAAATAACCTGCACATCATTACATTTGGCTAAATTCCACATTTGAAAATTAAAAACATCCGTTTCACTGGCATCCGACAGACCTCGCTCTCACGCGCAAAGCAAGTGACAAGTGCTTTCCCTCGAAGTGCTCTGTGTGGACCAGAGGCCGCTTTGAATGTATCTCAGGGGTAGCTCGGTTATATCCACTTCAGTGGACCGTTCTCCAACACGAAGGGTCGCATTGCACCGCGAGACATCCAAATGGATTCTTCGTCTCGCGTCGCATCGTCGATAGCAACAATCGGGCTCAACATCTTTATTTTAACAATCGTTATTTTTTTTTACACGAGCCTGCTACAAAGCGCGTGCGACAGGGTGAGAAGGTGGAGGGGGGGGGGGTTACAGATATTCCGCGGACGACGATCCCGAGGCCTGGTGCCCACGGGACAGGAGAAAGGGAAGGTCACGGTGGTTGGGCTCGCTGCCCTCCTGCCCACGTAGAGGGCAGCGTTCGGGAAACGTCGTTTTTTTAGGGGAGGCGTTAGACCAGGGAAGGGAGTGGGGCAGCCAAGTGTCACTTTTGTATCCGGGACGTTTGTCAAACAAAGCTTCAGAGCTCATGGGATTCCTCCAGTCTGAATGAATATATTGCACTGTACTCCGCTCTCGTGGCGGCAACAATAAAGAAGCGTTGTTCATTTTTAGCATTGGGCTAAATTCGCCATCGTCACATGCGAAAGCGGAGAGCGTCAGCCCGTCCTGTTGTGACAAGGGGATGCTGCAGAGTCGCGCCGTCGTAATTAAATGCGCTGTCCATTATTTCATACGTCCTCTGGCGAGGAACGGGGGGAGGGGGGGAGGGTTTGCAACTTAATAATTCATGCGGCAAACACATAAGTCCACGGTGCCTCGCCGAATACTTACCCGCATTATTAATGGGAAGCATCCCGCATCTCTTCCACGTTTATACTTAGAATGCGGTTCAGCCTGCACTGTTGCGGCTAAGTATTTTTTGTTGAAAAAAAAAACGTGGGGCTCCGCGTGAATTGACAATAATTATAATTTGTCAGCACTTTATCGATGCTCCGGCCAAGATGAAGGGTCCCACCCGTTGCTGTGTCGTTCGCGGGAGTTGGTTGACCATACTTCACCACGCCGGTCGGTGCGCATTGATGAAGTGGGGCGGGGGGGGTGAGGAGTACCCAAGATCGGTTCAGAATCCACATTCCCCGCATGCGATCGGTGTAATTCCGCGTAACTCACAATGTTGTGTTCGCGCGATCACCCCCCCCCCCATCCACTTTCGATTGTTCTGCAATCGTGCTATTGAGCAGTGTCGGCATTTTTGCGTTGGTTTTTTTGGGGGTACGGAATTGATACCCACGTGAATTGCAAACTGCAGATTTATTTTGCAAGTGTGTCGTCGTTCTGCCGGAAAATTGGCAGAATGATGATGAACGCAGCGGCGCGAATTGAGCTCCACGTAATACGTTGACCGTCATCACGATTATGACCCCGCGCATTCCGACGAATGACCTTGCTATTGACCAAGCGTTCACCTCGCCCCTTTCAAAATCATTTAATCTCACGGCGGTGCACGTTAATGTGAAGCGTTTCGTTTTATATGCATGTTCATTTAAAACAACATTTCCCTTTTGTGTGGCGTGCCGTTACTCATCGCATGTATTTTGCATGCACGCCCGCATATGCGAATTAAATTGTTTGTTGGGAAAAAGAAATGCAGTCTCCTGTTCAGCTTGAGAGAATTCGTTTTTTAATATTCTCTCGAGATATACACGCGGCTTTCTTGCCCGTGGTGCTCTCTGTAGGGTAGGGGGGGGGTGGCATACTTCGATCGCCCCCCCCCCCCCGCCCGCCCCAGCATAAAGATTCTCCCAATTCAATTCACGCATCGAACGGTGGCCCTTAACCGGATCGCGGTCAGAAACATCGCGCGGCACACGCAGTTGTGTCCCTCCACACCGACGGACAGTGTAGGGCCGTAGTCGCTGCTCTCCTTCGACGCCACCGCCCCGCTTTAATCATCCCCAGGTGACGGCGGCGTTTCGGACGTTCGCGGGCGGTAGGCGGCGGTGGTGGGAGGGTGTTAGTCCCGAGACCGCCCGCTGGTTCAACCCGCCAACCTCGACGCGAGCGCGCGGGAACGTTGCCGGTCAACTCCCAGCCGCGTGGAATGAGTCGCGTGTGCGTTTTGCGTCTCCGGGTCTCCACGTCAGTCCGTGGGTTTCCACGCGGTGTCCACTGCCGTGCGCGGCGGGGGGGGGTCTGTCGGCCTCTGTGTAAGCCTAAGGATCCGCCCGTGAGCTTACGTCTCAAACCGTGGACCACCAACCCTCCACACGAACAACATAAACGTTGCCGATCGACTCCCCCTGCTGTACGAAAGTAGAAGAGAGGGGAAAAAAAACAGACGTTTTGAGCGCTCAAAACACACACAAAAATCCGGGACGTTAAATTAATCGACATCGTTGGTTTTAATTGATTTAAATCATTGTTTTATTCGCCGCGTGCAGACGCAACGAGGAGTCCCCCTCCCCCCACCTCTTGCAAGCGCTTGCTTTAAGAAAGCCATGGGTTGCACTCCCAGCGCAATCGCTAATTCAGTCTGCGTGCCGCGTGCAATTTGCGCTGAGGTTGCCGCGGAGATATTTCTGGGCTCTTGTCAAGGTCAAATTTGCACGACGCAAAAACACACTTGGCGGCGATCGTGCAGGGCATTGTTCTTCACTGATTTTTAGAGGGGGGGAGAGGGAGGGTACTTTCGCCGACAAGACATCACCAGTGTGAGGTCCGCCACAAATTTGAAACCATTGTCGGGTTTGAGAGCAGCACAATGATGATGATGATGGGGGATGTTTTTACCATTTGTGTATTGTGGGTGGCCTCACTAAAGGCCCGCCAGTGGCTTTCGGGCCTCGCAATGAAGAACGCTGGGCATAGGCAAACTCCTAATTGTTGAACTTGTGAAGAAGGTCACGAAAAAGCACCATTCAAACTCCGGCTTTTACGTTTTGTCTCTTTGCAAGCTTTAGGTAGTTTCACTTGTTGTGCAGTTTCGAGGTGTATTTCATCTCTGCGTTAACGTTTCACGAACAGGTTTTTCAATAACTTCGACGCGACAGCTGGTCCCGCTGCTTTGACGGCGTGTCCGCAGCGATGCACTCTGGTTCGGGAGCTTTCCCTCTTTTCACGAAGTGAAGAACCATGCTTGATGTGGCAAGTGTGACATTTAGAGCATCTTCCTCATTATCCAACAATATATTTGTTTCCTGTGGTTTATGATTGTTTTGGACCACTTTTTATATTCTGTCCTTTTTCATGCATTTATGGTTTCTCCTTGTATACCACGGGGGCCGCTGTTTGTGATTCACAAATCATGAATTTCACTTTCATTGCTGTTGTTCTCGATGTTATTTTGTCAGTCTTCTCCAAATGGTTTTTAAAGATTTCTCTCCCCGTGTCGTACGTTCAGTTTGACAAACGTCGAATGGAGAAACAAAGGCGGAAACGTGACATGAAGGAAGGTATTAACCATCTCGGATATGCTGACCGGCACAATCGGAGCAATCGATTTGAAATTAACTGTAGCGAATGGTTGAATAACTCGACAAAGAAGGCTGGAAAAGTTGTGCTTTAAGATACGCCATGTTGACACGGGGAGGTCTTCATCCAGTAGTTAATGGCTCATGGCTGTTGTTGATGATGATGATATAATTTAAGTGGCAGTCATGTCTTCTAAATTAGGTGCACCGTTGCATCGCAGGCTCAGGTGAGCTGGTGATGGCCGACTTGGAAGACTTTCATCCAGCAGTGGATTGGCCATATCAATGCCAAGAATAAACGTACTCAAACTGTCAGATAACTACTGAACAAATAATAATAAACAATAAAAATAATAGAAATAATCATAGAAATGAAATAATAAATCACGACGTTTCGGAGGCAACACAAGTCTCCGTCATCAGGTGGGACCGTGACAGCTAAACTCACTTGATACAGTCACAGCTAAACTCACTTGATACATCTTCTTGGTTCTTTCGGTAAAGTCACGTAGAAGGGAAGTAATATAATAATAAAAATAAAACATAATAAAACAATTCTCACAATTTCTTCTACGTGACTTTACCGAAATAACCAAGAAGATGAATCCCTGCAGTCACGAAAGCTTTAAATCGAAATTCACTTGATACAGTAAATTTTGCTGTGACGGTCCCACCTGATGACGGAGACTTGTGTTGCCTCCGAAACGTCCTGATTTATTATTTTATTTAAATTATTATTTCTATTATTTTTCTTATTTTTTTTTTACCTACGTGACTTTACCGAAAAAACCTAAGAGTATGAATCCTTGCAGTCACGAAAGCTTCAAATCTAGAAATAATAAACAATTTGCAGCCCTTGGGCAAACCACATCTGGAGGAAGGCCACCACGCCCCCCCCCCAACTGCCCATGCTGTACCTGTCTCGGCGGCTGTTCACCACGCGGTAGTGTAGCGGTTAGCGCGCTGCGCTACGAACCTGGCGACCCGGGTTCGGTTCCCGCTCACGGCCAACACCGGTGACGATTATCTGAACCGGTCCCGGGCCTTCCCTAGGTCGACTCAGCCTCAAATTAGTACCTGGTGCGGTGTGTAAACATCGCTACTGGGGAGGCAAAGGCGGTCGGGCGTGGTGGTGGCCACCCACCCCCTCGTGTGCCACAGTGCCGGCCTTCACAGGTCCTCCCTAACAGCACTTTGCCTCAACAGTTTGTTACAGGCTACACGGGGGATCTTTGTCTTTATCTTTTGTATCCGCGCTGGTCAGCGCAAGCTGGTGAAGTGGGGGATGATGATGATGGTGAGGCTCAAGTGGCGAGTGGTGGCGCAACGGTTAGCGCGCTGCACCACGGAACCCGGCGATGCGAGTTCGATTCCCGCTCACGGCCAACACCTGCGACGATTATTTGAACCGGATCTGGACCTACTCTAGGTTGACTCGGCCTCAAATGAGTACCCGGTGCGGTGTGTAAACATCGCCTCTGCGAAGACAAAGGCGGCCGGGCGTGGTGCTGACCACCCACCCCCTCGCGTTCCGTGCCAGCCTTCACAAGTCCTCCCTAACAGCACTTTCCCCGACAGTCTGTTACAGGCTATACGGGGGATCTTTGTCTGTGTGTGCGCTCTGCATCGTGGAGCGGCGGTCTAGCGGTTTGCGCGCTGCGCTGTGAACCCGGCGAACCGAGTTCGACTCCCGTTCACGGCCAACACCAGCGACGATTATCTGAACCGGTCCTGGGCTTCCTCCCCTAGGTCGTCTCAGCCTTAAACGAGGACTACACGGTACGGTGTGTAAACATCAGACAATGGGGAGACAAAGGCGGCCGGGCGTGGTGCTGGCCACCCACCCCCTCGCGTTCCGTGCCAGCCTTCACAGGTCCTCCCTAACAGCACTTTGCCCCAACAGTCTGTTACAGGCGACACGGGGGGTGAGATCTCCCTCTTTGACGAGGCTCTGAGTGAAGTAACGTTACAAGTTTGTCCTCGGTGGATTGTAGAGCTCGATGCAACAGTTAATGCGAGCTTCAATCTGTTAGATGGTGGTGTCGTGGGTGTGAGTGGCAGATGCTTCCGCTGGGGATGGAGTTGGGCGCGAGCGATTCTTTGCTCGAGCAACGCCCCAAAACCATCCGCCCCCACAAACCCCCCCACAACCACCCACCACCCTTTGTTGCGCGGCTACATATTACCAGAATTAGAATCCGACTTGTCGTCTCGTCAAGGCCGCCTTTAACGTCAAGCAAATTAAGTTCATTTGACAAATGTGTGAACCCCTTTCGCACCGAGACGTTCCCGTAATTAGCAGCGGCAATGGGAAGCAGCAGAACGTGCGTGGATTCAATTTGCCGAGTGCCGAAACATTGGAACCAAATCAACTGCGCCCATTGAGGAATACAAATTAAAATAATAACGCCCTTCTCACAAAAATATCAATTTGCAAAAACATCCAAATGGGCATCGGACCCACTGGGCAATTGCAGGGCTGCACCTTTACCTTTTCCCACAAAAAATCGTGTACATCGATTGTCCTGTAATGGTCATTGGCAACTTTGCAATCCAGGAGTCGGTCAACTCGGCCTCGCAGCGTTGACGCGGCGGGCGCAAGTTTCTTAAAATCATCCAACGTCTCTCCGCCAGCGGCGTGGATGGGTGCACCACGGTGGTAGGTCGATGGGCAGGTTTGTGCGTGGTGGGGTAAAGTGTGGGTACTCTCACCTGTCGCAAGGTGCCTTGCTCATCGACATAAGGAAGGCCGAAATACCTTCAAGAGGGGTCCCCTAGAGCTCCCTCTAGCGGAGACCCTTCCGCCAGCAGTGACACGAGCAAGCAAATTGCAGGGCTGGCCCTTGGCCTTTTCCCATAAAAACCGTGTACATTAATTGCCCTCCGAAAAAGGACCATTGCTTAAAACGTCACATAAAAAAAAAAATCCAGGAATTGCTATTGACGAATATGAGTTTTTTTGTTCCTGTTCATTCTACATGAATTGGGTCCATTATCTCCTGTTGGACGCGGATGCATTGTGCCAGCACCATTGTGTCCAGATCAGAGTGAGCGAGGAGGCAGATTCATATATAAGGGGGGGCTAGCCACTGTTCCCCGCGGCTCCTCTGTGAGCCGACAGCTCTATTGATATCGTCGGTGCCACTAAACGCCTGTCCCTTCCACGTTTAGGCTCTCATCTTGACGCGAGAAGTAGGGCGTCCAAAAACATTACCGTGTGCCTTTCTCTTGCCGCGTCTCCAAGGTGAGCGAGGAAGCAGCCGCTTGTGTCGATTATAGACGGCGGTGTCAGCTCCGGCGCGTTCTCTGAGAAAGGTGAAGGCGCAGCCCTGTAAATTCCTGGTGTCGCGCGCAACTGCTGGCAGAAGGGGGCCAGCTTCACGAGAGAGAGAGAGAGGTGGGGGGGGGGTAATTTGGCCTTTACGCATTCACGCTGGCCGCACGGTTTGGGAGTACCCGCGCTTAACCCCGATCACCCGCCGCCTGCCAATTGGCTAAACACAAGCCCCGTAGCTGCTCCCGATGGCACTTTTTTTTGCTCGCGCGCCGAAAATTCAGTTCCTGAAGAAGCTCCACCGGTACGTAGAGCGAAATGTCAGATATCGTGCCAAACAAGACACGGCTATGACCCAAAAATGCACCAGAAAGCTAGTATTATTATTATTTCGACATGCCTGGTTGCCTACCCTGCATGCTGACAAGCGTAATTTTGTCTGTTTTGTTTCACACGACACGGTGATGACAACTGACAGATTTCTGGCCTCAAAGGGTAGTGAAAAAAAAGCATTTACCTCCGTTTGCCGGCTTGGCTCGGTTATGTATTTAAATCAACCGCACGCAGATTCGCTCTGTTTCCCCCGCTTGCGCGTCGCCACTATGTTTGCGCGCTTCTGCAGGGGTAACCAGCGCGGAATGGCTGCGCCGGTGCCGGGGGTCGCGTTGCGATGGAATTGAGATTAGATCAGTTTTCTCTGGAGTTCAAACGAGTTCACGCGGTACAAATCTACGGCAGTCTCAGGGACCACACAAACAAACCCAACCCGCTCTCATTGGCTGGCAGATCCAGGCCTCCTGATACGCGCCCAACCCGGGCGAGCTGTGTGGACCGCCACTCTCGACTCCTTTTCTCTTGCTGTGCTTTCTCTAGCGCGGTGGTTCTCAAAGTGCGGTCCCCGGTACCATCGAGTGCTCCACGACTCTCCTCCAGGTGGTTGCGTGGGGCTGTGATGCAAACACAGGTTGATCCGGAAATAATGACGGTGTTTATACCTTTTGTTTAGGACATTAATTAGTATTTTGATTATATTTTATTTAAAAATAAATGTAGGTCAACTACACTGATTAAACTGCCCTTATAGCTGCTAAATGCCACCCCCTAAAAAAAAAAAACTTTAACAAAAAGACTTGTTTTCATGTTCCGGTAATATGGATAATTTAGCACGAGTGGTCTTTAGAGAGAGAAGACGATGCGTTTTGTCACTCGGGGTGGTGGGGTCCTGGCTTGTCTGCAGAAATGTTTGCATTGGCTGAGTGGTCCGCTCGCCAAAAATAGTTTGAGAAAAACGACTTGCGTTGGACGCAATGAAATAAGGCTCACCGGTGAAGGTCATCATCATCATCAGTAGCCGTGGTCATCATCAGTTTCCGTAGTCATCATCAGTAGCCGTGGTTGATCCACACCTGGAATAAAGCCTCCCCAAGCCACCACCACCACACAATAATACACCAAGCCGCTCCTGCCTTCTCTGCTCCATCTCCTCGTCGCACGTCCTCTCGCATGTGTCCATCCCTTATCTGACGTATACACGCGGTGTGTATTCCGTTTCAAGTAATTTAGAGATTGTTTAATTGGGGCGATTGTATTCTTATTTTTCTAGTCAATTGCACACGGGCGTTTTAGGGCCATGGTCCTTGATACTCTTGGCACTAAAATCTAATTTACTGTATATGTATTATGTTTAACAGTATATCATCACTTTTTTTACCCTCACAATGTGATTGGTAAGCTGACACTATTTAACCCCTTAAGAAATATAACGATAATCATGGCCACTTTTACAAATATTCTAGTTTTTATCGAAACAAAAACACATTTGCGTAATTTTGGCCATCTTCATCCGGTACATGGTAAAAGAGTTTAGAAATCCTTAGCCTATAACTACAATCCGTAGCGGTGGTAAGTTACGTCTAAATGTGCGATTGTACCGGGCAATCCTTTTATAGATACCCCATGGACTTATGTTACACTCTTAAATTTCTTCTCAACAGGCGAGTGAATATTGTGAAAGCGATGGCTCCGTAACTGGCAACGGGATTTTTTTTTTACAGATTTAACAAACGCATAGAGATTGGTGGAGAGATGTGCCCAGGTCTTGGATACGTTAGTGAATGTTATTTCTGTGCAATTTCCACCGCGTAATTTTAGTTGGTTGTCCACCGTGTTATAATTAATTGGTTAACGACCGTATTATTTTAGTTTTATATGCTAAATTCCTCTTGATATGCAAATTATTTTGTCAAGGCGCTCTTCCCCCTCCAACCCAGCTTAAATATACGCTGCCAAGCCTGGTGCTGTTCATTCAGACGCTGTCTTTCCGCCAGACCTGTTCTTCACCTGAGGACGGCTGCTTGCGTTGTGGCCGAAACGTCGTGAGAATTATTTTATTATGTTTTATTTTTATTATTTTATTATTTCCCTTCTACGTGACTTTACCGAAAGAACCAAGAAGACGTATTATTTTAGTTGAAGGATAGAGACCCAGGACCGGTTCACATATCGTTGGCCACTAATCTTGGCTGCTGGCCAGGAATCAAACTCGGGAGGTTGGGCTCACAGTGCATTGTGCTAAACCACTGCGCCACTACTCCCCCTAATCAGCGTGTGTGCTGACAAGAAATTGTTACATGTGGGTTTGTGTGTTTTTCTCAATGTTACCTTGTAGTCTTTCA
This sequence comes from Lampetra fluviatilis, assembly GCF_964198595.1. Classification (NCBI taxonomy): domain Eukaryota; kingdom Metazoa; phylum Chordata; class Hyperoartia; order Petromyzontiformes; family Petromyzontidae; genus Lampetra; species Lampetra fluviatilis. The sequence goes on from NC_136315.1 coordinate 5,207,276, forward strand.
TGTGCACTTTCACCCGCTCCGTTTGTTGTAACCATTTATACAATTTTAGCGTAGCGGTGCTTTGTTTTGTTGTATTTGTTCTGATGGCAATGTAACATTTTCACTTATTATGAATCCCATCGGCAACATAGCCCTCGCCAAGTCATCATCGTGACCATTGTCATTTGTTAACTGGCATCGTCACCCTTGTCGAGCATCATTATTGGCAATGGTATCATCAATGTTGACATCATCACCATCATCGTCACCACCACCACCAGCAGCAGGACCAAACGCAACCGACAACTCTCCTCTTTTTGCCGTTCCCACTGTCACCGGCAAGACCGTTGACCTTTACCGCCGTGAATGTGGCGTTACCACTGTGCGCGCCAGTTGATAGGGGAAGCGGATCGCGGCGTGGCGAATTTATTTCCCGAAATTCAGAGAAATGGGAAGTGGAAATGCGTTCAAATGAAGCCCTCCTGCGCAAGTCGGACTCATTTCCTGAAACGCCACGTTTTTGCCGATTCATCCGACGGGGCAGTATCGCCTGAACCCGCTGCTTGATTTGCACGCCCAGACAGCGACACGCGGCGTCGCCATGCGACCCGGCGCTCCCTCTAGACGCTGCACGTGAACGCAATTCGGGACACGGAGCTCGGCCGTCTCGGCCCGCGTTGACCACAGGAACTTGCCGTGACTTTAAATAACTCAACTCGCGTGGATTGTGAGCACATATCCCCCCGGACGCGCCAACCCCCGGCTCCCTTCACACACTCACCGTGGCCTCCCACCACACAACTCTGCCGCGTGCTCCCCCGATCGCTGCCCGCTTTTCAAATCCCGGTCTGCACAGTTCTGACCGTTGGGCTAAAATTATTGCATGCCAATGGTTCTGGCCGCCAAAAGGAATTTAAATGCGGATTTCGCACCGATCCTTTAAGCACTTGGAGAATTCCCGGTTTAAAAAAAAACCTGCTTCAGTCGTTGGCGTGTGTAGCTCCTGCGTGCCAATTCTCCGTTTCTTTCCGATTGAAAATATCTGCCGTCAATGGGCGCACGCACGCATTAACACGTTTCTGATACCGCTTGTGTGGGAACGCAGCAAAATATTAGTCGCACGTGTTTAAAACACCAGTGCGTGGTTGGAAAGTGGAGCATACGGACTTCGAAAACACACGCAGGTTAATGCCATTACTCACACTGTGAAGAGAAACTCGTGAGCTGGAGCAGGACCCATCGTGACGAGGAATACTGTACAGTGGTCACGATTTAAGGATGGAGTTGCAGGCAAGGTAAGGGATGTACCCTCGAGGATGTCTCGCGAGGAGACAGAGCAATGAATCAGGCCGTGTGCAGGTGCTGGCTGAATTATTATTTTGCAGGAGCGTGAGAGATGTCAGCAGATTTTGGAGGCCTTTAGCGAGCAGTGGATTGACCATGGCTACTGCTGCTGCTGCTGATGTTAAATTCCATGCCGTGCTGAAATATAATTGCAATAACTTCACAAACCAGTCTACGGCTTAAGGGTGCAGTTGTTTGGAGGCTTAATTAGCCCACTGCAAAACTCATGCTCAGCGACCAATGAGAATAGATTAAGTACATTTTCTGGTTTACGTTTGATCAGGGTAAAAAGGTGTAAATGAAACGTGTGGAAGGTCAAAACAATTACGAGAAAAGTTCCATAACGAGAGACGCACTTACAATTATTTCCATGTTTCTCTCTTCTGGTAGGGTCGTTAATTTTCCAAAATTTACAAATAAGATTTCTATTCAAGTTCTCTCTAAATAGTTACTCTACTGTGTTCACGTGTGCACATTTAAGTACAGGGACACTCAAATGACTACGCACTCTGAATGGAATTTAAAAACAAAACTATACGCCCTGGGCATAAATAAGAAGTTTGCACCATTAAGCTAATGGGTTACGTTAATTTATCGTGTACGCATTTGCCATGTGGCTTGGGATGTGACCGCCCTAGTTTGTTTATGTACGGTTCTGAAAGCTGTGCTCATTTCGTTGCCGAGACACGGGGTTTGTAATTTGACAGGTTGTGTGGCACTGTCTTCACACGGATATTCTCCTCGTATGTACGTTTAACTTCTTTCACATCGTGCGTAGCCAACCGTGCTAATCGGAGGTGCGGGGGAATGACGACAAACTGAATACAAAAAGCGATTCTAAATAAATTAGTTGTCGATTTAGGTTTCAAAGTGCATAGCTCCAGTGGCTTCCTAATGTCGGAAGAGCGTTCCAGACGGCCGCAGAAGCGCATCCGAAAGCGCGCGATGCAGTGGCCGTCTTTGTTCGGTGGTTAGCCAGAAGCCGCCACTGCGAGGATGACCGGAGGCGATGGTTTTTATGCTCCTTGACAAGATCAGTGACGAATTGTGGCTCCTTGCAAACTCTGTGCTTAATGCCCGAGGCAACAGAAGCCGGCTTGCGAGGTGCACAAAAGTGAGTCACGGTGTCAGGACTGTGGTTTATCTTTTTTTTTTACCAGATTAGGGATTTCTGGAATGCGGCGAAAATAATTAATTAATTGCCTTCTGCTAAATCCTAGGCTGAATTTGAAAAGTGTTAATTGAAAAATTGTTAAACTTAATAAATGACGGAATATATTGAACATTGCATTAATTATTTTATCATGGAAAATGTCTATTTATAAAAAAATATACATTACTATTTTGAGCCATTGCTTTTATCAGAATTGCCACTATTAAATCACACCAGAAAATAATACAATTACAATAATGTAAAAGCTTACATATTGCCTCGTTAATTTTCATTCACGTGTGCGTGCTTTTAAATATGCGCGCGCACATAAAAAAAAAGAACATTTAAATCGACTTAAAGTTTTTGTGACTGCAGGAATTCATATTAGTTGGGTCTTTACCGAAAGACCCAAAGAATATTTAAATCGACATTGTACACGTTGCCCTCGAGAAAACTGCAAATGCGTGTTTACGGTCGGATCCCGCCATTGGACATCCTTATTTATTCACATCGCTCAGAATTCATGCATTATTAGCCGGGCAAATTGGAGTTCTGTCGCTAATACTTCTAGGATTGATGGAGAAGGGCGTTGGGTCATTGAGATGAGCAGGGAAAAGAGAGATTAATTTATATCCCCACCCCTCTCCCTCTCTCTCTTTCTCTTCTACTTTGCACAGTCCAAGAAATGTCATTAAATCTCACCTCTTTTTTTTTTAATCCTTTATATTAAGTTCACTTGCTTGCTTGTTTGCTTGCGCGCTTACGACCGTGCAAATCTTTCGGTCGTTTTTTAACCCACCTCCCCTTTGATCCAATCGAGCTGACATTTTGCACACAGACTCGTTGTGCGTGACAATTTATTTTCGTGAAAATTTTTTTCCAAAATGTTACACTTTTTAGGACATTTTTTTTAAATATTTAATTACCAATTGCTTAATGGTGGCAGGCAATCATCTGACCCATAGGTGGCAGCCATCTCAAGCCAGAGGACGAGAGGACTCTAGCCGCCACGCATATAAAGGATTTATAGTGAAAAACTTTGTTTTTACGGGTTAATTTTTATCCTTCAACGTTTTTTTCCTCCCTATTCTGATTTTAATGAGCCAAATAGCCCGACTTGATTTTCTTCAATTCTTAATTATTTCAGCTAAACGACTCACCCCCCACGGCATGCGCTCGCGTGCAGCTCACAATTTATCCAAAACTACACGTGGCAGCAAGAAGCTCGACTCGTTGACACAAAAACAAAACCCGTTGCTCATAAGCCCCCAAAGTAGACTTGGCAAATAGTAAACGTTCCTTTTCATTTATCCACCGCTCCGTTAACTTCCACTCCGTTACCTGAACAGACAGCCAATTTTCACATTTTCGCTTGAAGCCACATTTTAATGTTCACTTAAAGCCTTCGTGACTGTAGGAATTCATATTGTTTGGGTCTTTTGGTAAAGTCACATAGATAGGTTCAAATAAAATATCTACCTACTTGACTTTACCGATCGAAAAGTCGTAGCTTTTTTGTTATTTTCTTTGAACCTATCTACGTGACTTTACCGAAAGACCCAAAGAATATCACAGTTTAATGTCAACATATCTCGCTCTTTCTCTCTCTCTCATATCTCTCTCTCTTATCTCGCATTTCTCACAGTCGCCTTGCTCTCTCACCCCACGCCGCTGCTGTCGGGAAAGGAAAATGCGCGACATTTGTTGCCCGTCTAGTTTATTTCCCGGCCCCTTGTCAGGGCCCGACGAGCAGAGGCATCGGGGCTCGGCCCGTGGGGCCCACCTCTTGGCCAAGGCACGGGGGGCGGAGGCTGCGGAAAGTAAAAAAAACATTCCCCGATGGCACACCTAGGCAATCGAGCGCATTACATCAGCCGCACCAAGTTTACACAACAAAGGCTCATTCCTAACAGCGTGCTTCAGCCGCACCCAACCTCACAATAATAATATCCAGGGCCTACTTTGGCTCCTCCCACCCTCAACCAGTATATATACAAGGACTGTTTTCTTGGAATTTCTCTTACTTGATACAGCTATCGTGCTGTGACGGTTCCACCTGAAGACGGGCTTGTGTTGCCTCCGAAGCGTCGTGATTTTTATTTTATTTTTATTTTACTTTGATTAATTTTATTTTTTACCTACGTGACTTTACCGAAAAAACCTAAGAATACGCATTGAAAGTGTTGCACCTCAATAACGGGTGCAGCAATACCTGCACTCTCACTCTCGGTGTACCCGGGTGTTGGGTTTACAGAAACTCCACAGTTGGCGTCTTTAAATATCTCCGCAACGACGCCGGCTCGGATAAAAGGCACAGAATCGAGGTTAACTTTCTCCTACGAATATTACAATTCCCAATCTTAGAAGCATATCGGACACGCAGCTGGGTCACGTGTTGATGTTGCTCCTCTTTGCTAATTAACGTGCAAATGGAATTCATTTTTAAACCAAATTTGCTGAGGATTACCCGCCGCAAACGCTGCATGTCAATTCACACTCTATGCATCTGGAATGTCTTCCCGGAGGTGAGCTTTGTCCGGCGAGACGGCAGCGAGTGCAATGTTGTCGTTCTGCCTAATCTCGCCGAGGCCATGTTCACGCGTGCCCCAGAGGGCAACGTGGTGTCTATTCAGATATCTCCGCTGTCAATAAAGGGAATGGACTTCAACCCGATGGCTGCCTCTGTTAGGTGGATTGCTACATTGCAGGATTGTGAGAGATAAAACTGATCGCATAGGGAGGCCCTGAGCAGTGGATTGATTATGGCTGCTGATGATGATGGTGATGATTTTAAACCATCACGCAAACTCCGGTCATCCTGGCAACGGCTTTTGGCTGGCTATCAAACAAAGACGGTTACCGCATGGCGTGCTTTGGGATGCGCTCCTGCGACCGTCTGGAACGCTCTTCCTTCCGATATTAGGAAGGCCACTGGAGCTATGCACTTTTAAATAATCTAAATTGAATACTCATTACATTTTAAAACAGCGTTTTGTGTTTAGCTTTTTGTCCTCCCCCTCGCACCTCCGATTAACGCGGTTGGCAACGTACGGTGCGAAAGAAGTTCAACATACATACATCATGAACTCAAGTTTAGGCACATCGTTCATGAGAGATATTTGACCATCCTTCACCACGGTGGAAGGTGCAGGCAGGTGAAGTGGCTGCTCCCCGTGCAATGTTGCTAACTCGGGCCTCAACATGCCGCGAAGCTTCTCTTCCACGTCTAGGCAGTGGCACATTTCACGAAGGTAGGCAGCACCACGGGGGAGGCCTTCATCCAGCAGCGGATAAGCAACGGCGGACGACAATGATTAAGAGATGCGCTGCCCGCCACATAGAGGTAGAGCTTGATATCGGCGCGTGTGCCGGCGCCGGATGGATTGCTGCGTCGCAACATCGTCAGTGATCTTAATTTGGAGCTTTCGTGACTGCAGGAATTACTCTTTGGTTCTTTCGGTAAAGTCACGTATAAAGATAAAATAATAAATTAAATAATAGCATACTACGACGTTTCGATTGCAACACAAGCAATCGTCATCAGGTATTAAAGAAATAGCAACAAAAATCTAACCAGAAAACTATAGACAGACATATAAGCAGGCAGATATCACAAAGATACATAGAGAGAGAACACACGTCGGCACACAGAGAGAGAACGTCTCTGTGACGAGGCCTTAAATAGAGAGAGGGGGCGGGGGCGGAGAGAGGGAGGGGTTAAAGAAAAATAAGCATGTCAATGAGTAGGACGACGCGTGGTAAGGTACGCAAGCTTGAAAATTAGGAGAACGGGAGAGAGACACACTAAATTACATAACCTAGCAAAATATCGAAATGTAATGCAACACAGAGAGTCGGTCAACACACAATTAACGCATAGCCTGGTTGATTACGTATTTCCAAGATTGCTAAGTTAGAATTTAAGTGTGAAAATTCGTCAGCGATGGCCAAGTCTTGGGCAGAGGCCTTAATCCAGCAGCGGATTGGCGATGGCTGACGATAGCGTGCGTCGGGCAGTTGCGATCCGGCGTTGTCGGGGTTCGATCCCCGACCCTGACGATGCCTGTTTGTTTGGAGTTTGCGGTGTGTGCCTCTCTCTTTCTCCCCGTGGTCGCGTTGATTTTGTCTCCGGGTCTTCTGGTTGTTCCCCCCCCCCCCCCCCCACATTTGGAATCAACATCAAGCGTTTAGAGAATTTGGAATTTTGGATAATGATGATAAGCCACTTCGTTGAGCTATCATTTGTGGCCAGGTCGCTTCTGAAAACGGGCTGTACAACTCTGGTCAAATTTAAAAAAAGGTTTTATTTTTAATCGTTTTCAGTATTTACAGTTTATTTTGAAGCCGTCGGGACGGCGCTAAGCAGCATTACAAAATAATCTGCAATGTACACAAAAGACAAAGATAGCCTGTATAGCCTTAACAGACTGTTGGGGCAAGTTATTCGAAACAGAGGCTGCCGTAAGCTCGGAACATCGCTATTTATATTCGGTGATTGTGAATCTTGACTCGTGCGCCCTCACGAATAATTACAATAAAACTAATTGCAAGTGACTTGCGGTCTATTTCATTAAAGCCTGTTATGCGAATAAGCAGTATTCATTACTCTTCATAGCAATTTAGGAAAACTGCACGCACTTCAATATTGCTGCTGCTGCTGCACGTATTACGTGGCCTAATGAAGTGCTCGAGTTGCGAGAATCACATTGCCATTCCCAGATCCTCATTTGTGTCGATAATAAGCGTATCAGCCATTAAAATAGGTTGCACCTGCGAACAGAGGTTTTATAAAAAAAAAAAACTAATCGCCCACAATTTCGCAGCATCAGCTTGTGTCGTGCGCAACGGCGTCACCGCGGCAATTCGACGCATTCGACATTTCCTTCGCGTGAGAGGAGCGCTGGAGCCCGGTTGGTGATGCGCTCCGAGTCTGCCCACCCGAGTTGGATACTCGATCACGGCTGTAACGTGAGTGGCGGGTAAATAGTTTCGCGAGTTCGAACTTTGATTCGGCGTTACAACGTGTCCGCACCATTAACAAACAAACCAAAAAAAAAAACCTGCAACTTAAATAACCATCGGTGAATCTCGATGGAGGTCTTGGGCATCGCGCTTTGCTGCGTTGGTAGAACGGGAAAGGTGAGGGATTTAATAACACAAACGTCGGATGGGATGGAAAGCTGTCACAGTTTTAATCGGCAACAGTGGACTGAGAGAAGTGTAGACAGCGGTGCAAGGAGACGGTCATGCCGCGTATAGGACGGAAGTATGGCCCAGCGGCAACACTCGTGCCTCGCAGTGCGAATGGCCTGGGTTTGATTGCCAACATCGGGCACCCTTCTGTGTGGAGTTCCTATGTTCTTCTGGTGTTTATTCGCTTTCCTCCCATAGCTGAACAAAAAAACCACGCACATACAATGTACCTGCTGGTATTGGCCTAACATCCCGATGCTAAAACAAAATATACCCGCAAATTACTCAACTGGGTTTACGCATAGCAGCATCGCCCTCGCCCCCTCCCGCCCCCTTTCCCCCCACTACTGCGAAAATTTGTTCGGACCTTTCTTTAAAAAAAAACAAATGTATATTTGAATAGGAGCCCAGTACAGAGGAATAACCCGCGAGGCAGGGATGGGGCAACAGACACTCCACGAGCTGCAGGCCCCGCACGATGTGCACCTGAGTTTACAGAAAGGGGAGAGAGGAAGGGGGGGAGAGGGTAACTTTAAAAAGATAGTGGAGGGAGCAGGGGTGGAGGAAGAGGGGCAGGGGGGGGGATGGTCAAAGGAAATAGCTGAACAGTTAGGAAGGAATAATTTAGACGATGCGCTTTGGTGAACTCAACCGATCATAGTCCCAAGAGCGGTGGATTGGACTCCTGCCCAGGTTGGAACCTTCCTTTAAAAAAAATGTTTAAGCAGTCTTCAGACTAATTAAGGCTTTCTTGAGTGAGCATAAATGAAATAATTGTACCCCACATGGTTCAAAAGGCCAAGCAAGTAGAAGAAGAGGGGCCTGCATCGCGGTGGACGACTGAAACTTCTCTTCACGAGACGCACACGCCTTCCTGGGCCCCAATGAGGCTTCACTGAAAGAAAAATAATAATATTTACGCCTAAATCCGTTCCATGATTTTTTTTGGGAACTGAAATTGAAATAATTTCCTTGGAGAGACGACGGGAATGGCAGTGGCCACGTGATTGCAAAAGAAAACGACGAAAAAAATGTCCACGGCTTATTACGAACAATTAAAAGCTTCGCGTGTCATGGATCGTGACTTTGATGGATGTTGAAATTGCTGGAAGGTTTGTTTTTATATTGGGGAACGCAGACGCGCAAACGATAATGATGATTAAATGTCACTTTGCGAATGTTTCACATCGAGAAATGTAAGAGCACAAAGTCTGGTGCTTTGCCCAATAACTTACTGAAGTAGTAAAAATAGACGTAAGGTAAAGGTGCAGCCCTGCAAATGCCTGCTCATGGCACTGCTGGCGGAGGGCCTCCACTCGAGGGAGCTCTAAAGAGCCCCTTCAGACGGTGTTTTGGCCTACTCTTCCACACTAGCAAGACGTCTTGAAAATGCCGGAGGACCCACACTTTACAAGATAAAGATCCCCCGTGTAGCCGTCACAGACTTTTGGGGCAAGTGCTGTTAGCGAGCAACTGATAAAGGCCGGCACAGCATGCGAGGGAGTGGGTGGCTAGCACCACGCCTGGCCGCCTTTGTCTCTCCTGGGGCAATGTTTACACACCACACCAGGTACTCATCTGAGGCTGAGACGACCTAGGGAAGGCCCGGGACCAATTCAGATGACTATCACCGGTGTTGGCCGTGAGCGGGAATCGCACTCCGTAGCACAGTGCGATAACCACTGTGCTGCCGCTTACCCACGCCCACTTTACACAAATGCCAGACATGATTTCATCTGCCGTGCCGAGAGTCAGAATCTGGATTTGCAAATCGAACGTGCGAACCATTGCACCGCGGAAGCATCCACGATCACAATGCCAAACTCCAAAACTACTCGCAAGGGACCTGTAACATCGACGAACTGCAGTATTAGTTAGCATCATAATAACACAACATATTTTGTCTGTCGATCCACTGCTGGATGAAAGTTCCCCCCATGCCGTGTTGGTGGTGGGGGTTAGTTGACCGCACTGAAGTAACTTCACCTCATTGTTCCATTACCGAGCGCTATCTCCTTCGATTTAGCTCATCCGTCAACTTTTTCTCTGACCACTGGGAGTCAGATTAAGTGAAAAATTGGTTGGAATATTTAACGAGCCTTCAATTGCCTATTTGGTTGGCAGCTTACGTAAGATTCAGCCAATTCACACTGAATTGTCCAAAGTAGTTAGATTTCAAATGATGATGTCGAAGGCTGCCATTTGTTAAAATAATATTTTTTTGTCAAACGTACTCAAGGATGTATGATCTGCAAAGCAACGGTTGCCACCTTTAAGTGTGATAAAGTCATAATCTGCTCGCTTAAACTCACACCGAAAAGAAAATTATTCCAATGCCCGAGGCAGCACAGTTTTGCCACGGCATGGGTGGACGTGTGCATATGAATGAAATCAACAAGTTACACATTGCTCAAGGACAAATTCCCTTACATGTATCGTATAATATCGTGTATCGTCCATTATTATATATATATAAATACAGCGGGGTCGAGGGGTGATTCTGTGGTAAGCGTGCTGAGCTTATCTAGCCCACCGATCCAAGTTCGATTCCCGGCCACGGCTCACATCATTGGCGAGCGAGAGAGTGATAGATACCGGAGCTGGTCCTGCCATGCCTCACTTCACCAGTGATGTATGGGGTAAAAAAAAACATGATCGACATAGCATGGAAATGTTTTCATCCACGAGTGGATTGATGGTTGCTAAAATGTATGATTGCTATTTTATGTAAAATATAGATTTTTTTTTTTACTTGACAGCGATTTGAAACGTTGACAACATATGAATGTGTATATTTTCGTACATTTGTAAAATCGAAAAGACTTGAGTGGTCGTCAACGGAGCGTAGCATAAGGATTGGACACAATCACAGCTGAGAAGTTGAAGTTTAGAGGGATTAAAGATTACGTTTTCAAATCTTTGTACCAGAGTATCAACCGTATGTTTATGTATAGTCAACCCATCGCACCTGGGACTGACCCATGACCTCCTGCCAGCGAGCCTTCGACACTTCACGTGGCCTCAAAGTGCACCTAGCCTGGCACAAGCGCCGTGGTGACGTCACCACCACTTAGTGACGAATGTGTCGAGTTATTTTGGCGTTCTTGCTTGTGCACCGCTGGCCACCGCAGTAGCACCGTAATAATTTTGTTCAACAACAGATGATGCCTTCATGGACATACCTAACTACTTTAAAAAATTGCACGGTAGGGCCTCGCTAAACGCGTGGTGTTCACACGACGCGTTTTAGCCATAACGCGGTTCTTCCATTCGGGAAAACACTTTTTGCACAAAGCGGAACACGCACCATTATTATAACGCGGAGCACGCAACGTTACACCGCGGTTTTTGAGCAGTCGACGACGAACTACTTTCTTGAGCAGGCGTGCCTGAGCGGAGTGATACATTACGTGGAATAATACAGTAATACGGCGGCGTTCCCTCAGTTATTTGTCCGGCCATCTCACTGCGTGTGCGTAGTAGTCCATCGCATCTCGCCAGACTTCACGATTATTAACGGGGGGGGGGGGGGGGGGGGAATTGTTTCCGCTGAACGCGGCACTTTTCAGGAACGCATCTCCCCGCGTTAAACGGGGACTCGCTGTGTACACCGCGACGAACGACGCCGTTGTAACCTGGAAATACTCCGCGCATGCACGCCGCCGACAAGAAGGCGGCGTGAGCCTACAAACGCCGTGGCGAAATGGAATTTTTTGCACTTTTTGTACGCAGCATGGACGGGTTGTGCTTTTTCTGTAGGATTTTATTGTTCACGTATGTGATGTTTAGTTTTGTGTACAACTAATTTTAGGTGTATCTTGTAATTTTATTGTTTGTTGCGGTTGAACCCAAATCAAGAACCGAATGGCTCACGGGGTAAATCCTAATAAATGAAACTGAAAACTGAACAGCGAGCGCAGCCCCCTCGCTCCGGTGATGGAGGGAGGTTCGATGCGGGCGTCACCGCTCACCCGCCACTCGCCGAGCGAACCGCGGATAATTCAGCCTCCGATTACAGCGGGGGATCCGGAGATGGACAGCTTCGGCCGTCCAATCGGACCGACACAGATGCCTCCCTTAACCTTTCTACCTCCGCTCCCCCGAGTACCACGAATGGAATGAGGTTACAGCGAGGGAGCCATGAATTCTCTCCTCACACTGGGGCGCGTCCTTGAACCCTGGGGAGGAAGGGGGGGGGAGAGAACAAATTGTCATACAAACGCCGCTTAATTTATTTCCTCGTAGTAATCAGGGCTTGTGAAGGATTGCCGAGGTGTGGGGCAAGTCTGGGGCCACGGTGTTTATGTTCCGTGTGGATTTGCGTGGGAGCGGCAAGGGAGGAGAGCGAGCTAGTGACAGAATGAGGAGTCGTGATGGAGGGAGCGGACTGTGGCCAGAATGCACAGGGGACCGGCCGAAGCCGCCACTAATACGCCCCAGCAAGAGTAAGGGGATGAATGCCATTTATTGGTATCCATAAAAGCTTCGCGAAGTCACACAACCTCTTCATCAGGGGGACTTGTCCTGTATTTGCCATATTTGGCCAATTCCATTTCTCAGTTTTTTTTAGCAGCGTCAGGTTGGAGACTGTGGGTAATCCAGAAGGAAATTCACCGCACATAAGAGAGAAGCAACACACACACACACAACGCCACGCAGGCTACGATGTTGATGTCCCACGCAGACTACCAAAATGCACAAAAACAAATAGCCCCCGTGTAGCCTTAAGAGACTGTAGGGGCAAGTGATGTTAGCGAGCACCTATGAAGGCCGGAGCGGCACACGAGGGGGTTGGGTGGCCAGCACCACGCCCAGCCACCTTTGTCTCCCCAGTGGTGATGTTTACACACCGCACCAGGTACTCATTGGAGGCTGAGTCGACCTAGGGGAGGCCCGGAACCGGTTCAGATCATCGTCACCGGTGTTGGCCGTGAGCGGGAATCGAACCCGAGTCGCTGGATTCGTAGCGCATCGCGCTAACCCGCTACACTACCGCTCCCCGTGTGCACCAACACGCACCCTTGCAGTGCCGCCATCTCCCGGTCACCTCGCGTCGGCCGCAGGGCCTCCCAAAGAGGCTCTCGAAAATCTCTGCACGATCCACGGCGAAGCCCTCTCCCCCCTCACCGCCTCCCAAGCGCGCCCGACCCGGCCACAAAGCAGGAGGCGAGACCTCAACCAGGCAGTAGACCCAGGGTGGACGCGGGTGAATAATGGGTGACGGGATATTTGCCAGATCTCCCCCCCATTTCGCCACCCCTCCCCGCCACAAAGGCAACCACCCCCGACTTTATTCTTAGGTTTTTTTCGGTAAAGTCACGTAGGTAAAAAATTAAAATTAATAAAAGTAAAATAAAATAAAAATAAAAATCACGACGTTTCGATTGCAACACAAGCAATCATCATCAGGTATAAATGAAATAGGAACAAAAAATTCTAACCAGAACAACTATAGACAGACATATAAGCAGACAGATATCACCAAGATACATAGAGAGAGAGTAACATAGGTACAGAGAGGGAGATCATCTCTGTTGAGTGGCCTTAATTTTTTTTACCTACGTGACTTTACCGAAAAAACCTAAGAATATGAATCCTTGAGGTCACGAAAGCTTCAAATCTAGAATTCACCCCCGACTTTCTTCTTTCTGCCGGCGTACGTAACCCGCCCACGGACACCGGGGGCTGATTTATTCTCTCCCCCCCCCCCCCCCCGGAGTTTGCTCGTGCGATCCTTGAGAGTGGTCATTGCGAGTCGTTGCCGCGTCATCGGGACTGAGCCGAGAGATGGAAAATATTCCCACGGCGAGAGATCAATCACTGGACGGGGTAATGCGTGGCAGGTTTAGCGCCGTATCCGTTCTCTCCCCCGCTAGCCCCCCTAGTGTTGCGTGCGGGGGGGCTGGAGGGGGCTGACCTCCACACCTCTCCCCCCCCCCCCCCATTACCTCCCACTTCTTGTGTGTGTTAACTCGAAGTTCTGAAAGTCAAGTCAGGAAATGTTGGTGCCATTTTGCGGCCTTTACTTCTCCGCACCGCGGGTGAACGCCAGTTTTTTTAGAAATGCACGAGGTGAGCAACGCAGTTCGTGTCCCGTGACTCGTTCTGTTTGAGCGTTGAACGTTTAACGTTGAAACGCGTGGGGGGTGTTCGTGCCGATACAGCTGTCCAGGTTTGTTTTCGGGTTCGGGCACGTGATGCTGGGTGGTTGTGGTGGTGTTCTGTCGAGCGGTAGTGTAGCGGTTAGCGCGCTGCGCTATGAACCTGGCAACCCGGGTTCGATTCCCGCTCACGACTAACACCAGTGACGATTATCTGAACCGGTCCTGGGCCTCCCCTAGGTCGACTCAGCCTTAAATGAGTACCTGGTGCGGTGTGTAAACATCGCCACTGGGGAGACAAAGGCGGTCGGGCGTGGTGCTGGCCACCCACCCCCTCGTGTACCGTTCCGGCCTTCATAGGTGCTCGCTAACAGCACTTGCCCCTACAGTCTGTTAAGGCTATACGGGGGATCTTTTATCTTTATCTTTGTTCTGTCGAGATCCCTCTCATTAACCTCCCCACCCCCGCAGATGAGATTGTCACGTTTACGAAGACAAAATTTACACGTGGGGTCAAATTTTTACCTATAGACCTATCCTCACCGGTGGCTTAAGACTTTTCATGACTGAACTCAACATCAGATGGATGGGCCCACCCCCCCCTCTCGCACTCTTCAAACAAGGTCACGCTGACAGACTTGTCCTTTGCATCTTATGATTTGTGCTGCTCATGGCAGTCACAGTCCATGTCAGGTGTCGTACCCATGGCCACTCCTGGCCGCAGATATAAGACCACCGTCTCCCGCGTCTGTAGTGGTGAGCACAATTGGACTTGCAATCCAGAGGTTCCACGGTTCGATTTCATATCCTGGCTGGCGTGGCAGCTGAAGACAGCGGGGCAAGTTTCTTAATTCTTCCCTCACCACCTCTGCCCATCCCAGCAGTATGAATAACTGCACTTGCAGTTGTTCGATCGGCGGTTCGTGTGTGGTGGGGGATAGTGTGGGTAACTCCTGTCTTTCCCAGGACATCCAGGCAGCATGGACGAGTCGTCTGAAATATCCTCGGGAGGAGTTCCTCTCTGCCAACAATGGATTGAGCAACGAAATGCAGGGCTGTACCTTTACCTCTTGTGCCACCTCAGTATCACAGGGTATGAGATTCAAATGCAGGCAAGAACGCAGAGCTCCATGTAAATATTTATATAATAAAAGCTAGTGCCTCTTTGGCAGTTATACACAAACACAAATGTACTCAATACCAAATCATCCACAATAGAGGTTTTTGGGTAAGATCGTGTAAATATAAATGTGTCGTTAAACCCGACACCACTTGACACAGCCGATTAGTAAGGTTTGCCACGTAAATAAAACACATGCAAATTCGTGGCTAGTTTAGTGCACCGATGTGTTGGAGAGTAAACCTACAACATTTACAATTTTACTCTCCAATACACCGGGTGTGCTGTACTAGTAGCGAATTAGCACGATTTATTTACGTGACGAACCTTACTGACTGGCTGTGTCGGGTGGTGGGGGTTTTAACGACACGTTTAAATTTAGGTGATCGAACCCAAGAATCCCTGATGGATAATATTGGTCGCGAAAGCCTCCTGCGTGTTAAATACCAAATCGGTCATCACACGTTTTTTCTAACAGAAAGCGGACAAAGGTGGCACATTGGTTTGCACACCTAAGTTCAATTCCCGGCCACAGCCAATAGCAGACGTGTGATATCTGGACCAGTCCTGAAAGCGGCGTGGTCAAACAACCCGCATCATCCACACGGTATGATATGCTTGATCTGCATATACAAGACAAAATCGACCCCTGCAGTAAAACGACTGCAGGCTGTCTGTGAAGCAGCTAGATTTGAAGCTTTCGTGACTGCAAGGATGCATACTCATAGGTTTGTTCTGGTAAAGTCAGGTAGGTAAAAAAAATAGAAGAATAGAAGAATATATTTATTTTTTTATTTCTATTATTATTTATATTATTTATTATTTATTTTATTTTTTATCTACGTGACTTTACCGAAAAAACCTAAGAGTGTGAAGCAGCTGTTTCGTGATAGCCCTGCGTTATCAGAATGCACAAATGCCAAATGACGTGACTTTACCGAAATAACCCAAGAGTAATTAATGCAGTCACTGAAGCTTCAAATCAAGGATCAACACCTCGGCCGTGGCAGATCACTGTTATAATTCAGTGGGCTCACATGACATTGACTTCTCCAAGACAGAGGTTCTCTGCAAGCCATCTGGCTACCATGAGAGATTCGTTCATGAAGCTATCCACATATACAAACACAGAGACAATTTCAACCGAGAAGATGGATTCTGGCTTAGCAATAATTGGAAGGATTTGATAAACCATTTCGGGTCTTAATTGATTGTGTTCACGCTCACGGTGACTTTCAGACCGCATTCCATTTTCCTGTCCCCCCTCCTCTTTTCCGAACATAGATGGACTCGTCCATCTGACCAACTGCCAAATCGCTGTCCGTGGTGCTGACGTCAGGACAAACCGCCACTTTTTTCAAATTTTCTTGCTGTGGATTTCACACCCGATGATGATTGCTTGTGTTGCTGTCGAAACGCCGTGATACTTTTTATTGTTTTATATTTGTATTATTTTATTATTTCCCTTCTATGTGACTTTACCGAAATATCCAATAATATAAATCCCTGCAGTCACGAAAGCTTCAAATCAAGTTTGAACCAAGCTGTTATTATAATTATTAGCCGTACAGCAGTAGATTAACAAAGGTCGTGTTGTTTTATGACGTTTAGTGATATGAGAGTCAAAGGTGAAAGTGTCTCTGCATGCTCAAGTGAGCAGCGTGGGAACGAGTGAGAGAAATTCCACATTCTTCTGGCGGGGACCCAGTCTCGCCGCAGGGACGATTTGACTCCCCACCGATTAGGATTTGAATTTCGATTTAAAGCTTTCGTGACTGCAGGGATTCATCTTCTTGGTTCTTTCGGTAAAGTCACGTAGAAGGGAAATAATAAAAATAAAACATAATAAAATAATTCTCACAACGTTTCGGCCACAACGCAAGCAGCCGTCCTCAGGTGAAGAACAGGTCTGTCGGAAAGACAGCGTCTGAAATAGGGTTAGGGTTAGGTCAATAGGGTTAGGGTTAGGTCATTCAGACGCTGTCTTTCCGACAGACCTGTTCTTCACCTGAGGACGGCTGCTTGCGTTGTGGCCGAAACGTCGTGAGAATTATTTTATTATGTTTTAATTTTATTATTTTATTGTTTCCCTTCTACGTGACTTTACCGAAAGAACCAAGAAGAAGAATGTGAATTGGCAAATATTCAACCGTGAGAAATTGCGCACTTAACCTTTTAAAGGATTGTTTGACTTTTTTAAAGGTGTTGTTTGATCATATGTCAGTTAAAAATTGTTCATTTGTTGACTTTCTTTAAAGTTTCTACTTTTGTCAGGCCCCACGGTTTAAAAGTGAATCTCTCTGCCTTCTCTTTGATCTTCTCTGAAGATGGGACGTCACCGCGAATGTCAGCCTACTATATAATTGTGTTGATGTTGTAAGGCGGTGTTAATAACACACGTGGGGAGTTATTGATTTATCAAGTTACGAGTCAAGTGCTGGGTGCCACAGCATCACACGACAGAAGGAAAGTTCCCAGTTTACATTTTAGTTTTTACCATTTGAATTGTCATTCAAACTTTTGAGAAAGTGCGCTTGGGAAGCACACGTCAACGCAATGCATCATGGCCAACGGTCATGAGTGACGTGGGAGGGACAGCTAAAGAAATGAATGTCCCCTAAGAAGCTCTTCACCTTGTGCAGGTTGCTTGTGTGGATTATTACATCGCAGAATCATCGGAAGAAGTGGCTTTGTCTGTAGCAGTGGATTGACCATCTGACAGCTGGTAGATGCCAAAAATCAGTTTACCAAGTCCTCGTTAAAAATAATAAACATTGTCAAAACAATCCGTTTGCAGAGTGCAAGCAATGTAAAAAAAAAAACCATGATAAATTAACTGACTAAAAATCAGCATGAAATGTAATCAAAATAGCCCAACATCTGAAAACATGAAAAGAAAAAAAAGTAAAAAGATATCCACATAATATATAGTGTAACGAAATAGAAATAATTAAATAGACTAATATTTCAGCACTTGTTTGCATATTGAGATGAGGAATGTACACACGTTCGCGTGCAGCCCTTTTCCCAATCCACTGCTGGATGAGAACCTCGACGTAGCAACGCTTCGGGCTGTATGCAGAGGCTCAGGGCGGCGGACAATGCATTGCCCATACAAATTCCACCAGCAGAAGGCACCGCACGCGCGCACGCACCCACGCACCCACGCACCCACGCACGCACGAACACACGCACCCACACACGCACGGACACACGCACCCACGCACACACGAACACACACACGCACCCACGCACGCACGAACACACGCACCCACGCACGCACGGACACACAACCCAGGCTGTTTTGCACCGCAGGCCCACTGGAGAAGAAACGCCACTTCGCTCATCATCCCCCCCCCCCCCGCTTTCATTTACCTGTCATCGTTTTAGATTTTCCGTTTAATATCCTTCGGTCGAGCTTTTTATGATGATGATGATGACGAGTGCCGGTCTTTCACGCGTCGACTGATTTCCCGCGAGTTTCACCGAGTCGCGGAGAGCCCCCCCCCCCCGTCAGACAAGGGATTTAATTGGCCTCTAAGCCCTCTGGTTCATTAGGGTGCCGTCAGGGCTGCCGGCGCTCGTGAGTTTATTTTATTAAACGCTGCAGCGCTTTGATTTGCCCACGGGAAGATTGGAGCGAGTTCAGTATTTGAGGGGCTATTAAAATGCATGTATGTCACGCGGGGTAGCCCAAAAGTCGGGACACACAGGGTTATTCTAATTATCGTAACACATCCAATAGGGTTGTTTTATTTATTTCAACGAATGTTCAAACTGAACTACCATTAACATTAATGCACGCATTCATTTTGTTTTGAAATTAATGTAGGGCTTTTTTTAGAGATTACAGATGTAACATCTTTGAACATTCATCAGTTATGTTTTGTTTCAACACATCCGGGGTTATTGGTCGAGTTTTGTGAATATCATCTGAAAAAGAATAATACAAATAGACATTATTAGTAATTATAATATACACCATAGCAACTTGAAAAAAAATAACAATTAGAATGTTTGAATGCAAAGTGTAAGCATAAATCAAGCTGATGCGTCCTGATTTTTGGGCCACCCTATATATATGAAAATATATATTTCAATGAGCATAAAGAAGCTGAAATGGCATTTCGCTGGCTGGAACTCATTAAAAATGCACGCATGCACTTTTCACACTTTTGAGCAGCTTGCGCGTGGAGTATTTGAACGGTCCATGTGTGTGAGCAGCGCTTGTTCTCCGCGGCTTCCCTGTTGGGCATTTATTTATTTTTAAGTCCAAATGAAAACGTAATCCCTTGTCCCGTGAGCACTGACGCTAATGTTTTTTAACAGAGGTGCTCTCCCCATTAATTTTCGCCATGCTTTAATGGATGCCCTTAATCCGCGGTAGATTATTTTGAAAAATATTGAAATATTTCTTGACAACCGTGGCGTGAGACATCGCCAGAATTATTAATTGACTCCAGTGTATGAGTTCATATCACCGACTTTCTTTTTTCAACCCTGTCATCCTCTCCCAAACCCATCTCATCAACATAATGCCTCCGTTCACCATGCGCCACTCCGCTCTTACTCCTCTTTAATCTGCACACGACCGGAGTTTGATTTCAGCTGGGATCTGTCTGTATTCGCAAACCTCCGAGATATTTCTGCACCCGTCACACCACAGCCACTGTAAACTCTGGCTCTGTACAGCTGTGTTTGGTGAAATGTCGTTGTTGTTGATTGATGGCGCACTTATATTTTATTTTTGGAGATTCAAATTTAGTGTTTCTTTGAAAACGGAGTGTTTTTCCACTGGCACTTTTTATGCAGAATCTGGAACTTTTTTTTCTTCCTTAATTGGCTACAGCGTTTAAAAGATAAATGTTATATTTAAAATTATATGATTTCTTACATTTATTTCATTTACTCATTTGTATCATTCATTTATTTTTCTCTGATGTTTTATATCTGTCACGGAAACGGCGTGTTGCTTTTAATGATGAAACCCGACCTTAAGAGCTTCTTAGCTCACAGGGCAATTCAAAATAAACTGAAACTGAGGCAGCTTTCTCCTACTCAAGTTTACCAGCGACATGGAAAATAATTTTGCAAGAAACCAAAGCCTCGGTCCCAACCATCTTCGCACGCCTTCGTTGACCTGTTTGTCTGTCCACCAGGAATTATAAATATTCCCCCACACACCCACCCACACACCCACAGACAAAGATCTCTCTATAGCCTTAACATACTGTAGGGGCAAGTGCTGTTAGCGAGCACCTATTAAGGCCGGTACGGCACACAAGGGGGTGGGTGGCCAATACCACTCCCGGCCGCCTTTGCAGCTGCGATGTTCACACATCGCACCGGGTACTCATTTGAGGCTGAGTCGACCTAGGGGAGGCCCAGGGCTAGTTTAGATATCGTCACTGGTGTTATTGGCCGTGAGCGGGAATCGAACCCGGGCCACCAGGTTCGTAGCGCAGCGCGCTTACCGCTACACTACCGCTCCCCATACCACACACCCACACACACACCCACACACCCACCCACACACCACCCCCCCCAACTTCCCCCTCAAGCAAATCGATGTTCGCACAATTCAGGGATCATAATACGATTTAAAAATATATATATTTTTTTTGGTCTCATTTTTACAATCTCAAGTTTTTCTCCAATTTTTTCCCCTCCTACCTTGCAGAACTTTATTCACCCCACTTAGCGTTAATGTAACGCCAGGACATCGTTTTATGCACATTTAGCGTGAATTGTGGTTCATTTGGACCTACGTGCACGATCCAACGGACGCGTCATTAGCGTAAGAATCCATTTTAATCGATGTATGAAAGCATCGCTAAATACCCAATTACGACTGTCGGCATTCTCTCCCCGCACTGCGGCCCCTCCACTTTGCACTCTTCCTTCTGTTAGTTATGTTCACGAACCCTCTCACCTCCTGTGCTGCTCGTTTGGCTCTCTCTGGTCTCCGTGTCTCAGAATCCGTTTTTGCCTCTCTCTCGTCTCAATAAATACTCCTGCCTTATCGCCGACTCAAATTGCTCCTCCATCATCTCATCAGCCATCATCTATTCACTGCCGGATGAGCGCCTTCTCAAGCCATCTCCGCCTCTCATGGTCTTACGGTCTCGCGTTACAAAAAAATCCATCGAGCTCCTGCCCTTGATCTGGTTTCATGGCTCCGTCTCTGCTATTGACGGCCTCAGTCTCAACCACCGACCGTCAACTCTGCTCGCAATGTGTCCGAAGCCTTCTGCGGCCGTCTGGAACGCTCTTCCGATATTAGGAAGCCACTGGAGCAATGCACTTTTAAATGTAGATTGAAAACTCATTTCATTTTGAACTTATTTTTGTGTTTAGTTAGTTGTCCTTCCCCCGCACCTCCAATTATCATGGTTGGCTACGGACGGTGCAAAATAAATCCAACATACATACAACTCTTGTACGCTCTCTGATCCATGTGTTCCATTTTCTGTCTCTATCAGTGTAATTCCAAGCATGCCCATCATCTTACTTCTTTGCACACTTTCCAACTTTGTTCCATTTTCTTTGTAAATGTCCTTGCGTCTCAGCCATGTGTCAAAGTAGTTGCTATACTACATTCTGCTTAAAAGCTTTTGTCTTTTTGGCTCACTTTTTCCCAAAAACACCCCAGCCTGCTCTCCTCTTCCCATCTGTCTCATCTCTTTCATCACCACCCGCCTTCGTGTACTGCCCGAGGTTTGCGTTACTCTGATGTGGTTTATAGTTATGTCCCTCAGACAGATGTCTTCAAGTGTTTAGCGAACTTTTTTGCACCTAAACTTTATTTGGCTCGTATTGATATTGAACGTATGCTTAGCAGCCTTCATTTATTACGTTATTCTATTATTTCCTGCAGGTTCATTCTCATCGGTTGTTTGCAATTTACTTAGTTTACCATAAAATCCGAGATGGTTCATAATCCAGCCACCACTATGCCTTCATTTCTTGAATTTATTTTTGTTAAGAAACATCTTCTGATGTCACTGTAGGTGTATGAACCACAAACATGCACGATCCACTTCACAGTAGATGTTAAAGACCCAGTCCCGTTATTCCAAAATAAGAATGCCATGCGTGACTGTGTCATGGTCCAGATTTGACAAATTTGATTAAGTTAATTGCAAATTAAAAAAAAAAACATGGCAACGTCTCTCCCTGGTGGCAGACGAAGGCCCACTGAGCCGGCTGAGGACATGTCGTGCTACACAGCGACAGCTGCCACGGGGGGGAGGGGGGGGGAGGGGGGTCCCCTTGGCTGGGCTGGAGTGCTTCACTGAGACGCTTGAGATGAGACGCGATGATGATGATGCAGTGTCGCTTGGAGTTGCTTACAGTCGATCCTCTCCCCTCCTCCTCTCGTACCTCCCCCTCTCACCCCCCCCCCCCCACGTGCCCCCCCTCACCCCCCACGTGCCCCGCCTCTCACCCTCCACGTGCCCCCCTTCTCACCCCCCACTTGCCCCC
This sequence comes from Lampetra fluviatilis, assembly GCF_964198595.1. Lineage (NCBI taxonomy): Eukaryota > Metazoa > Chordata > Hyperoartia > Petromyzontiformes > Petromyzontidae > Lampetra > Lampetra fluviatilis. The sequence continues at coordinate 5,229,651 of NC_136315.1, forward strand.
TTCTCACTCCCCACGTGCCCCCTCTCTCTCACCCCCACGTGTCCTCCCTCTCAACCCCAACGTGCCCCCCCTCTCACCCCCCCCCACATGCCCCTCCTCTCTCACCCCCCACTCGCCCCCCCCCTCACCCCCACGTGCCCCCTCCATCCCCCACGTGCCCCCCCTCTCACTCCCTGCCCCCCAGCGTGCGAGCTGATGGAGCAGGGCATCCTGGCGCTCGTGAGCTCCACGGGCTGCGCCACGGCCTCCTCGCTGCAGTCGCTGAGCGACGCCATGCACATCCCGCACCTCTTCGTGGAGCGGGGGGGCCCCGCGGCCTCCCCCTCGTCGGCAGGGGGGGCGGCCGGCACGGGGGGCTCTCCCCGCAGCGGCTGCGAGCTGCCCCCGCACCCCCCGCCGCTGCCGCCGCAGACGACGACCGACCCCGGGGCGCCGGGCGTGGAGGAGCCGCAGGGCTACACGCTGACGGCGCGGCCGCCCGCCGTGCTGGGTCACGTGCTCACACGCGTGCTCGCCGACTTCGCCTGGCGCAAGTTCATCCTCTTCTACCAGGCTGGATACGGTACGCGGCCGCGGGGCCGCCGGGCGGGTTGGCGGGCGGGCAGGAAGATGGGCACGGGTGGCCTGACCGGCTTGGCAGGGTGGGCGCGAAGTCCGGGGGGGAACCCTGCCGGGTCCATCGCGGGGAAGTCAGAATCAGAATATTTGTTTATGCTGGAGGAATCCGATGAGCTGCCAAGCTCTTTTTTTCACAAGTCTCTTGACAGGGACCCTGTCAACAGGTCTCTCTCTCTCAATGTGTCCCCGTGTCCTTTCTGAAAAGACATTGGCAATCGTGGCATTATTTCCTTTTTTTCTTTGTCCACGATATTTATCGAGAATGTTCCGTTGGACGCTCCCAAATTTGTTCAAACTGCTTATGTGTTTTTCATTTGTTGTCTTCCCTGGCTTCTTGCACCTATCGTTGTTTCCTAGTCGAAACGTTGCATTCAGTCTCTTGTCATTTGTTCATCACTTGTCCACGAAGAGGACTGTCAGGAGATCCGTTGGAGGGGTTCATTATGGGGACTTGGCGGGTCCATGAAGGAGATTGTTGCTGTCCATGAAAGGGTCTTTAAGATCTGTCGGGAGGTCTATCAGTCTGATGGAGCTCATGATGGGTGTTTTATTCGAGGTCATTTTGCGGTCTGTCAGAAGATCTAATCGGGTTGTACACGTGAGATGTGAAGTAGCTGCAAAGCTGCCTATGAGGTGGTAATGTGCAAAAAAATACAAGATGCTTAAAAATGTTTTTTACATTTATATGGGACTATCGATTTTAATGGAAGAAGAACGGATAATACACTGTAACATGGTAACAAATGGATGTTAATAGCGTCAAAAAGTCAAAGAGTCTCCACTTGTTCGCCATCATTGTCAACGCGTGCCTGGAATCTTCTCCAGGTCATCTCCAGACCCCAGGGGCACATTTCTTGTGGTTTTGTTGCAAATTTTCAGAAGTGTTAAAACCATGTTTTTGAAGCACCCTCTATTATCGGGTATTCAAGCAAGCCAGCTGACAGAATTGGACCACTCTGTAGACGGGCCAACGAGCAATTGACGAAGGCAATGCCCAACCACGCCGAGTTCATTTACATTTAAACACGCTCGCAATTCAAAAGTTCCGAGAAGATACATATAGATATAGTATATGCAGATAATATATACGCCTAATGTTCAATGTCATTTTAACAAAAACTTAACATTTTCACAGGCATCTCAGATTATATGGCAACCAGTGAATTTCAGAATCTCGCCTTCACTTGCCGAGCACTGGCATGCGACGGAGGCTGATAACTCACTATTACTATATCAAATGAGAATTTTTTTCTATAAACGTAATTAATCATCGTAAATTGTTTTTTCCCCTTTTTTTCTGGCAACAAAACAGGTGTTAAGATGTTAAAACACCAAACTGTCTGCATTAACCATAATGCTTGTGGTCAGAATGCAAACAAAAAACATACTCTGATAATTATATGCATTGTCCTTTAAACTGATTGGTCCACACCAGAGACAGCTTTCTTTTGAGCCTCGTCTCAATCGGTGTTAGACCAGAGGACACTCCATTCCCTGGCCACCCCACTCCGTTCCTTGTTATTATCCCTTGGCGATGCTGATTACACGCGTGTCTCTTGCGCACACGGCGTTCGCACATCCAGGAGCTTTCCGGGCTCAACCCCGCTTAGCCTCGGACAGCTAACCAGACCCGCGGCACATTCGGGGTAATTTTGTCACAGTGTCATGGAGGCGACGGATATTCAATACGACACCTTGTTTCTGGGGTGTTTGCAGTCGTAGCAACTAGCAGCGATACAATGAGTTTGTTCACACGGCCGCGCAGTTCGAGGACACTTTGAAGTAGCAAAAAAAAACACGGGCGCGCACGGGCGGACACACACACACACACGCGCGCGCGCAAGGACGACTGCGCTCTTGCTGAAACACGCTACGCCTTGGCTCTTTCGGGGATTGGGTCTGGCGCTCTCTGGCTCGTTACGCTACAGGCCGTGTCGCTACATGGCGTTACGGCGCAGTTGTTGCCGCAACCTGATTGACTGCCTCTATTAACCTGCGGAGTAGATTCAGTTTGCCGGCCAGCGGTGTGCGCGTGTGTGTGTGCGCGCGTGTGTGCGCGTGTGCGCGCGTGTGTGTGTGTGTGTGTGCTGTTGTTGCTGTTGTGTGCGCGTGTCCACAGTTGCGTGAATTTGCGCCGGTGGCTTTTTGGTTTGAAAAATCACACGGGACCCCCCCCCCCCCGTCCACGGCAATAGATTAGCTCACTCCGGGGAGTGGCAATGTAGCGGTCAGTGCTGCACTGCGAACCCGGCGACCCGAGTTAGATTCCCGCTCATGGCCAACACCGGTGACGATTTTTTTAATCGGTCCTGGGCCCCCCCCCCTAGGTCGACTCAGCCTCAAATGAGTAACTGGTATGCTGTGTGAACATTGCCACGAGGGAGACAAAGGCGGTCGGGCGTGATGCTGTTAGCTTGCCCCAACAGTCTGTTAAGGTTGCATGGGGGACTTTTGCCTTGCTCACAGTTGCATGCGCCTGTGCGCGTGCGCTTTTGATTTGAAAATCACGGCAATAGATTAGCTCACTCCGACAGCACGTGTTTATTTATATCCAGCACCGTAATGAGATTTACTTTCCTTACTCTGTGTGCTTATTATTTACGCCAATATTGTCATATAATTATACTGTATAACAATTATGTTTTGTTCCTTGGTAGTTGGTGTTATTTCCTAATTGCTTATGCCTCAAAAGGACAGAAAATGGCCATTATTCCCCACAAACTTTGCTTTTGTGACCAGGACAGTGATATTTTGAAATGTACCTATTTTCCAGAACATTCCAGATAGATTCAGTGCTGAGTAAACTTGGAGTAACTTCTAGAACATTCTAGAACTTTCCAGTAATATAAATACAGGGACCTTAAGCTCACCAGTTCAGTTTAGTTCCAGCTGCCGAAGTGGATACATATCTGCATTTTTCTTGAGATGGCATCAGGAGGCTGCAAGCATCCGGCAGACACATTTTGCTATGTCTGCAGCCAATTTATCAAGACAAAAGTGAAAAAGAACTCTGTGGAAGCATCTGCTAAGATGTGTGAGGCCTACAAGGTATATTTCGGCATGCCTGTCGGGGATCAAGACAAACCCTGGGCACCTAATTTCACCTGCGAGCAATGCAAAAATACTCTGTAAGGTACGATGGACAATTGTTGCTCGGAATTTTACGTCATAAAATTTGTAAAAAAATATAAATTTAAGTTTTTTATTTGAAAATGTTTTACAATTTTCAATGTTTTTGAAAAAAATATATCATATATGACAAATTTTGCGAGAATATCTTGCACATTAGTCATGGGTGAGATAAAATTATTTTTGTAGGATGGTACAGAGGGGAAAAGAGAGCCATGAAGTTCGCTATCCCAAGAATTTGGCGGGAACCCACTGACCACTCAAGCAACTGCTACTTGTGCATGGTGGACCCTTCCAAACATCGTCCATCCATCGCATCGGTGTCACACTGCCCATGAGCTCCTCGTACCCTCGTACCCACTCTTCCGGAGAGAGAACATCAAGTCAGAGAGCGAAGAAGACGTTGAAGATCCAAATTACAATTTCAGAGGTGGAGCTGAGGAAAGAAACCCATACTACCCCAACTAAAAAGATCTCAACGACTTGATTAGAAATCTTGGTCTCACCAAGTCCAATGCCGAGCTTTTGACGTCTAGGCTCAAGCAGTGGAACTTGTTGGATGAAAGTGTGCAAGTCGCAGATCAGAGGGAGCGTCACCAACCTTTTTGCAGCTTCTTCACCCGTCAAGATGGGCTCTGCTTCTGCCACAATGTGACCAGTCTGTTGGAGGCAATCGGAATCGCCTGTAACCAGAATGAATGACGCCTCTTCATTGACAGCTCATCCAGGAGCCTCAAAGCCATGCTGCTCCATAATGGTAACAAGTACCCATCTCTTCCCCTGGCTCACTCGGTGCACCTCAAAGAGGATTACAACAGCATCAAGACCTTGCTGGACACCTTGAAGTATGATGAGTACGGCTGGGAGGTCATCGGAGACTTCAAAATGGTGGCATTCCTGATGGGTCTCCAAGGCGGTTTTACCAAATTTCCTTGCTATCTTTGGCTTTGGGACAGCAGGGACACCAAAGCGCACTATCACAGGCGGGACTGGCCACGGCGGACCGAGTTCTCTGTGGGGAGGAACAACGTCAAGTGGCAGCCACTAGTGTACCCCGGAAGGTGCTGATGCCACCACTGCACATCAAATTGGGCCTTATGAAACAATTTGTCAGAGCTGTAGATAAGGAGTCGGCAGCCTTCAAGTACCTTCAAGACTTCTTCCCTGAGCTGTCTGAGGCAAAGGTCGAAGCCGGTGTCTTTGTCGGGCCACAGATGAAGAAAATCCTGGAGTGCAATGAATTCCCCAATAAGCTCACTAGTAAGGAGAAAGCGACTTGGGACAGCTTTGTCGCAGTGGTTCGTGGCTTCCTGGGCAATCACAAGGTCGAAAACTATGTGGAGCTGGTATGATACTCTGGTGAAGAACTACGGCACAATGGGCTGTAGGATGTCCCTTAAAGTCCATATGCTCATCTTGATAAATTCAAGGAGAACATGGGAGCGTACTCTGAAGAGCAAGGCGACCACTTCCACCAGGATATACTGGACTTTGAATGCCGCTACCAAGGACAGTATAACGAGAACATAATGGGAGACTACATTTGGGGGCTGATTCGTGAAAGTTATTTACAGTATAATCGTAAATCTCGAAAAACTACTCGCTTCTAAATCTTTGTAGTAATTTTTGTATTACTTTAGTATAAAGAAATGTTAACTTTGATTCATATGTTTTTTAAATGGCTTTATGTGAACAAAAAGACACAACTACGTATGTTTTCTCATTAAAAATAGGTACATTTCTAAATATCACTGTCCTGGTCACAAAAGCAAAGTTTGTGGAGAATAATAGCCATTTTCTATACTTTTTCAGCATAAGCAATTACGAAATAACACTTCCTACCCAGGAACAAAAATGGTGTTACGTAATGTTATGAATGTTTAACGGTGTTCGTGTTGTTCTGGTGGCGGTCGTGAGGTGGTTGTTGTTGCACAAACAAGTGCAGTCGTTTTTTTAACAGCGACAATTGGCTTTATAATGGAAAAGTCCCTGATTGAGTGTGAACAAATGTCACCTTCCTGCTCCCCTTTCTCCACTCATTCCTATCCTGGGCTTTCATCTCAACATCCACTCCAGGAAACTCCACATTCTCACTCACCACTTTGAACCTCCTCTTCCTAGGCTGCCTCCCCAGTCACAATGAGAATCGGCATGGTTGGCTATGCTCAGTGCGAAAGAAGTTCAATCTAGAGTGCATACATTTATCCTGGAGAAATCCGATTAGCCATGAAGTTATTTTTCACACACATGCCACCCTAGTGCCACCACATGTTTCACCCCTCTCCTCTCTCCTGCGCCTGGGTTTTCCCCTCTCTTGTCCTCGCTAACCGAGTCGACATCTGCAACACCCCCTCCGTGTCTTCTCCTCTTGCCTCTCCGCCTCCGACCCAGTCCATCATCCCTCCTCCTGTGTTGGGAAAAAACAAGTACCACTTTGTGGAAAGGCAATAGCGGTTGTCCGGTGAACAAAATTGTAACCCCCCCCCCCGTCCATCGTAGGAACGCGGGTGATTATTTTCGCCACGGACTCGAGACTGCCCGTGCGAAATTGAGCACCGCCCATTCTTCATTTGGGGGCCACGTGGTTAAGCCAGGGTGAAGGTGAAGGGAAGAAGGTTGAGCACTCCCTGCTCTCCAAGCCTCCCCCACGTTTGCCTTTGCCACTTACGGCTGCGGGTTTGCTGTGAGAATACATTTTACCGAGTCTTAACGGGTCACGGAGTGTTACATTTTTTTTCTTCCGCGGGGCCCGCCGAGAAAGCTATTGTTCGGCTTCCCCCTTGCCTGCCGTGGGACACGTTTTGTTTTCTGAAAGATTAAACAATAATAGGAAGAGCAATACCCTTCCCCCTGGCTGCTTAGTCGCCCTTGGGGGAAATTATCCTTTGCATTATTGAATCACAAATAAGGAAATGAAACAATTTCGTTTTGCTCCGCTGGATGAACGGCAAAGGTGCAGCCCTGCAAGAGCTCGCTCAAGGCGCCGCTGGCGAAAGGGCCTCGAGAGAACCTCTCCAGAGGATATTTTGGCAGACTCTCCCATGCTCGCCACACTGTACGTATGTACGTTGAACTTATTTCGCACCGTCCGTAGCCAACCGTTCTAATCCGCGGTGCAAACTTCACAATCGTGGAAACGGGCGGAAGTACCCACGCTTTACCCCACCACGTGCTAGCTGCCGCGTCTCCGTTTACATCGCTGGGTGGACAGAGTCGGAGGTGATTTAATAAAGCTGCCCCCATCGCTTCAACTGCCATGTCAGGTGATCGAGCCGGCGAACCTCTGGAGTGCAAGTTATGAGTGAGGTGCAGGAAAGGTCTAGAGAGTATGCACTTCACTCATAAGCAAGTCCCGTGGGATAACCATCACAACGCATGCACATTATGTGTACGTCAACATTCAAGGTCCCAGTGCCAATTACATCACCAAGAAGGCGAGGCAGATGTACGAACATGGCAACAAAATCAATTGTCACACGAATATCATCCCACGTTTTATTTATTTATTCCGTCTGAACAGAAAGTGAGATGACATTGCGAGCCCCCCCACCCCCCGCGCCTCTGTGTGTGCATTTGATAATCGGCATTTTATTGCTAATCAACGGAACGTGAAAGAATCCCGGCGAATAAAGAATAACCATTATCCCAATGCACAGCTGCTCATGGGCCATATTTTACAGCAGGCATTTTACTCAGTCAATGGGCCTAACAAAGGACGGTGCAGTAAATAATGATGAGAAACTATTATTGGAATGGAAATGTCAATTCTTTTAATGTGGTCTATGCACTCGTGTGTGTGTGTGTGTGTGCGCGCACGTGCGTGTGTGGCTCTTTGCTGAGCTTGGGAATTAGTGTGGGAGCGTGAGAGAGAGGGTAAGTGAGTTAATAAAATGAGTGCGTGTGTTTTGAGTGAATTGGGCGTGCGTGCACGCACGAGTGAGTGCTCGCGAAAATGCATTGCGTGAGTGAGCAAGTGAGCGGCCGAGTGAGTTGATTTTAGCGTCGCACTTTCCTCTTACGGAGCAGTGGCACAGTGGTCAAAGCCACTACGCTGTGAACCCAGGGTGACACGAGTTCGCTTCCTGACCAGGGCTAACAATCAGTGGCAAAGGTGATGTCCGAACAACGTCCGCATCCCGGGCCACTTTCACAAACCTACACACCTGGCTGGCGTGCCCAGGTGTGGTCAGTCAACCACGTGACCTGACAAAGGCCTTGGGGAAACCTTTGGCAGAAGCCTCCTTCCAGCAGTGCATTGAAAATGGGCTCGAACAAAATTAAATTCTACTACTTCTCCCCATTTCAAGCTGCCCACTATCTTTGTAGTTAACAGCTCCCCCGGGAGTAGTCACTGAAAAATGATGCCTCAACGCAAGCCAGGAGGCTGGCCTTCTTTAAAACGGGTGGCGCACGCAGCCGTTTCAACGAAGTTTTAACTTCGGATCAGAGCCTTACGATGCCAGCGCTTGCCTGGCGTTGCGCGCTCGTGATGTCCACCTGTGGTATGCTACGTACGCTAAGCGTGGTGAACCAGGCGCAAATTGCATGTCCCCTACGGATTGATCGCATCACGTGTGTGAGGTGCTTGCTAGGAGCGCTTGCCCCAAACAGCGCTGTGGGCAGATCTTTGTCCACGATGCACTTCACGCTTACCGCGCTGCACTAGGAACCTGTTCAATGCCCGTTCGTGGCCAACACCGGTGACGAATATCTGAACCGGTCTTGGGCCTCACCTAGGCCTTTTCAGCCTCAAATGAGTACCTGGTGCAGTGTGTAAACATCGTCACGATGGCCACCCACCCCTCGTGCGCCGTGTCGACCTTCATAGGCGCTCGCTAACAACACTTGCTGCAATAGTCTGTTGAAGGCTATTCCAGGGATATTTGGCTTTGAAGTATTCAACGGGGTGCGGTAATGCCCATTAGTATTCATTTTCACATTCACGTGTCATATATTTAATCCTGAATTTGAGGCCATCTAGCCGAGGGCCGCCCGCTGTTGCACTTTAACACAACGCGAGGGGCTGGCTCGGGGAATGCGTGGACCCGAATGAGATTCAAGTGCTCCGAACTGACCTCGACGGGAAAAAAAAAATCTGAAATTGAAATCCCGTGCGAGCATCCCGCCCGTATTGTGTGTGCGGGCGAGCGAGCGAGCGAGCGAGCGAGCGTGCATATGTCTCGTCCTTATGCTACCTGTTGCTTCGTATGGCTGTCCAATACTGTTTGCTATGAAAAAAAAATAACATCAAAGAGATTGCCATGACTGACCCTAACCTGCAAGGTGTCTCTTGAGCAATGGTTTTGCCCTTCGCGTAATTCAGGATGCCCCTGTTTGAATACCCACGGTTTGTGTGGCTGCGAATACAAACATCCCCCATGTAGCCTTGCACAGGATGTTGGGGCGAGTGCTGTTAGCGAGCACCTATGAAGGTCAACACGGCGCACGATGGATGGGATGGGTGGCTAACACCCCAGCGCTGTTATACCCACCGCACCAGGTACTTATTTGAGGCTTAGGCGATCTAGGGGCAGCCCAGGAACGGTTCAGATAATCGTCACTGATGTTGGCCGTGGGCGGGAATTGTAGTGAGGTCGCCAGGCTCGTAGCACAGTGCGTTCATCACTGCGCCACCGTTCTCCATGTGTGGCTGTACACATGTACGCAGCCCTTCATGCAGTGTGTGGATTAGTGAGTGTTGCGGGTGAGTTTTTTGTTTGTTTAAAATTACGTGTCACTCTTCTGTACCCTTACAGCTTCATCTCTGCTCTGCGTGTACCTGTGCCCGTGCATCTCCGCCCCGTGCGTCACGACCCCGCGCCTACCTACGTGCGTACGTGGTGCTCACACACGTGCCCGTGCGCGTGCCCGTGCGCGTGCCCGTGCGTGTGCGTGCGCGTGCAGACATCCGTGGGGTGCGCGGGTTCCTGGCGCGCGCCGCCCGCCAGGGAGCCGAGGTGTCGCTGCAGCAGGTGGACGGAAACGTGGGCCGCATGATCGCCTCGCTCTTCCGCTCGCTCAAGTACGAGGAGCTGAACCGCTACCGCGACTCGCTCCGCAGAGCCGTGTTGCTGCTCAACCCGCGCCTGGCGCGCACCTTCATCGCCGAGGTACGCGGCGCTCGCTCGCCCAACCCGCTCGCTCATCGCTCCCGCTCGCCCGCGTTGTCATCGTTTGTTGTGTGTATCGTGCTCCTGGGGTATGGTTACTAACGGTGCTGCTCCGTGTTGTCGCGTATGCACGAGCAATTCTAAAGATGTATGTTTATCGGTTGCGTGGCATTTGGGGAACCCGTGCACTTGGGTGCCTCAATCTGAGGGTTTCCTTGATGTGAAATATGATTTCGAATAAATTTGTAGATATTTTTTTTAAGTTTTGCTGGCTGGCTGGGTGCCTGGCACGCACCTTCATCGCCGACGTACGTGGCGCTCGCACACCGCGCTCACCCAGCACGCTCGCCCACGATTAGCACAGTTGGCTACGTACGGTGCGAAATAAGTTCTACGTGAATGCATAAACACAAATATACACTGCCGCCACGACTTAGAAAAAATTGTTCGGGATAAAAAAATGCGCGTCTGTCTTTGGAAGTATTCAATGAGCAATATGGAAGCTTGACGGGTAACCGTCTACTGTGGATCCCTTCCGCCAGCAGCGGCATATGAGCAAGCAATTGCAGGGCTGCACCTCTGGCTTCTTAGCTTGACGGCCACGCGCCTTGCAGTACACGCGTCATCAATGTCGGGGGTGGGGGGGGGGTGGCAAGGGGGGGGAATTGTAAGAATCGAGTGATTTATCCGGAACTGTGATTGGGGGTTATTAACAGGCTCGCAGGTTATATAAGGAGCGTTTAAAACTTTCTAGAGAGATGTTAAAATATTCATGGAGGTGCATTGAATAATTTACCTTCCAATGTAATCGCATTCATCATCACTAAAATCAGTACACTTTTTATATTCTTTGTACCTAATTATGGAGCCTTAAAAATGTATTTAAAACCTATTTTGTTTCACATAATATACCAACTCAGAACCAATATTGCCTCGTTCTCAACATTTTGAGATTGGCCATCTGCCAGGAGTCAGAAGGCCTCTTACATTCAGATGAATTCAACCAATTGCTGTTTGTACAGCTGACAAATATAAGTGGCACGACACCAGTGGCGCACACAGTTTGGCCAATAAACCTGCCGATCTCAGTTTCGATCCCTGACCGTGACTGTCATCAGTGGCGAGTGATAGCTAAACCAGATCTAAGCAAGACATTTTTCAGAAAACCGAGAGAGTTGCGAGCATGGTAAAGTATTTTACTAAACTAATTTTATTTTACCAGGTAAGGCCCACTGAGCCTCTAGAGCCCATTTTCAGAAGCAACCTGGCCACAAATGATAGCTCAACGAAGTGGCTTATCACGTGGAAAATTGTAGCAGCCATATATTCGAGATGCATGTTTTTAAATGCAGAGGGGAAAACCGGAGGACGCAAAGAAAAATCCACGCGACCACGGGAAGAACATGCAAACTCCAAATATACAGCAGGCGGCAGGGTCAAGATCGAATCCACGACCTCCTGTATACCAGGCAAGGTAGTTAACATTTAACCACCGCTATAACTAACACGGCATGCTGTGCGTCCACATGTAAATCGAACCGCTGAGAATGTTTATTATTTCACGTGTTAATGTGTGATACGTGTACATGTGTATGTACAGCTCTTTTGCCAATTCACTGCTGGATGAGGGTCTCCCCATACCGTGCTGGTCATGAGGTTTATTTGACCAGACTGCACCTAGCCAATGCCAAATGCATGCAGATGTAGAAATAGATGCTACTCCTCATGCAGTGCCACGTAATATACTTTTTTTTTAAGGCTATCCATATGTATGGTAGCTTGCTCTGACGCAGAGTGTTAAATCTGATCGCACGCATTATCGCACAGCGCTAACTGCACACGGTGGGCCATTAAGCCACGTTAATTATTTCCGGGCCTTGAATTTATCGCCGATGCAGATGGCAGGCACAAACTTTTAAAAGCCATTCCTCAATAATACTGTGGCGCGTCAACGTAATAAATTTGACACTTCGGGAAAAGCACGGGTAAATAAGAGTAAATAAACAATGAGGATGGCTTCTTTGCTTCTCACACGTCTCGCGTTTAGCCGTGACTCTCTCGCAGAGTTGCCACTTAAATGGATCCGCGGTCGGTTTTAAGTGCCGGATGTGCGGTCCATTTTCACCACCGCGGTATTAAAACAGCGCAAGGTGTTCAGTCGGTAATGCACCGGGCCGGGTAATGGCGCGCATATTCCAGCCCAAGAGTAGCCACTTATTTGAATAATGGCGTTTGCATGCAGCAAGCATTCAAGCGCCCTAATGCGCACCGTGAATTATGGCAGCTAGCTAAGCTGAGGGGCTGCACGAGAGGGCATGACCCCCCCTCTCCACACCCCCCCCACCCCCCCACACTAGAATGCTCGGGGAATTAACGCATGCACGGCAGTGTGCCCGCCCGCCCGCCTGCCCATCCGCCCCACCAATCGCTACGCCGTGAAATCCCATCACGACCGGCGGCGCTTAGGAACGGCCTCCATGGGCCGTTAAGCCGGCAGCGAGCGCGCGCCGAAGCGCTCGGAGATCCGCAGCGGCGCTTTCTCCGTGCGTCGCTGCGCGGTATACGCGCTGGGGCGGTGGGGGAGGGGGCCGGGCGCGATTTCACGACGCTAACTCGGGAGATCTGTGACTGTTGTGACGTTCCCGGCACGTTCGCGTCCGCCGCTTGCGCGCACGTTCGGTTCGCCAAATCGAATCTTGCGCCCCGCGTGCATCCCACACGGAACGCGCACGCATGCGCACGCACCTCCACCGCCGCAACGACACGCGTCAAATTGCTCTCATCATCTCTCCGGTCTTTCTCCATCACATCGATGTGTCAAATACAAGAAGGGAGGGAGCGGCGCGGGAAGGGAAGGTGCCGGTGCTGCAGCCATTACTATCCGTCAGTGATGTGCCCTAACCCCGTGGGCGACTTGCTGTTTCAAGGTTATTGTCCAGAAAGCGTTTTGATTCATTTGGTTTTGCCCTTTCCTTCTCAAATTCACTCTCCCTCTCGTTGTCTTTCATTTCGCAACGGGCAGGGTGGGAAAATTCACGCCGCATATATCCGTGAGAGATAATTGAACAATATAATTGCAGTAGACTATAGTGTTTTTCGTGTTTTACTTGCCTGGGTATAAATCTACCAGATTTTACCGCGACAATTTTTTGTTATATTTTCCAGAATATAGTGAGCCAGTTGTTAAAACTACAAATTGTAACAGATACTTAGAATTCATAATTAAATCTTCGTACAAATGGAAATGCATTGTGTTGTTGTGATGCACACTGGTGGCGAGATGCTAACTCCCTCGCCTGGTATACAAGACGTCAATGAATTTTCCCTCCCAGTCGTCGTGTCTTAGAGAGGTGAGTGTGTGCCACACTTGTGAAAAAGTTAAGAAAATAACCCAGAAAATACTTCCCGGCTCATTCAATGGATTATTAACTGCATACAGTAGACCACCTCCATCCCCCTCTTCTCCCATCCGTCCTCTTCCGTGCCGCATAAATAAGTTTACCCACCGGCCATCACACGCTGTCTGAACAGGCATGGCGGCGGATGACCGCTCAGGGTTCTGATGCGTGTGCCTGGCTTCGGCGGAGTGTTGAGCGATGAGCAGCAGCACGGCTCTCCAATGCGGGTTCAGCTCCTCGTACGTGAGCGTAGCAGACGAGCGAGGTCTTCATGCGACTCACGTTCTCCCGTCCACCAGTTGCAGCAACCCCTCGGCTCGCTGGCTAGCGGAACGTGCCAGGAACCGTGCCCGTGCATGCGTGCGCATGTACGGATGTTGAACTTATTTCGCAGTGTACGTAGCCAACCGTGCTAATCAGAGGTGCCGGGGAAGGACAACAAATTAAACACACGCAAAAAACAGTACTTAAAAATGAGGTTGCAATATAGATGATTTGAAAGTGCATAGTACCCAGTGGTTTCCTGATATCGGAAGGAAGAGCGTTCTAGACGGCCGCAGAAGCGCATCTGAACGCACCGCGAGATGATGTGACTGTCTTTGTTCGATGGCCAGAAAAAAGCAAGCGTAGGCAGGCGCGTAGGGCGAGCGTGTGTGATGACACCGATGGTCACCAATTGGCTCGTCGGCTAAACACACGGTGGCCTCCATCCGTCAGAGCGTGGGTTGGGAAGAGGCCAGCGTTGGCGCTCGTGCATGAAATGTGCCTCCCATCTCTGCAATGCCCCACCAACCCTAGCAAAGAGTCGCACGTTGTCAAACAGAGTTTGTGAAAGTGGTGGCTCGTGACATTTCCACGAGGTGGGGCTGTTGTGAGTGACTTGAAAATACGGTGTTCTAATTAAGAAAAACCTCGTCATGTTATTGGCCTTCCCCATGAAAGTGATATAACTGTCTACCAACTGGTAGGCATTAATAAGCAATACGAAACAAAACAACAAAGCACTCCAATTATGTTCCCATGACCCTCAAGTCCACACTAGACAACCACTTTGACACTGCTAAAAGCCGTGACCGGCTGCATTTGCACAGTGCAACCTCTCGTCGTGACATAGTCTCTCATTACAGCCACGGGCGCCGTTTTCACCGCTCTGAATGGGTCTCAAATGGCGTGGCTACAATGCGATGCCGCTATCAATGAGTGAAAGGAAATGTCGCACTCGGATGCCTTCACAGCCGCCCCGAGACCTCCTCGAGGTGCAAGTCATGGGTTTCGAACAGGGACAGGGACATCTTAAAATGTTATCTTCATTAGGAAATTCACGTTGAAAGAATCATTGTATTTCAATTGTTTCAAACACAACAAAATAGATTCATAGAAAAGTTTTTTTTTATTATTAAAAAAATAATTTCCCATCTCCGGCTGCTTGGTGGGGCAGCGCCCCAACGCCCCTAGTGGACGAACCGCGCCTCGTTTGCGATGCATGCCAGCCGAATTGTCAGCAGCCAAATCACAAAGATAAGATCTAGGTCAACAACTGCAAGTTTGTTTTTTATTCAAATTCATTTATTTAATAAAATGCAAATTTCATTGCATAAAATACAATTTTTCCTCTTGTTCTGCAGCTTTTAAACGATTTATAAGTGCAACCACGGGGTTGCATTCTGATGAACAATTGCTTAAACTTGTCAGACGCAAATGGCATAACGGTACATGGCATGCTTTGTAAAATGGGCCATTAAAAATTAGGCCCATTGTCGGTTTTCTAGCAGCATGTTTTTTGGATTACACATTTTAAGATCATGCCTGCAACGGTTATGTGTCTTCATGTGAAGTGCAATATGTGCCATGCACTTTCCGGGCTGTGCGCGTGCCTGCGTGCATTTGTGAGCGCGTACATGTGTGTGCGCTCATGCGAAAGATGCCAAATTACATCGGCGTTTCTTCGTTGCAGCAGGTGGGAGCCAATTTGACCTGTAATGCACACCGCAATTCCGAGTGAAGGTCACATCTGGGAACGAGGCCTGCAGCTCCGTCCAGGAGAAAGCGCCATGTCACCACCATTACCACCATTGCCACCATTACCACCACCATTACCATCATTACCACTATTATTAGTATTACCACCATTGCCATTATTACCATTATCACCACCATTACCACCACCATTATCATTATTACCACTATTATTAGCATTACCATTACCACCACCATTACCACCATCGCCAGCACCATCGCCACCATCGCCATTACCACAGACTGTTGGGGAAAGTGCTGTTAGCGAGCACCTATGAAGGCTGGTACGGCGCATGAGGGGGTGGGTGGCCAGCACCACACCCGGCCGGCTTTGTCTCTAGTGGCGATGTTTACACACCGCACCAGGTACTCGTTTGCGGCTGAGTCGACCTAGGGGAGGCCCATGACTGGTTCAGATGATCATCACCGGTGTTGGCCGTGAGCGGGAATCGAACTCGGGTCGCTGTGTTTGTAGAAGTTAGCGCTAACCGCTACACTAATGCCCCTCGCATCACCATTACCACCACAACCTTGGCTATGTATGGTGCGAAAGAAGTTCAGCGTACATAAATACATACGTGTTAGATTTAAACACCGTCAGTCTCTGTACCTATCTGTAAAAACGCACGAGATTACCCCCAGCACCCTGACACACTGACGATGTGCTCCTGCTGCTGCTCTAGGCGTGCGAGAGCGTGAACAGGTCACAGGGAATGCGCGTGCAGCGCCTTTGTCAATCCATTGCTGGCTGAGGGCCTGACCATCAACGATGCTTGGTCGTTGGGCCGTGCCTCACCATGCTGGCCAGCGTGCGGGTCGCTTGGTGGCCAGGTTTTCCATTGGCTTGGGCTTCTTTCGCGCCGCATGCAACCAACCGCGTATTTGGGATTGGGTCCTTCCTCATGTATCACTAATCTGCGGCGTTGTGAGGTGTTGCTGGGCATGAATGACGCTATATAAAATGAAATTATTATGATGACCTTGAGGGCAGCCGTGGATTTTTCTGCACTCTCGGGTACCCTCCTCCACACAGCGCCACCGCCTAGAACACCCTCTTAGTGCGTGGTAGCCATCCATCCAAGCACACGTCCAGGCTCACCCTTGCTAAGCTTCTGGCATCTGATGGGATGGGGCACATTGCAGGCGAGTAGGTCATCACGAGCCCTATCTTTGCATCAGATTTATAATAACGCCCTTCGTTCAGGAAAGCCACACAGACCATCGATACTATTTCGGGCGGCTCTTACACTGGGATTTGGTCATTTCCACCACTTGAGCAATTGTATCCATGACCACTGAGGCGTGCGAATAACGTCGTATCGTGTGGCAATGATCGTAGACTTTAGGAATGTGGACTAACACTTAGGAGCACCGGGAGGGGAGTTTGAGTGAGAATATGAGATGAATGAAGATTGCCAGGCAATCTCTAAGCACCCATCGTGGGATAACACAGAAGAGATCCGGTCCGATTTGCCACGTAAATGTTACATACGGTCACATAGTCGCGGTATTAAAGAAGAATGCATGTGATTCATTAACGATTTCACAGGACGTTTTACGGAGGAGTGTTTGAAACCATTGCTGCCTCAAAACGAGTTGTTTACACAGGCCCTGGTTTGGTCCCCCCCCCACGCACCTCCGGCAACACACTCTAGTCTGTATCCAAACCGGGCACCCTACTTAACTCGTGCAGTCAAAGACTAAGGGTGGGTCTTTTCAAACAATAAAACGCTTTAATAATCGCAACAACAAAAAATTAACCCGTAAAAACAAAGTTTTTCACTATAAATCCTTTATATGCGTGGCATCGGTTTTATTTTATTATTCATTTCTGTTTTTCTTGAGTAAGAGTTTCATTTTTATCACATTGGTATTTTAAATTAAATATGAATTTTTTTTTTTTCCTAAAAAGTGAAAAATTTTGGAAAAATTTTTTCACGAACATTAATTGTCACGCGCAACGAGTCTGTGTGGAAAATGTCAGCTCGATTGGATCACGGGAAGTGGGTTAAAAAACGACCGAAAGATTTGCACGGTCCTAAGCAAGCAAGCAAGTGAACTTAATATAAAGGATTTAAAAATGCGAACAGCCACAAAGCCACGGGTCTCACTCCGACTCGCGCCACGGCTGCGCCCTCACTGTCCAAAAACGTCGGGGAGGAAAACGGCTCCCGACCCTCTGAACACGACAAATGTTAAAAAGTTTAGTAGTATCATTATCAGAGTTGATTCTTTTTGTTTGCATTTTTGACTACTTGTGTTGTGGTTATTGCAAACATGATGCCTTGTATAAAGGTGTCAGTTTTGTACCAGTTTAAAAGGGTAAAAACCTACTACTATATTTTGCCACTGATAAAAGAGGTCTCATAGTGTTAAAAAGTTTGTCTACAAATGCATACGCGCACACAGCCCCCGCTGTGCGTGTGAGGAAAGGAGGCTACTTGACAACGCCCACCGCTTGATTTGTACCGCTCATGGCTTTTTGTGCAATGCCCCGGGCCAGACTTCTGTCGGCTCTCCCCCGCAAAGCATCGAGTGAGAAATGAAGCCGTGCTTTAAGTGAAATTACGGCGAGGTGAGGCGTAGTGCCAGACCTACCCGGTTGCAGACCCTCCCCCCCCTCTCCCCACAGTAATATCACGTCAATGAATGAACCAAAAGGATGCCACGAGAGGCGTTTCAACACGGCCGCTAAACACGCGCCCGGCACAGGGCTAGTTGCTCGACAGCCGTGAGAAACTAGATTTTGGTAAATGCCATCGAGCTAGGGACAAGCGTTGGGTACAAGACGGAACGCAAACAATTCAAGAACAGTCGCACGGTTGTGAGTTAAAACATGTGCTCTTTTACTCTTTGGTTCTTTCGGTAAAGTCACGTATAAAGAGAAAATAGCATACGACGTTTCTCTGTGTGCCGATGTACGTCTCTCTCTCTCTATGTATCTCTGTGATATCTGTCTCTGCTTATATGTCTGTCTATATGTCTCTGGTTCTGTGTGTTATCTCTCTCTCTCTCAAATTTAGCATTCTCAGGAAGAACGTAATCAACCAGGTAGGGTGTTGACTGTTATGTTATCCGACTCTCTGTTGTATTACATTACATTTCTAAGTATACTAGATTTGTGTTTCTATTTCATTTATACCTGATGATGATTGCGTGCGCTGCAATCGAAACGTCGTATGCTAATATTTAATTTATTATTGTCTCTTTATACGTCACTTTACCGAAAGAACCAAAGATTAATTCCTGCAGTCACGAAAGCTCCAAATTAAGTATGTGCTCTTTTACCAGGTGCTTATCACCGTGATGTCATTCAGATATCACACAGCAGTTCGACCGCATATGGCTGGCGAACAGCCTTTGGAATGATATATCACAGAACTGATTCTGAGATCCCTTCAAATTACCTATTTATCGAGACGCTAAATGGCACACTCTCCCTGCTAACGAGAAATGTTCATTCGGATGTTTTTTAATGTCAAGGATGGAATAAGCCAAATTAAGAGAGAGAAAAAAATAATTTAACGTGATGGCTTTTTCATTGAGTCATTGATATAATCAGTCTGACACCAAATCACTGCACTTGAGAACACGGGTTAATTACACAACACGTTGAAACCCAGATTTTCAAACACAGGATCTCAACAATGCCGGCCCGTTGCTCTGCCAGACCTCTGCCACCCAGCCACCTCTATCGAATGATCGAGTTACGTGCATACGAAATGTAGATAGAAACGGGAAATAACATCACGCGCGCTTGTGATGAATCTGAGAGCAATGCATGTTGAACTTCTTACGTAGCCAACCGTGCTAATCGGAGGTACGGCGGAAGGCCGACAAACGAAACACAAAAAGCAGTGCTGAAGAAATGAGTTTTCAAACTCGGTGATTTAAAGGTCCATAGCTCCAAGTGGGCTTCCTAATATCGGAAGGAAGAGAGCGTTCCAGACGGCCGCATAAGCGCAGCAATAGCGAGTGTAGAACGTGTCGTGCCACCTACCCCGAGCTTTTGTCATCACTCCTCTCCCCCCACTCCTGCCTCACATTAAGCAATTTTGTGTTGTAATCACTAACCCGCGTGCTTTTTAAATCCTTTATATTAAGTTCGCTTGCTTGCGTGCTTGCGTGCTTGCTTGCTTGCTTACGACCGTGCAAATCTATCGGTCGTTTTTTAACCCACTTCCCGTGATCCAATCGAGCTGACATTTTCCACACAGACGCGTTGTGCGTGACAATTAATTTTCATTAAAAAAAATTCCTAAATTTTACACTGCTTAGGGAATTTTTTTTAAATATTTAATTACCAATTGCTTAATGCTGGCAGACAATCATCTGACCCATAGGTGGCAGCCATCTCAAGCCAGAGGACGAGAGGACTCGAGCCGCCACGCATATAAAGGATTTAGAGTGAAAAACTTTGTTTTTACGGGTTAATTTTTTATACGTTTAGTTTTAGTTTGTAGCTGTAGACAGTGCTGTGCAACCTCCGGGTGAATGGTGCTTTACAGGTTTAAATGATAATCGTTATTAACATTCTTATTACCGGGGTTTGGTGACAAGGCAAGGTTAGAGCGAAGGAACTTGTGCCAGATTCTTTCGTACTGTGTCTATTTGCCTCGGTAATTAAAGTTAGGGCCTCTTTCTATCACTTCAAGCTCAAACGAATCCGTAGAGGATCTGACATATGGTGAGTGTTATGAAAATTACTATCCAGACATTAGTTTTTTTATATATATATATATGTTGATCCAGTGAGAAAAGTTAAGGGCAGCTTATAATTTTAATCGAAAGTTGTACATTTCAAAGGCTAAGACATTCTTAAGGCTATTTTTTTTTTTTAGAACGTATTCATTACCAGCGAAAATTCTTCTTTCACCGGCTTGAGACGAAGCACGAAATCATTTGAATGTGAGACGCTGGGTTGTCTCTGGTCAGCTAATTCCCACGTCTGGGAACCAGGCCCAGAAACCTCCTCAGAAGTTCCATGATTCAAGCCCCCGAGGCAAGGAAGCGGAAATGGATGTCATTTCGCCCCCATTCCTAACAAAACAAAAAGGGTTCCTCGTGTGAAACGAGCTTGATGAATTCATCGCAACCACCCGTGCAGCTGTTCGCAGAATGAAACGATGAAGAATGTTGGTGGTGTATTTGTACCTAATTTCTAACTACACTTGCTCTGCGCGATACGCTCGTAGGAATCGCCGCTTGATTAATTCGGGGTGCGCACGGAAGGGTGAGGATAAGAGGCGGTGGATCAAGGGCCACTGGAAGATATGTCGCACTGCTCGTTTGTTAATGTTACAACCGCGCCTGATGAGCGTGTGTGTGTGTGGCCGCAGTCGTAGCTGGGAACGATAATATTGGAAACTACAACTGTGTTTTTTTCGCTTGTTACACAGCCATAACTTGCTTTTATTTTTTATATTATGAACAGCTATAAATAGTCTATATTGTAGTTTCTCTCATACTGCTGTATAGCATTATCTATTTGTACGTGTATGGGTATTGCTGTGAAGGCACTTTGGGTGGCATATTTGTGCCAGAAAGGCACCACACGTTTAAGCAAAAATAAAATCGACTTGACATTGAGGGTACAACATAGTACTGTTTACAAAAAAATATATTTAAATAAAAATAAATCCTTCATATGGTTTCTTTGGATGCTGCCGTGGTGAAACGGTCAGAAAACTGAACTTGTGATCCAGAGGTCAACAGTTCAATCTCCTGGCACGGCAGTTGAAACAATGCGGCAGGTTTCTTAAACCCCTCCGCACCTGCCTCTGTCCACGCCGCCGTATAAATTGATGCTCCACGGTTCGTTGATGGGCAGGCCACATGGGGTTCGTCAAAGTGTGGGTACTCCCTCCTCTTCCAAGGCGTCTGGCCAACATGGAAGAGTAGGCTAAATACCATCTCGAGGGTTTCTCCAGAGCTCCCTCCAGTGGAGGCCCCTTCAGTCAGCAGTGAAGTGAGCAAGTATTTTCAGGGCTGCACCATTACATTTTCTTGAAATTAGGAATGTTTTATGTCGCAGTTATAAAATATATTTAAAATCACAACTTCTCACTCGTCTTGTTATGATATTAACCCATTGATGAATATACTCTTGTTGTACTAAATTAAAATGAAATGTTATCGTGAAGGGAAAAGCAGTAGAATTATGATTGCCTTGGGTATCCTGGGATTTGGGCATCAGGGAAAGTGCTGAGCAGTGAGCTATGAAAACCTTCTTAGGGCACTTCAGAAATATTTCATGAATCTCATGTCTTAATCATATTGAAAGGAATATGGAAATTCACATTATGTGAGCAGAGGTTACGTGACGGGTTGAATTGAATTTGCTTAATTTTAATGCCGGGCATGTCTGTGGGGCATTTAATTATGCACAGAATCTCACTAGATTCATAAACAGCTTCAATTGTGAAAGCTCCACACTCGGCCTGTAATGGAGTTTAAAACGCTTCTCGTGTATCTGTTTAGTTATTTACACAGCAAGCAAATGAGAGGTACAGACATACGATCTTTAATTTCACGCTAGCAGTAACAATTGTCAGTTCGATGAAAGCTAATTGTTTTGGACCCCGTGCTATCGGAAGCCCTGCCTGTATTGGATGGATAACAACTGCGCATCATTAACCACCCATTGCAGCTCTCAAAATAATTCCTGCCTCTCCGCATAGGATGCGGCATTTTTATGTCGACCATTTAGGGCGCTTCTATGCTGCCTCGCCTTTTCTCATTTCTTGACCACGTTTGTTTTAAATAAATACATATATATATACCCTGTCACTGCCACTATGCCTTAGAATTTCATTGCCACCATTTCCTTTCAATTTGATACATTTGAAGTCACTTAAAATAACATAAATTTGGGATAGGTTTCTGTTCCGTAAAACATATTTTTATTTATCAGCCATTGTGCTTGTTTATATGTAATGCTCATGTGTCTTACCCTACTGTTTCAATTGATAGAAAGATATTGTTATTGAAATAGATTATTTCCAAACATTGCTGAACGTGTACAATATGTCATAAAAATAATGAACACAATAAAAATTTATTTTACGGGGGAATATCTAAATTTGATTACCTTTCAAGTCACTTTACGACAGAAAATTCGCGGCATATTCCAACGTCGAATGATGAGTCGCAATGTGCCGTGAGTAAACCATGCATTTAGGAAAATGCTGCTGGAACACTATCTTGTCTCTGCTACATTTAGCGATTTGGTTATCACTCGCCAATGGCGTTAGCCTTGCCCGGATTTGAATTCAGGTCACCGGGTTCGCAGCACAAGATGTGGACCACATTGCCACCATTCCCCTCAATCACAGGAAGAGTATTATGGTAACTTACATTTTTACTTGAAAAACATTTTATGTTATTTAGCATTACATATCCGCAACTTGTTTATTTACTTTGTGCCAACATTGTGCAATGTATTATTTAACTAAATTATGTTTGCAGAATATGCTTTTGTCAGTGCAAATGTCACGTGCAATTCCACGAGTATATATTGCAACTAGTTTATTTACTTTGTATATGTAAAGTATATATTGCTTTAAGCAATTGCAAGCGAATAGTTTTCGTCAAGTCCCAAAAAAACCTCTTTACTCATGAGCACGCCTCAGTGTTTGAAATGCACATTGCGCAATTAATTCCTGAGAGAGGAAACTTCATGTGCCCCAGAAGCTTTGCCCTCTGTCCTGCGGAGCTGCGAATCAGAATCCAAGATTAGAGCTGTCAGATCATCATACAGGCTCTCACCTCACAGAGGTTCTCTCTGTTGGCTGAGCGGGTCAGGGCATCGAGCCAGCACCGCTTAGAATGTGGGTGTCGGGCGTGGCACGGGCTAGAGAAGAGATGGAGTGATGTGGTACAGGAGGACGTGGAGCTGAGTGGACTTGCCGATGACTGGTACCAGCGGTGTCAAGATCGGCCTCTGTGGAGGAGGCTCGTGAAGGACGCTACTGGGCAGTTGGAGGCAGTCGCCCTCCAACAACAACGGAGGGCGGAGGAGCGACGCTCACAACAACGAGCGGAGCGCCGGGTGGCTAAAGCACAGCAAGTTGGTACAGTAGGGGGCACAGGTGGTGTATCAGCCAGTCTTCTCGGTCATCTCGGTCAGTCGACCAGTGGCAACTGGGTCTGCCCCGTGACCTCCTGCCAGCGGGCGTCCGACACTTCACGTGGCCTCAAGGTGCACATGGCCTGGCACAAGCGTCGTGGCGACGTCACCGCCACTTAGTGGCGAATGGCGGTTGTTGTTGTTGTCAGCCTCCCATCCGTGATGAGACTGGGATCTCAGGTGTGGTCAGGCGATGGCCTCGGCCCGAACAACAATGCATGGTGCAGAAGAAAAACCCTGACGCCTGCCGTATGTTTCGAGTTTGCATGTTCTCCCCGTGGTCGCGTGGGTTTTTCTCCAGGTCCTCTGGGTTTTCCCTCCACATTTAGAATCAACATGCTGTAAAGTTTCACGTGATAAGCCACTTCATTGAGCTATCTTTTGTAGCCGGGTCGCTTTTGAAAAATATCTATATAGCTCAACGGGCCTTACCTGGTAAAATAGTTTAGTTTATGCAGTAGACACTGGTTTTATCCCTATTTAATGTCTATCTGCAGCATTGCTTTCAACCTGTGACCAGAGCTCACCACACTGTTTGGTGCGGGTTGGTGAACGGAGTCCCCAAAACTGTTTGGTGATTGGATTTGCCGAGAAAGTTACTCACCACTGGCGTTAACCATTACCAGAAATCAAACCCGGGTCGCTAGGTTCACAACACAGTGAGCAAACAACTGCACCACTATTCCACCGCTCGACTAAGCAGAGCGATACCTAAACGCAGTACTATAATACGCTGCGTAAATTTTAACTGCCGGCTATTTTAATTTTAAGTGCATTCATTAAGTTCTTTGATTTCAGATTTACGAGTCTTTTCTACCTTCAGTTTTTAATATGCTTCCATTTTTTTTAGTCAAAGTCTTGCAGTGGGAAAGACGATCACACCACTTTCCCTCTTTGGCAATTCTAGCTCTCAATCCTGTACAGCTCATCCCTTGGTCGGGCGGCAGCGGCCTCGCCAAGTACATCGATGTGAAAGGGGGATACGCCACAGTGGCAAAATGTCATCTCCCTCGCCTTGTATGCAGGAAGTCGTGGGTTTGATCCCGACCCTGACGCCTGTATATTTGGAGTTTGCATGTTCTCCCCGTGGCCGCGTGGATATTTCTCCGGATCCTCCGGTTTTTCCCTCGACGTTTAGAATCAACACGCTTTTAGAGTACTCGGCTGCTATAAATGTCCACGTGATGTCCACGTGATGAGCCGTTTCGTTGAGCTATCATTTGTGGCCACATCGTCTCTGAAAGAAAAGAGCTGTATAGCTCTGTGGGCCTTACCTGGGTAAAATAAAAAATCATTAAAATGTGTTTCATTTACACGGCCACACAGAGGCTCCATCCGTTGGCAGCGTGAAGTCTCCCCAGAAGCGACCGGGTGACTCTGCAGCCCCATGGCTACTCGTGTCCCCTACGGTACATTAATACGGCACTGATAACGCCCTGTGCCAATGACTCATCGGGTAAAGCGATGCCACCACTTCCCCACTGGCCTTGTGCCACCACCCGCAGCTCTTTCCAGGTAAGACCCCTGAGATGCTGCATCATTCTGCGCTGTTTGGTCTCAGTTCGTCAGCAGTCGTCGCGAGTTGAAACGAGGCATGCAAATATATTGAATTCCCACCGTCTCTGTATAAATGGGTAACACCATGGTTGGTTGATCGGTAGGTCACATGAGGCGGGGAAAAGTATGGGGTACTCGCTCATCTTCCAACGCGCCTGGCCATCCTGGAAGAGTAGGCCAACTGCTCTCTTAGAGGGGCTCTCTAGGGTATAAATAGGTGCACCACAATTGGTCGGATTTGCAGGTCCGTGAGTGGTGGGGTAAAGTGTGGGCACTGCCATTTCTTTCCATTCTCCGGGGAAATTGTGTGTGGCTGCGCAACACGTTGAGGTAAGCGTTAATAAGATTTGTTCTTTTGGCTAACATGTTCGCTGACAGGCATTTCATTATGTTTGTACGATTGGCTGTATGGTAATACTTTATGTGTGTGTGTGTGTTTATTAAATTACTGTATTCTAACGATCCGTTGAGGAAATAGGCTTGTGAGGTTATAATGCCAACAGGGGGCCTATGAAAATGTCAAAACATAGGCTGGGGATATGTTTACCTGTGGCAATATTGAAAGTGTCTTAGTATGATTTAGATTGAATTATTAAACAAGGACAAAACGTTCAGAGAGCTCAACTTGAACGTGAATGGTTCATTTAGAGAATCGATTCACTGGGTAAACACATTTGTGGCGCATTGCTGTGACTCTAGTGGCTGCAAGGGGTCACATCAGAATCAGAATATGAATTTAAACAGTATTGGATTTTTTTTGGGTTAGATCGCGTAAATATATAAATGTGTCGTCAATCCCGCCACCACCCGACGCAGCCAACTAGTAAGGGGTTGTCACCTAAACAGAACGTACCAATTCGTCACTAGTACAGCACACCGGTGTGTTGGAGAGCAAATCCACAACATTTACAATCTGAGTACGACGTTTAACAAACGACACATTCATATTCACGCGAACTAACTCAAAAAAGACTATAGTATGGAAGTATTGGAGGAATCCGATGAGCTGCTGAAGCTCTTTTCAGCAGATGTTCCGGTAGGGGGCAGGTCAGAACGTTACAAAAACAACAAATTATCAAAAATAAAAACACGAGAGCATCATAAACGAATAGCACACGTATTCTTTGGTTCTTTCGGTAAAGTCACGTAGATAGAAAAATAATAATAATAATAAATAAGTGAATAAAAATAATTTAAATAAAATAAAATACAAAAAACCACGACGTTTTGAATAGAACACGGTTGAATAGCGCACGGGCATTCGTTTATAAGCACGGTATTGTGAGCACGGGCATTCGTTTATAAGCACGGTATTGTGAGCACGGGCATTCGTTTATAAGCACGGTATTGTGAGCACGGGCATTCGTTTATAAGCACGGTATTGTGAGCACGGGCATTCGTTTATAAGCACGGTATTGTGAGCACGGGCATTCGTTTATAAGCACGGAATTGTTAATCAACGAATCGATGCACCGTTATGTCACCAAAATTCGAACATTTCACGAAAATGTCTCACTCGGGATTATTATTATATTTATTCTGCCGGAATGGCAAGACTAATGCCCCAGGAAACTCTTGCAAATGTGACTGCAATTCTGGCCTCTAGAGTTCTCACCCTGGTGAAATAAAATGCACTAAACTTGAAACACTCTGCGTACCTGCAGGAACCGCAGCGGCCCGTGTGTCGATGTCCGTACATGTAAATGAGCAGCCCCCCCCCCCCCCCACCATATTTCCTTATTGGCAAAGCCATTCGCTGCGTCGTAATTCCAATATACATGCAGATTATGTTTCGTGAAATCCGTGACAAAGTAATGCGGCGACGTTATGGCGTTATCGGGCAAAAAATTTTAACGAGTGTAATTTTCACAAACGACGGCGTGTGTTTGCATCCGTTGGTATTTTAAATTGTTTAATGTATTTATTCCTCCAGCTGATTTATTCACACCTAGATCCACGTAAGGAGCTTATCAAACAACACATGTTAATGCGTCATTAACATATGTATTAGATCATAACGTGTATCACACGATAGTAAACTGGAGCTTCGTAGGTATGGTGGCAAGGCAGTGACATGTCCGATATTCTGCTCGTACGTAGCTTGTTTTCTTCGCGTCATTTAAAGGTAACAAAAGTAAAGGTGCAGCCTTACATATGCTTGCTCACGTCACCGCTGGCAAGGGAGCCTCCATTATAGCGAGCCCTCGAGAATCCCTCCAAAGGATATTTCCTCCGACCCTTTCACACTTACCAGATGTTCAGTGGCGCCACGGTGGCGAGATGTTAACTACTTTGTTTGGTGTACAGGAGGTCGTGGGTTCTATCCCGACCGTGACGCCTGCTGTATATTTGGAGTTTGGATGTTTTATGAATCTCCGGGTCCTCCGGTTTTTCCCTCCACATTTCAAATCAACATGCGCTAGAGTATTTGACTGCTATAAATTTCCACTTGATAAGCCACTTCGTTGAGCTATCATTTGTGGCCAGTTCGCTTCTGAAAAAGAGCTATACAGCTCAGTGGGCCTTACCTGGTCGAATAGAAAACAATAGTTAATAGTTAAATAAGAAGAGACGCCACCATTTACCACCACTCACCCCACTACACTAGAGTTGCCAGTCAATCAACTGTAGTTGAACCCATTTACTCTGCTGGGTGGCGACCTCTGGATTGCAAGACCAAGTGGCTAACCATTGCTAATCTTTACCCAAATGTGGCTTTTGGCTAGCCATCACACAAAGGCAGTCACTGCATCGCGCGCTTTCAGATTTCGCTGCTGCGGCCGTCTGGAAAGCTCTTCCTTCCGATATTAGGAGGCCACTGAAGCTATGCACTTTTACATAATCTAATTTGAAATCTCACTTTTTTCAAACTGCGTTTTGTGTTTAGTTTGTTGTCCTTCCCCCGCACTTCTGATTAGCACAGTTGACTATGTACGGTGCAATAGAAATTAAATGTAGATGCCTACATATTGTTAGTCATGAAGTATGACTTGACCAAATTCGACGTTGCAGTTTGCACGGCATTCTGCTGGTCTGACGAAGTCTGAGGGCATCGAGACACCCCCACTGCCTACATGCAGGGTGGCAGAGGTATTGATTAGCCTTTCAGTATCGTAACACACTTTCATTTGATATTTAAATCAATAAGTGATGCTTACTCCAGTGCCATGCTGAACACAGGGGAACATTCTAACTATAACACTCTCCATCAATAATCTGCGCAGTCTCGCGTCTCCATGAACATTGCTCAGCCTCAGAGCTTGCTCTAAGACATTTTCTCACCTCTGGTTTTCGGCCTTGAATTAGGGGTTTGACCTCGATCTGAGAACTTAACTTAGAGGCACTGAACTTGACACTGGCCTCAGCCTAGAGGATCCGGCCCTAGCTGGCATTGACACTGACCTTAGCCTAGAGGATTTGGCCCTAGCTGGCATTGACACTGACCTTAGCCTAGAGGATTTGGCCCTAGCTGGCATTGACACTGACCTTAGCCTAGAGGATCCGGCCCTGGCTGGCATTGACACTGACCTTAGCCTAGAGGATTTGGCCCTAGCTGGCATTGACACTGACCTTAGCCTAGAGGATTTGGCCCTAGCTGGCATTGACACTGACCTTAGCCTAGATGATTTGGCCCTAGCTGGCATTGACACTGACCTTAGCCTAGAGGATTTGGCCCTAGCTGGCATTGACACTGACCTTAGCCTAGAGGATCCGGCCCTGGCTGGCATGGACACTGACCTCAGCCTAGAGGATCCGGCCCTAGCTGCCCTTGACACTGACCTCAGCCTAGAGGATTTGGTCTTAGCTGCCATTGACACTGACCTCAGCCTAGAGGATTTGGTCTTAGCTGCCATTGACACTGACCTCAGCCTAGAGGATTTGGTCTTAGCTGCCATTGACACTGACCTCAGCCTAGAGGATTTGGCCTTAGCTGGTCTTGACACTGACCTTAGCCTAGAGGATTTGGCCTTAGCTGGTCTTGACACTGACCTTAGCCTAGAGGATTTGGCCTTAGCTGGTCTTGACACTGACCTTAGCCTAGAGGATTTGGCCCTAGCTTCCCTTGACACTGACCTTAGCCTAGAGGATTTGGTCTTAGCTGCCCTTGACACTGACCTCAGCCTAGAGGATTTGGCCTTAGCTGGTCTTGACACTGACCTTAGCCTAGAGGATCCGGCCCTGGCTGCCCTTGACACTGGCCTCAACATAAAAGGTTCCTGCTCTTGGCCTCAGCTTGGCCCCTGTGTAGCTCTAATATCTGCAGTTGCTTTCTGCGACATGAACGTCAGTGAGAGGGAGCGCCATTTTTTCATTCATTTATTTTGAAAATGTATGTTGAACTTATTTTGCACCGTACTTAGGCAACCGTGCTAATCGGAGGTGGTGTAAATTCCCTGGCGCATTTTCACACCCGTTGAATCAATAGAGTCTCTCGGAAGGTATGTTTTATTTGAGTTGTTTTATTAAAAGAATTTGACACTTCGCGCGAGTGTGTTTGCTGTCTCAAATCTGATAACCAATGTTCAGTGTTCCATCCCTCA
Organism: Lampetra fluviatilis; assembly: GCF_964198595.1. Lineage (NCBI taxonomy): Eukaryota > Metazoa > Chordata > Hyperoartia > Petromyzontiformes > Petromyzontidae > Lampetra > Lampetra fluviatilis. Next base: position 5,259,148 of record NC_136315.1, read on the forward strand.
GGACATTGCATTGCCCAATCAGTAATGTGGCACATCATGGCGAGCAATGCAAGTCAGACAAGTTGATGGCTTTAAAAATAAACCGAGAGCTCTGTCTGATTTATATTTTTCCACGAAGCGTTGATGGCTGATTCTCATCTCCACGAGTTATGCTCCATTTATTTATTGTTTTGTTTCCCTCCGAAATGAAATTGTTGACACTCTCGGTCTCGTGGAAGTGCGCCGCCATCTCAGTGCTGTGAAACGCGTCAGAAAAACTCTGCCTTAACGTAAACACACTGGCACGGACGTTTGTTACGAGGTTGTAGAACTCATCTAAGACCGCCCGAGTCTCCAGAATTCTGGGATTTTTGGGCAGATGTGTGTGCGCTAGCAGCGCAACACGCAGATCTGCTATCAAGCCAAAAGAGGGGTGGGGGGATTGGGGAGTTTGCCTTTGAAATTCAAATCCAGCATTTTTTGCCCGTGATCCAATCGATCAGAAAGACTGGAGCTTATCCCAACAACACCTTGGCACGTGTTGATGAAACAACAGCAAAGGGATTGAACGGCAAGTCACGTCGCCTGCATGCATACTTCATGGCGGAATATACGCCAACCCTCACCCTACATTGGGAGCAGGATAGGGCAATCCATGGATCTTTCAAGTGCTGGAAATCAAGAGACGTGTCTTTCCACAGACCTCGCCACCAGATGGGAAAGTAATGTACAGATTCTCACGCGTCAAATGCTCCGGTCGTATTGAAGTGCTGCAGGATAAAAATGATAAAAATGATAAAAATGAAGTGGGGAGTGGGAGCAGGTTGCATTTGTTTTGTTGTACGATCTCACCGGATAATGAAATGCACCGTGCCGATGTGCTCAACGAAGATGTGTTTTCAATCGGTGCATATTACCCATCATGGACATATGGATCACAAATATGGATGATGGAAAAAAAGAAATGGAACAAAACTTTTAAGATATGTAAAGACGTGCGAAGAGGCGCATGCGAGGAATTACACTTAAGAGACAGGTAAATCGACACATTGGTAAGATAAAAAAAATACACTAGAGGCATGGTTTCGGCTGTCAATGAATGTGGGCAGGACACGTCGCTTGAAGTGACGATGGACGGTGGTCAGGAATGATAACGGAGTGGCATTGAAGGAATAGAATGCGTCCAAGAGGACATCCACCTGGAAGTTGGAGCGATGAAATAAATTGAGCGTGGTGCCAGAGTGAAATAGATTGTGGCATTACGAGACCGTGAGGAATGGTAACAACTTTGGGAGGCCTTCATTCATCAGTGGAAAGGTCACTGCTGATGGTGGTGATGATGATGATGATGACGTTTCCATCCACCAGAATAAATTCGGGACCTGATTTGGGGGAAAAAATGATGTTTATGTGTGTGTGTGTGAAAATAAATAAATACATGAATAACTACACATATTTGTAGTGCGCACAGTTTCCATTTGATTTTAAGGAGCGGGAAACCACGAACGAGCGGGAAGGCAGCTCAGAACCAGCACCATCAATTGTTCAAGCTCTGCGGTCCTACATTGGGATGTTGTGGCCAAACTCCATTAACAAGTGATTATTTTGGGTGGGAGAAAACTGAAGTACGTAGAGAAAACCATCACCCGCAATGGGAGAGGTAACAGTCAATCCCCGTACCGATGGAAACGATCCCACCTGGGCCATCATCATCATACCCCCTCGCCATAATCCAAGAGGTCGTGACGTCACAGCTCGGCGGTTTCGGGCACTCCACAAGTTTGCGCGATCCACCAACGCTCGCCTCCACGGCGCTGGATTTTACACTGCCGGCGACGGGGCCGCCACGCGGGATTGGAGTGGGTGACCCCCACCCCGCCGCCCATGTTCTCGCGCATCAAGTTTCCTCGCGGTGTCGTTGGCTCATCAAACAGCAATGGGTAAAGGGGCAGGAGGGATTTGTTGCTGGCAAGTGGTTTCACGTAGAACTGCTGCTGTTGCCCCTGGATCACTGAGGGTTTAGAGTGCCATCGTCTGTATCACTACAGTTTTCTCTAGGGTTGTTCTTTCTGCACGCTCTGTGGCATAATTGGGTTTGGAGTTGTCTGGTGTTTTCCAGCATGCCAGCAAAACTTTGGTGATGGAGCAATTCGAGTTATCGTTGAGTCCAGAAGGAATTGCTTCAATCGCTGGGCCTTTTGTGTCCAGAATAGCTGCGAGAGGCATTGCTGAAGCTCGCCGAGTGGCGCTGAGCAATGACAAATACTTCACTCATGGTGGTGATTACTCCCCGCTCGCCAATCTCTCAATTTCCTGCGTTTTAGGTTGCGAAGCGTGGGTGTCGAGATTTATTTTTTGCTGTGATTGTGGCCGTGAGATGCCACAAAATGACTGAATGGTGTCGGCCGCACGGCTGCACGAAAGACTTAACGGGGCGCTTGCTATGCGGCAGCGGTACTCTTCACGAATGCACGTTCATGTAAATGCGTGTTTGCCCGTGTCGTATGTTTTTCTTGATTTATGGAGAGCTGTGTTGTTGGTAACCAATTTGGCTCCTGTTTTTTGTTTTACTCCCCCACCACTCCTCCTCTATCGCGTGGATAATGTCGTTCTCTTCCTGCCAGTGGATTATTAAAGAGCAGTGGGGCAACCTGGGAATTTACTTGGACCTGAAATTGTTGGAAGTTGTACGATGATTTGTGTCTTGTGTAACTGTGGGAGAGAATTTATTCACTAAATGAGATCTCTGGCCATGCCTGGCATATGCGAGGCAATATATTTCGCAAAGTTTTTTTGTGCGTGTGTGGAATTAAGCCAGAAAAAAGTTTAAAATGGTTGTGTGTAGAATTTGTACACATTTATCACCTGTGCACCTTATCATCATCATCATTATTATTACCAGACACATCCTCGCAACAGAGGCTTTTGGTCAACCATCGAACAAAGACGGTCACCGCATTGCGCGCTTTCAGATGCGCTTCTGCGGCCGTTTGGAACTCTCTTCCGATGTGAGGAAGCCACTGGAGCTATGCACATTGAAATCATCAAGATTGGCACACTCGTTTGTTTAGAACCGTTTTTTTGCGTTTAGTTTGTTTACTTCCCACCGCACCTCCGATTAGTGCGGTTGGCTACGTACGGTGCGAAAGAAGTTCAACATACATCACAGATGCAACGCCGAGCCACGTGGGGCACAACCCAAGCACGTGATACGGAGAGAGAGACCTTCCTGTCGCTCGTGTGCTTTTTTTTCCCCACTCCACCTCCTGATGTCGATCTCCTATTGTTTTTATTTCATCTCTACTTAATCGTCAGACGTGTTGCAAATTAGCAAAACCCAAATCCCGATTTGCATTTCGCCGGAAGAGATCGGTCGTTTGTGATGCGTGCGCGTATCCATTCGCAAATTAAGCATTAAGCCAACGGGACGTTTCTACTCCCGAGTGGTTTGCCGTTCATGTTTGTACTGCGTCCGTATTGATTAGATGCGCCGCGTCTGTGTTTTTAGCTCTTCCCGCCGGGACGCGAATGAGATGGAGCACCTCGAACGCGCAATGATTTTATTTTGTTAAACGCCACGTTAAACGAACAAAAAAAATTGGGGCAGGTTTCTTTGGGGGGAGGGAGATAATTTTTTTCTTGTCTGCTAATCGTTACACGGTAAAAGTGTCGTCTATTATCGCCCCATCGTCGTCGTCGTTGTTGTTGTCCCACTTTAACAGTCTCGAGTGTGAGACGTGGGCGGGCGGTGGCTGTTAACGTCACGCGATTCTAATGGTATCGACGGCGTGTGACAATGGACGCTGATTATAGCGTGGCGACACAACCATCACCATGAGGCTCGCCTCCATGCCTTGTTCAAATAGTGCTCAAGCGGAAAAAGAAATGAATGCAAATGTTGAGAATGTGTGCCACTTTGCTCTTCGTGCTTAATCACAAACACCTCGCTCAGGACTGGGATTAAGCGAAGTTCATTAAGGCGTTGGGTGTGAGATTGTGGTTTTTCGCTCAAATCACGTGAGCCATAGCTGCTCGTCGATGAGCTTCGTCGTTCTTGGAGTCTGCATTGTGCACCAAACAAACACCAATTCATCGTTGTCCTCGTGAGTCATGAGCAATGCATTGTTAGTTGAAGTGTACCCTGAATCCATTGCCAGCTCTCACTATCATGCGATGTAATGGCCTACGTAGCACCCGCGCGAGAACTGATGTAACAGACGAGATAGTAACCACATTTTATATAAAGTGTTGTCGTTGTGATGATGAAGAGGAGTCTGTGATGGGTGGGACAAGGATGGATGAGGGCAAGTTACTGAGCCAGGCCTTTGAGTGGCTCCCAGAGACTGGCATACAAGGGGAAGGCCTCAAGTTAAAGTGTAGTGGTGATGAGTAAACAAGAGTGGTCATTCTAGGATGTGTCCACCGAGTGACAAGTTGAAGACCTAGAGTTAGAAGGTGGTGGTGGTGATGACACTGTAAGATCGTAGGACGTGTCTACTATGTAGCAAAGGGGAAGGCCTAAAGCCAGATCCTGTTGATGACGAGACCCTACCAGCAGACCTGGTAGGGTCTCGTGGGGTGGCATTATCGGCATTGGCTATGGTGACCTGTTGACCTACGTGGGTGGGGTGTTGTGGCATTACCGGCATTGGCTATGATGACCTGTTGACCTGTGTGGAACATTGATTGTTATCCCCACGTCTGTGTGTTGTTTTTCTTCCGGGTAATTTATATTTCTCCCGCATACGGAGAAAATGACTCGTGAATTGATAAGACAATAAATAGATTCGTCGCTCCACGTAAAACAATTTAATCCTCCGGTGCATCAGCCGACGGGTTTTCAGGACATATAATAGCCGCAGAAAGCACAGGCTGATGGACTAAAATTACTCGATGCATGCGCGGAGAGATGAACAAGAGAATATCGATTTTAATGCCAATACCGCACTCCATGACAATGGCTGATGAGTTTTATTTTCGATCAAGGAATTGGACATACATCCAAATGCAAGACCCTCCTACAGAGAGTCTTGAAACTCGGTGAGGTTTTCCTGGATAAATACATCACGTATATGACCTGAGTTTAATTCCCGGCCAAGACTAACATCAGTGGTAAGTGATATCTGAACAGGTGTGAGGACCCCACCTACCCCACCGCCCTCAACCCCCCTGAATTCCTTCACCAACCCGTACTAGCCAGCGTGGTGAAATATGGTCAAACAACACCCACGACCGACCACGGCACACTGAGAAGCCTTCATCCAGCAGCGGCTTAACAAACGGACGGTTCAATTTCGATTTAAAGCTTTCGTGACTGCAGGGATTCATCTTCTTGGTTCTTTCGGTAAAGTCACGTAGAAGGGAAATAATTAAATAATAAAAATAAAACATAATAAAATAATTCTCACGACTGTCGTCTCCACAGACCTGTTCTCCACCTGAGGACGGCTGCTTGCGTTGTGGCCGAAACGTCGTGAGAATTATTTTATTATGTTTTATTTTTATTATTTTATTATTTCCATTCTACGTGACTTTACCAAAAGAACCAAGAAGATGAAACGGACGGTTTGTTATTATTCGGTTGACCTCGGTGCATTGTGAATGACCTTGCCGCGATGATACCGTTAACCCACTTCCTCTCCGCTCATCCTCCTCGTTGCGCTCCTCGTTGCAGAGCCCGCCTCGGTGATGATTTCCCCTCGTTGTGTGTTTGTGTCCGCTGTGTTCACAGGCGGCCGACTCGAATCTGGTCGCGGCGGACAGCCACTGGATTTATGTGAACGAGGTAGGGAGGGGGGGGCAGCGACTCCACGGCTCTCGCTCGCACGCACGCACGCACACGCGCACACACGCACGCTCACACGCACGTACACGCGCACACACGCACGCTCGCTCGCACGCACGCTCGCTCACACGCGCACACGTGCACGCCCACACGCACGCACGCTCGCTCACACGCACGCATGCTCACATGCGCACACATGCACGCCCACACGCACGCACGCTCGCTCGCACGCACGCACGTACACGCGCACACATGCTCACATGCTCACATGCTCGCTCACATGCACGCACGCTCACACATGCGCGCGCGCGCACGCTCACACGCACGCTCACATGCACACACGCACACACGCTCACACGATCGCTCGCACGCACTCACGCTCGCACACACGCTCACACGCACGCGCACACACACGCACACTCACACACTCTCACACGCAGGCTGACACACGCTCACGCACACACGCCAATGCCAATTCACGCACATGGCTTATCTCGCGGAATCCTATCAGCATCGCGTTTTATGCCCCTCTGTACATGCGCGCGTGCGTGCGTCGGCCTGTCCCGCGAAGGACGACGCGCAAGGATGGCGCGGTGCGCCGCATGGCGTAGTGCGCCGCATGGCTGCGGCGTGCTCATGCGCCATCACACAATGCTCGTCGCATTCAGGCCCAGACATGGGACTAGCATGTGGCAGTAAAACAACCAAGCTAACAGAATGTGTCCCCTCGTATTGCTTGACAGCACCTTTGCGCCTGCAATACAATTCCACGTATTTGTTTCTTTTTTTTGGAAGGTAGTGCCCATAGAATTATAAATGTCACTTGCTCGTTTCACCGTTGTTCGAACACAATGCAAGCCTTGCAACGGAAGGAGCGGTGCTCGTGACGATACTCGAGGGCAACTCGCCCACTCCACCCACCCACACGGGCATTGTTCACCCGCATTGTGACACCACGTGTGTTGCTGTCATTGTTATCATTCACGGTCCCTACTCCCACCACGAGTCCATGAACGGTGATGATTTCAAGGTCGCGACTTGGTTCCAGAATCCATTCTTTTTATTTGTCTCGCCTTACCGCTTCCTTTGTACATTCTGTCTCATGCGTTCAATTAGCTTAAAGGTGACGTTCGTGCATAATTATTCGCAGCTCGTGAAATCAATTGCAGATAGCTTATGAAGTTCCATCATGGTTAGCCCACTGGACTTACAATCCAGAGGTCACCGGTTCAATTCAGCCTCCGTTGGGCAAGATTCTTAAATTCCCTCGATCTCAGGCCGCCCAACGTTAGAAACGGGCAACACCACGGCCGGTTGAGCGGCATGTTGCGTGCAGTGGGGTCAAGTGTGGCTAATCCTACATATGTTAGATACAATAGAGGCTTTTGGGTCAGATCGCGCAAAAAATATGAACGTGTCGTTAAACCCGCCACCTCCCGACACAGCCAACTAGTAAGGTTTGTCACGGAAACAAAACGTGCCAATTCGTTACTAGTTCAGCAGACCGGTGTGTTGGGAGAGTAAACCCACAACATTTACAATCTGTTTCCGTGAGAAACCTTACTAATTGGCTGTGTCGGATGGTGGCGGGTTTAACGACAAACTTAAATTCACGCAATCTAACCTAAAAACCTCTGTTACGGATAATATTGGTCGCGAGAGCCGACTGTGCGTTAAACTGATCTTTTGAACACGTCTGGCTGGCACGGAAGACGAGGCCAAAATGCACCCAAGGGGGGAGGGTGGTGCTCATTAGAGCTCGTGAAAATCATTCCGTTAGCAGTGGCACGACCAAGGAATTTGCAGGGCTGCACCTTTACCTCGACGAATGTAAAGAACGATCGATGTTTCAACCACAATCCCGTGCGCACCCGTGCATCGCCCGCCCAAAACCGTGCATCGACGTGGCGACACAAACAAAAAAAACCTCGCCGCTCCACCGCTCGTGACGGCGGCCGCCACTCGTTGACGCTCGGACAAAACGGCCCTCGCTGCCAGCCCAGCACCGTAACGCGCCCGCTGACCCCCAGCGGCAGAGCAGCTGTAAATCCCCTCTCTTCGTCGCGGGTGGGCTGCTGATTTGCCAGAAGTTCTCGCTCGGCACTGCTCGCTGTAAACGCGATTTACGCACCGCGCACGGCAGGGGGGCCCCGTCGGTGCTTCGCGTTGGACTGCGCGTGCACTCACACACAGGCACAACGACAAAGATTCCCCCCTGTATAGCCTCAACAGACTGTTGGGGGCAAGTGCTGTTAGCGAGCGCCTATGAAGGCCGGCACGGCACACGAGGGGGTGGGTGGCCAGCACCACGCCCGACCGCCTTTGTCTCCCCCAGTGGCGATGTTTACACACCGCACCAGGGACTCATTTTAGGCTGAGTCGACCTAGGGTCGGCCCAGGACCGGTTCAGATAATCGTCACTGGGTGTTGGCCGTGAGCGTGAATCGAACCCGGGTCAGGTTCATAGCGCATCGCGCTAACCGCTACACCACGCAGGCACACACACAAGCACACGCAGGCACACACAGGCATGCATATCTTCCCAGGCGTGCATTGCTCTGCAGTTCTACTGAGCAGTGCATGAGTGTGTGTCTGTGTGCGTGTGGGGAGCGGTGGTGCAGCGGTTAACGTGCGCTGAGCTACGAAACCAGCCGTCCGAGTTCGATTCCCGCTCACGGTCAACAGCAGTGACCATTATCTGAACCGGTGTTGGGCCTCCCTTAGGTCGACTCAGCCTCAAATGAGTACCTGGTACGGTGTGTAAACATCGCCACCGGGGGAGACAAAGGCGGTCAGGCGTGGTGCTGGCCACCCACCCCCTCGTGTGCCGTGCCGGACTTTTTTAATAAGTTATATGTTATAGTATCGATTTTTTTTATTATTTAGTTTTAACTCCGTCTCTTTGTTAATTAGTCACACACCGTTAAGTAATTTACGGTGGAGTTATTTTATTTCATCCCCACACGTAACAGATGTTTGTTAGCATTTGTTTTTACCATTCATTCTGACTCTTTAATTGCCCTGATCATTTCATTGCAAGTTCATCAAACAAGCCCTAAGCCAGTAACACAATGCACATCATATTACTGGGAAGATGGGGAGAGCACAAAACAACGTGTTGTTTACATTGGAATGGAGTAATGAATTGCATTTGTTTCCTTCTTGATTTGAATTAATTTGCCTAATTGCTAAATTAATAATTAGTGACACACACACACACACTTGGCGTGTAACTCTCAGTGCATTTTTGTAAACGGATGTATTTTTGCGTGTGTGTGTGTGCGCGCGTGGTGAGCACATTGCCCTTACAAACTCGACGGACCGCGTTCAATTCCCAAGCCAACACGGCTCGCATTACCGTGAGCCCGAGGCCTCCTTGCACGTCCGCTCACTGGGTGCGGATGGCGGAGATATCAGGTCGGTGCTGGGGGAGACAAACGCGATGCCAGGAGTGGTTTGCCGGCCACACAGATAAACCCTCGTGTGCGGTGCCAGCCTTGATAGGTGATCACTAACGGAACTAGCCTATGGCCAGATCACGGAGAATGCATCCGGTCCCGCGATATCTCAAAAGCCAAGCGGGGCCTGAGCCTGGATAGAGATTGGATGGGTTTACTTTATACAGCAAGCGTGCTGTGACTGTTCCACCTGAAGACGAAAGCTTGTGTTGCCTCCGAAACGTCGTTATTTTTTATTGTATTTTTTATTTTACTTTATTAATTTTAATTTTTTACCTACGTGACTTTACCGAAAAAACCTAAGAATATTGTATGGGTGACCATCGTGCATTAAAATAGCTTTATAGCGCATTGGATTCCTCCGGTGTTAGTAAATATTCTGCTTCTGATAAAAGACAGGAGCAGTAGGTGTTGTGGGTAGTCAGGATCAGAATATGTACTTATTCCGGAGGAATCCGATGAGCTAGAAAGCTCTTTTTCACAGATGTCCACGGTCGTAGAGGGCAGTGCAGCAAAAACCTGCACTCCCACCCCCCACCAGCCCACACTGACCAGCATGGTGTAGTATGTTCAAACATCGCTCACGGCCCCTTGAGGCATGGGCAGCCTGTATATGCACCGCAGCACTTACCTGGCGGTCTACAAGGCTGTAGGGAGGAATCTGTGCGTGCGTGTGCGCGCGCCCGTGTCGTAGCGATTGGCTGTCAGCTCTACTCTCGCCTGAGTGCCGTTTGTGGGCGACGAAGCGGTGGCGTGAGACGCGGAGCTGCGAGCGCTCCCCCTGTCTCAGCGTCGCACGGAATCCGTTGCAGCGTTGCGGCCGCAACGGATGCCAGCCAGCTCCCATCCCACTCCCGCACCCCCCGCTGGCTGGCACACGGCACGACACGTGACCGTCGGCAGGTGGCATTCGTGATGGCAGAAACGTGCCGCGCCACTGTTGCGTCCCGCGGATTGGACAAGGAACCCCCGTGATGGCGGACAGCATGTGGCCTACCGACGCCTGCCATAGATCAGCGTTCGTCACTAATTTTTCAGAGGAGGGGGGAGTGGGGGGGGGGCACTTTGGCCGATAAGACATCATCGTGCTGTGGTTGTCCCACCTGATGACGGACGCTTGTGTTGCGCCCGAAACGTCGTGATTTATTATTTTATTTCAATTATAATTTATAGCATTTTATTATTTATTTTTATTCTTTATTTTTATTTTGACCTACGTGACTTTACCGAAAAAACCTAAGAGTAAGACATCATCAGTGTGGGGGCAGACACACTATTTGACACCGTTGGGGAGTTGACATCAGCACGATGATGATGGGGGGGGGTGTGTTTTCACCATTTGTGAATTGTCGGGGAGACCGCGAGTCAGGGACTGCACTAAAGGCCACCAGGGGCCGTGCCAGTGGGCCGCGGACCTTGCAATGAAGAACACCGACAGAGATCAGAGGTCGCAACCGGGTACCCGATACCCGTACCCTACCCGATACCCGGCTACCCGGTACGGGTACGGGTACCCGTTTGCGACCCTGGTGCGGCCGGGTACGGGTACGAGTAGGCCGTGAGTCACTGGTGAGTAACCGTTTGTCACTCATTTCCCAACGTCTTGTCTCTTCTCACAATTCAAGTTCCTGGAATCAACCCACCCGCGCCTGCAACATGGCTTCATCCCAGAGGTCACAATCAGGTACCCGATACCCGTACCCTACCCGTACCCGTTTGCGACCCTGCGGCCGGGTATGGGTACGGGTAAGGAATCAAAACCCGTTTGCGACCTCTGACAGAGATGCACGGGCACTCTCTGGGTTATCGTTAGCTGAAGATCGATTGCGAAGTTGCGTTTGTTTGACGAGCGTTCTTCGTAAGTGAGAATATAATTTCACGTACATTATTCTATTGTGTATCTACATATTTATGTTCGTATGGTATTCTTTTTGTTGAAGCCCTACTCTCGATCTTAGTTCACACGTTTTTCCTGTGTACAAGTTCCACGAAGAAGCAACTTAATAGCTTGATCACGACCACAATGACGTCTTCCCTGTTATATAACTTGTGTGTTTGTTATTAACCTGTTCTTTTATCTTCGCATATAGTCGTTTTATTACATAAGCAGGATTGTGGCAGATGGTTGGTGGCTTGGGGGTGGACCTTCATCCAGCAGTAGATCGACCATGGCTGATGATGCCGACGTTGTCCGTAGGGCCAGGGAGTCGCTACGACTTTTGCTGAGTGATGCGGGATCGTCACACGAGCCTCGCTCGGACCTGTACACCTTCTGAATTGCCTCACGCAGAATGTTACAGAGACACGCAATGGAGCCAACCTATGTCCTTGTAATTCTGTTACCCAGAAATCTCCCGCGTACATTTTGTTCCCTACACTTTGTAGATTAATTAAAAAAAACTGTGTATCGCTCTCCGTCGGATATCGTGGTAAAAACAACATTTTGCAATTTTTATTTCGTTTTTTTTGTTTGGTTCAGGCAGCCTCCGTGAGCATCGTCCACATTTTTTTTTTACTCAACCCAAATCGGTGACAGATGCCTGGCTGTTTACTCTTGCTGTCTCACCACCGCTGCTTCATCAACGACAACAACACATCTAACAGCGGACTCGACTTTAACGCCGGCAAGGGAACGTTTTATTCTGAGGGAGTGCTTTTTGGAAGGTTTAACCTGATAACAACGAAAAGGGGAAGAAGAGTTTTTTTAAAAAAATCGGCTGATGGTTCTGAAACGCGGACGTTGACAAACAAACACAAAAGACCCAGAGCTGAAGGCCGCGGACAAAGAAGCGTGGTGAGACGCGTGGAAGTTACCTTGAGAGGGCAGAGAGAGCAACCCGCGGATGAGAGAGAGCAGCGTACGCAAATTTCGACGACATCGTTCGGAAAGGTTAAGCGGGCGCTTGGTGCGGACTCGCTGCGAGAAGGAACGACGGCCGGTGGTCAAGAACGGCGACGGAGGTGTCGGCCAATGAACGGCAGGCGTCCGAGGGGTCGCCAACCGGAAGGGATGGAGCGATGAAACCACCTCCGCGGGAAGGTGCGATGTGGATTATTACGTCACAGGATCATGGGAGATTGTAGCAAGTTAGGGAGGCCTTCGTCCGCTGCACCTCCCAAATAGCTACGCACGGTGCGGCAAAAGCACAGCATACGTACTTTGACCATGGCCGATGATGATAGTGACACAACAATTGCGAAAATTATTAGTCGCAGGAAGTTTGGACAATGTAGTAGAAGCCATTAGGTGGTGGAGTGGGGGGGGAGGTGATCTTGAAAGACCGCAAGGCATTAGCGAGTCTCGTAATAACTCCAGATGAATAATAACAATACTTATAAGTCTTGACTTAAAGCTTTCATGACTGCAGGAATTCATATTCTTTGGGTCTTTCGGCTAAAGCCACGTGGATAGAAAAATAACAATGAAAAATATTATTTAATCATAATAATTCTATGCACATTTATTCGTCCAGCGGCACATTTCAGAGACAGTGTCATGTGGCCGAAGCTTGTGGTGATGCTCGAGTGTAGATGCGCTATAAAAATGTCCCTAAATGCCATCAGTTAGACCCATTCCGAGTACAGATTGCCACTCGCGTCAGTTGGGCCAACTTCCGAAACAAAGATGATAAAAATGGGAAACGTAATTTTTGTTGAATATGCCTTTAAGCTGCACTTGGACACGAGATTGTCCTCGCAATTTTCTGTTCAAAGCCAAATTGTGCTCGATTTAAAATCCAATGTGGATTTTTTTCTTCTTGAATTCCTCCACAATCCCAGAGAGGCCACGGGACCTACGGACTTGCGATCTGACGCGGCGCGTTCACAGCCACGGTCACGTCCACCGCGTACGTTTACCTGCTGTACGCCGCCCCAACAGAAATCCATTCCCGAGTCACTCGTGGGGGGAATTCTAAACGCTGCGAAACCACGAGTGGGTAGAGATTTAGATAGGTTGGTTTTTGTTTTCGTCACTCGAGCAATGTTAAACCGACTGCATCGCGCCGTTGGTGGCGCACAGAGGTAATTGGCGTTTCGCACGGAATGTAACGCCTCTAGCGGCCGCAGGATTGACGCGGGGCCCATTACGTACGACGGCAAATTCTCACATGCGCGAGTCTACGCGGTGTCTCATGAGCATAAGAATCAATGTCCATATTAATCTCTACAATATTAGTTGATGCAGTTAGAGGTAAGCCGATCGATTATTTTTGCTTTACTTAACCGGGGCGAGGTGGTGGGGTGGGGGGGCATGGTTGAGATACGATCTCTCGGCCCTGACCGCAAAAGGCGTTTCATTAATTTAAAAAAGAAGGGGGAACAAAAGGCGCGCGCGGTCATCCCCAGCGCGCGCCGTTGCTCCGACGCACCGCGACGATCGATGGCCGTACAAGCGCAACGGCTTTATTAATCCAACGGCCGCCGCCGTATATTTATTTAACGAGTTTCCATTGCCCCGTCGGAACCACGGTTTCCCTTCCCCCCACGTGGTTTTTTAGTTTTGTTTTTTAGTTTTGTTTATCGCTCCGGTGCCGGCGCGGATCGATGTGGGTGGGAGCGGCGGCAAACTTTGGCGCGTGCGTTCCTCCACGCGAGCGTGAGCGGCGAACCCGTCGTTTTTTTAAATCTCCTTTCTGGGATCCTCACGCCTTAAGCCGTCACATAGCAGTGAGACACAGGTGGAGGACATGCCAGTGGAGATAATTGATTCCCCCCCCCTCCCCCAGGCCCTCGATGTTTTATGTTGTTGGAGCATATTCAACGGCGCGATAGTTACCGCCGTGCGTTTCTTTTTAGCACTCGACAATGTTCATATACGTTGTGCATGTATACACATTTTGGATGAATTAACATCAATTGTGGATCGGAGGTCACTGGATCGATCAGACGTGACTTTACCGAAAAAACCTAAGAGTTTGAATCCTTGCAATCACGAAAGCTTCAATTCTAGAATTCTTTTATTTTATTTATATTATTACCTTTATCAATTTTTATATTATTTTTTACCTACGTGACTTTACCGAAAAAACCTAAGAGTATGTCAATGCGGGAACCAAACGAGCAGTGGGAGAAACTCCTCCGGCCTCTCTCCACATGGCTGCCTTGTTTCAGGCTACGGTGGGACTATGCGCGTGGGTCTTTAATCCAGCGCCGCGGAGGCAAGCGTGGGTCGCTGGATCACCACGCAGATGTTGCGGAAGCTCTCCTTCCCATGGGCGTCCAGGAGGTTTCCGTACCCTGGCTCGCACAGGAGAGGGCAGAGCCGCAAGTGGACGAATTTCCCAGCTGTTTCCAACTCGTACAGGGTTGTCCCCTCGCACACGTGGTGGTGGTGGGGGGGGAGGTTCTGAGCGCTCCGGTTTCTTCCCACGTGGGTAATGAGCACTCATCAATTAATTGGCTGAAAACATCTTTAAAAATAAAAAAACAAATGCAGCACGGCTCTGTGTCTTTCCAGAGGAAATGAGCCATTATTGTTTCTGACACGTACCCCACACCAAGCGATATAGAGAGAACACTGGCGATGACTGGCGAATACAAATGCAGGGAAGTGTGGCTTGTGTTGATTTTCCTCTCACACAACCATCGCACGAGTCCATTCCACAGCTCCCTCACGTGAGCTGGTGCGACGTGGCCTCTTAGTTTCCAGACTCTTTGCCGCGGTAAAACATTTTTCTAAAATTGTTTGATTTTTTTTTTTGCTAAAATTGTTTCATTTTTTTGTTCACTCTCTCCTCCGTAATCCCCCCCCCCTCCCTTTGCTGACGGCACCGTGACGCTTGTCATTTTTTACATTAATTTTTACGTCGAGGGGTCGCCACACAAAGCTGCGGTGGGCTGCGTGCCATGCGAAAGAAGTTGAACGTACAAGCATCATTTTGGGCCAGCTCGAATGGCTTAAGTGATTACTTTACCGACGATTGGCTCGGTATGCGCGGGACGGAACAGGTAGAGCGAGTCGTCAACGTGTACATTCGTTATGTTGAACTTCTTGCGCAACGTACGTAGTCAGCCGTGCTAACATGGGCGGAGGAATTATGGAGTGAAGTTGCTTGGAACAGTCACCCCCACAGCAGTGGCGATAGAAGAGGTTTGAGGAGGCAACTGATTGCCAGTGAGTAAGTGACCAAAATGAGGAACGTATCATCAATCCTCCTGATTGCTGCTAGATTATATCTATATTTTTCTTTTTAGGCAGTGTTATTGATTTTTGTTTGTTATTTGTGACTGCTGTGCAGTAAAAGTGAAAATCAACGGACACTGGTTAAAACCTTCACGTGAAAGTGACCAAACCCAAATTCCCCCAATAAAACATGTACCGCAAATAAAGAGATGATTGTGCTCTTATCAAAGGCCGACTTGGCTGCAATAATACAAAAGTGAAGTCAAAGACAACCAATGTTTGGGAAGCAGCTGATGTTTTTCAGAATTTCTCATTCCACACTTTTCTATAATCAAGTGCGCGCGTGCGTGCTTTCTTCTCTCCACTGTGCGTCAATAGATATCTTTGGGGTTTGTTAGAAATAACGAGCCCTCAGTTTTACTTCTTTGCCAGTAATTGATTTATACTTCCTTCCTACCGATTGCACACAATCTCCCCCCCCCCCACCCCCAGTTCGTATAACCTCGCTCGATCCAGAGAAAACACACATCGACTCGTATGTTTGACAACTTGAATAATAGCGTTGGTGGTTGCTAGCCGCTTACCCTGTAGGCCTTTGGGGCCTTGCACAACAAACCGCGATACATAAAAAAATGCAGAAAATCATATGGAAATAGTAGTTGCATTCCTGAAGAACACCTCGCCATTTAATAAGTAATATATAGCGTAGGGTAAAGTACACTCCGCGCTAACACGGTGAGATGCGTACACAGGCTGAACAAAAACCGAGGCGCGTGGGTAGCGTCTAGAAGCATCCAGCAGTATCCCGTATGACCGCTTATTCCAACTCGCGCGGCGTAGTTCCTTTCACTCGATCGCGTTACATCCAATTCCCATCCGCGCTCTACAAAACGCGTGTTCCCTCGCACATCCATCGCGTCGCCGAGGATTTCGGTGTCCCCGTGATGCACCGTTGGTGGGCGTTCAGCGCAATCACAATGGGGGGGCTGCCGGGTTGACGCGGCGGGAGCAAAGGAGCTTGGGAGCCGTCACGTCGTCCGGCGCTGTTGGGACGAGGGATCGCCCCGGCCTCGTGTCTGGAGCGCGCCCACCGTCATCGTTTTATTCTTGTCATTATCTACGCCGTGCCTCCCACGCGGTACATCTCGAGGCGTCAGAACAAAGGAGCGCTTGACGTGATAATGATAATAATGATAATAACCGTCGACAAGTTGCTGCTGTCGCAGTCGCGTACAAAATGCACGCCAACCACTGCCCCACAGACCTTCAGGCCATGCTTCCACCCCCATATGAAAGACGCCGTGGCACCTGATTAAGCACAACCCCTGCCAACCCCCACCCCCCTGCCCCCCCCCCCCCCCCCCCCCCAGTTACTAGAACATTGCTCCCTGGACAGAAGTTCCACTTCACTCTGCAGTCCGGATGCGGAACTGCCTCCCCTGATGAACACATTGTCGGTGAAATCACCGATTCTGGTCTCCAGGCCTTCAAATTTCCCGAGCACATGGAACATCTCCTAACTTCACCGCACGCCTTGTAGGAGTGAGTCTTCTGAGCGGCAGAGAACCAATAATTCTGGCAATCAGATGTGCTCATGTCTGATATTGCTCTTGTTCACAATTGCACCCAATAAGTCAAAAGAGAATAATTCGGTACCAAAGTGATTGCAGACCAATACCACGCGCGCCTTCACGTGTCCCTGTCACCCCGTGTGTCTCCGTGTGTCCTTCCCTGTGTCCCCATCTGGGTGGATATTTTCGACGCGTCCTCCCTGTGTCTGCCATGTCCTCCCGTGTCTTCCTGCGCCTCCCCGTGGCTCCTCGTGTCCCCTCCCATGTCCCCTCGTCTCTGCCTGTCCCCCTTCATCACCATCAGCGTTTATTATTTATACCGCACCGCCCGTGCAGGACATTTCGACGCGCCAGAGCACCACGGGTATTTGAGATGATAACAGGAGACGTGCTGGGCAATGGGGTGATCGCTGAGCAAATAGGACGCTGGGAAGAATAAGAAGTAAACAACGCCGTGTGTAAGGCGCTGCCGGCTCAGAAACGTGGGTCGCAGATTGTCAGGGTTTATTTTTTATCGGCCTTCCCAATTTTATTTTTAAGAAATTGGGGGGTGGGGTGGGGTGGGGAGGGGGCCGGGGGGTGGGTGGGTGGGCAGCCGGGCAGCGCGCGTTGCACTTTTGAGAGTCTGAAACTTTTTCCCGAAAAGATAAGCCAACAAAAACCAACGGATGAGCAAACTCATAAATAAGTGAGTGCGGTGTTGTTTCACAAACAGTCCCCTTGCTGTCGTGTCTTCTCCCGTGTTTCGCTGAAGACTTGCTGCTGGCCATTAGTTTTGTCCGGACAGTTTGGAAAAGTTACCCGAGCCTTGATTATATTATTTGCATCCATCCAGCAAAATCTGAAATAATTGGCACCAAAACAAGTCGTCGTTATTTAATAATTTACGTGAGAAAAGTAAATAAGCAGGCAATGCCCCTTCCCATATCTGTCCCTTCACACAAACAAATTACAAGAGCATCTATTACACATCCAATCAGCCGCGCAGGCTTCTGGGAGTGCATCATATCAGCAGCGTTTGCTCAGCGCAAACACACGCTGGACCAGTTTGGGATGTGTAAAAATGTGCTTTTATTTTTGTGTGTGTGTGTGAAGGGACAGAAGTGGGGCGTAATGTCTGCTCACCTATTTTTTTTAATAATTGTTGGGATTTCACTGTCAATCAATTAGTTCACGCATCCGCTAACGTGCGGCTTATTTTGGAGCGTGCATCATGTGTTAGGCGCTGGTGTAGGGGGGGGCTTTTAAATAAATTATAAAAAATGTACGCGCAAAGTGCACACATCTCTGCAGCAAATGCGCACACTTCTTGTCGGCGCATGCGCTCGTAATTCACTCTTCAGAGGCCAGTTAATATATATCAGTTAATATATATCAGGCATCTCAATTTGCATTCAGTGCCGTATCCTTGCGATGGGGGGGGGGGGAATAAAGAAGAAGCTTATTATTTCTCCAACTACAATATTTTTAGACCCTAGGTCAGAATGATAAATGATTTTGGAAAGCAAATAAAATATTAAATAACTTGTGCCCAGTAAATAAATACCGTGTGGCAATGACCTTACTGCCTTGGTTCTTTCCAGAGTACGCATTCAAGCCATTCCAAATGTCCCGCTTTGAAATTACTTGCCGCATGAAATTTTAAATCTTATTTATTCCTTGGGATCCTGCAATGGTTGAGGACACTGAACCCGCAAACCCAGAGGTCGCCGGTTCGACTCTTATCTCCTGGCGCAGACGGTTGAAACAATGCAGCTACCTTCTTGGTTCTTTCGGTAAAGTCACGTAGAAGGGAAATAATAAAATAATAAAATAAAACATCATAAAATAATTCTCACGACGTTTCGGCCACAATGCAAGCAGCCGTCCTCAGGTGAAGAACAGGTCTGTCGGGAAGACAGCGTCTGAATTCAGACGCTGTCTTCCCGACAGACCTGTTCTTCACCACCACCTCCGGCTGCTTGCGATGTGGCCGAAACGTCGTGAGAATTATTTTATAATGTTTTCATTTTATTATTTTATTATTTCCCTTCTACGTTACTTTACCGAAAGAACCAAGAAGATGAATCCCTGCAGTCACGAAAGCTTTAAATCGACATACAATGCAGCTAGTTTCTTCAACCCCTCCCCACCACCACCACCACCTCCGTGCAACCAGCTGTGCAACAGGGGTGCCTCGCTGTTGGTTCATCAGCGGGGGTCTCGTGGTGAGGTAAAGTGTGGGAATTTCAAAGAAGATTCACCCCTTCCATAGGACGTGCTGGTGTCCGGTTCGTTCCCGTGTAAAATGGTGGCAGATTATTTAGCGGCAGATTACTTGGTGGCGGACGATTTGGTCGTGGATTATTTGGTCGTGGATTATTTGGTGGTGGACTATTTGGTGGTGAATTATTTGGTGGTGGGCTATTTGGTGACGGATTATTTGGTGGCGGATTATTTGGTGGTGGATTATTTGGTGACGGATTATTTAGTGGTGGATTATTTAGTGGTGGATTATTTGGTGACGGATCATTTGGTGGTGGATTATTTGGTGGTGGACTATTTGGTGGTGGATTATTTGGTGGTGGATTATTTGGTGGTGGATTATTTGGTGGTGAATTATTTGGTGACGGATTATTTGGTGGTGGACTATTTGGTGACGGATTATTTGGTGGTGAATTATTTGGTGGTGGATTATTTGGTGACAGATCATTTGGTGGTGGATTATTTGGTGGTGGATTATTTGGTGACGGATTATTTGGTGACGGATTATTTGGTGGCGGATTATTTGGTGTTGGATTATTTGGTGGTGAATTATTTGGTGGTGGACTATTTGGTGGTGGATTATTTGGTGTTGGATTATTTGGTGGTGAATTATTTGGTGACGGATTATTTGGTGGTGGATTATTTGGTGGTGAATTATTTGGTGAAGGGTTATTTGGTGGTGGACTATTTGGTGTTGGATTATTTGGTGGTGAATTATTTGGTGGTGGACTATTTGGTGACGGATTATTTGGTGGTGGATTATTTGGTGGTGAATTATTTGGTGAAGGGTTATTTGGTGGTGGACTATTTGGTGGTGGATTATTCGGTGGTGGCCGATTTGAGTTGAGGAGCGCGACATCTCACATGACGACATCGAATGCCATCTCCTCCCGGGACTCTTCTGACAGGTTACAATGTTTTTATTTCATTATTTGCCCTGCACCCACCGTGCCTCCCACGAATCTGTTAACGTAATGTTGACACGCCAACACAACAAATGTTTGCACCGAAGCCAAAAGGGAATTAGATATTGTAAGAATTTGGTTAAACAAAAAAAACTATCCATGTTATTTTTGTCATTATTTTACGCTTGAACCCACGAGTCACTCCCAGACACTAATTGCACCATGGAGATGCTCGGCGGCGGATACAGATGGCCGTTAATAAACACGTTTAAGAGTAAACATACGAATTAAAGAAAAAAGCACTTTTTTTTTTTCTAAAAGTGTCGTTGCTTTAATTATACGAGCGGCAGAAGGTGATTAAGCCGCCGCGTGCGTGTTTGTCTGCAGTTTTTTTTTCTTCTGCCGATTTCCGCTCGGACACCCAGATAGCGCTGTGCGCTTGGAAGATAACGCCTCGTCCACTGATAAGAGGTTCCAGTGGGACAGGTCCAAGCCCCGCGTCCATCTCCATCTCTCCGCATTGACGCCCCTAAACAACGAGGTGCAGTGAACAGATGAAGGCGTCTCTCTCAGATCACACTCCCGACAATTCACGTCGTTAGCATCGTCATCAGCCATGGTCAGTCCACTGCTGGATGAAGACCTCCCACCCGAGCCGCCGACACCTCTCACGATTCTGCGCTGGAACTATTCACCTGGCACCTGAATCCGAACTGATTTTTTTGCTCCATCTCTCGGACAGTGTTCCATTCCGTGAGTGCATCGATGCCCCCTAACTCCAGATCTCACGCAGGATCTGTTTCATATCTGTCAAACAATATAACCGACCTGTGTGTGCACGCTCGTGCAATTGTTTGCAGGCGAGACAATGGAAATGTTTGTGTTCTAGATTTGAAGTTTTCGTGACTGCAAGGATCCATACTCTTTGTTTTTTTCGGTAAAGTCACGTAGGTGAAAACAAAATAAAATAAAACAACTAAATTAAAGCACGACGTTTCGGAAGCAACACAAGCATCCGTCATCAGGTGTGACTGCTCTAGCAAAATTACTGTAGCGTATGAAGAGAGCTATTTAGAGACACGTGTTTATATAGGGTAGTACCCTATAGGGTAGTACCCTATATAAACACGTGTCTCTATATAAAACACAATTTTTCTGGAGCAGTCACACCTGATGAACGGATGCTTGTGTTGCTTCCGAAACGTCGTGATTTAATTTATTTTATTTTGTTTTCACCTACATGACTTCACCGAAAAAAACAAAGCTAATGTTTTTCTTGTATTAAAACTTAGCAGCCGATTTGTAAATCCACTGCTGGATAAAGGATGCCTCCACATGCGTGTCGGCCATGAGAGTTATCAGTGAGGGTATCTGAAGTGGGGGGGGATACAGGATTATTTTATATATCACTCACCAACTGATGTTCGCCCGGGCCGGGAATCGAACTCAGGTCTCCGAGTTCATAGCACGGCGCGATAATGACTGCCTCACCAACCCCACCCACTTCGCATTCATTATAACAACCGAGCCTATTACGAAGATGATTATTAATCCCTTTAACATTTGTTAAAATAGCAGAGCACGACAGCGGTTTGACCTTACTGCCTCCCGTTCTTGAACTTACTGGCACCAGTACCGGAACACGGCGAGTGTACGCCCACGTGCATTTTTTTTGTCTTACTCTACCCGTCAAAAACTTTTTGACCTCCGACCCCCCCACTCTCTCCGGGCAAAGGATGGTAGTCGCTTGCTTATTGTTTGTTGTTCTTGCAGGGATCGGCTTGTGCTAGTTGCTTACCAGACAGTTGCTTCCGCTGACCGGGACAGTAAAATCATGGAGTGGGGGGGGGGAGCCTGTTTCAAGTCGTGTCTTACAGAGATCAATCCTTCAGGAGAAAAATCACTCGCCGCCTCTTGTATTGCTGCCCTCTGAAGCGCTCCACCTCCGAAAGTGACTGTGCCAACACCGTTACCGCCGTGTCCATTCCCACCGCCTGTTCGGTTTGAAGACAAATGGATCTCCGCTTTTATTGTTCCCCGGGGCCCGTCACAATGCCAGCCCTAGGTTATTTGAAAGTGCTCGCAGAACTAACTGTTGTCAGCTACACGGAGTTTTCCGACCAGATGCACCGTACGTTTTGTTTATACCTGTGCGTCTTGGTTTATTTTTCATTTTTCTTTTTTTCTCCCATCCCAGTGGTGTTTTGCCTGTTTGCTCAGGTAACTTAATTTCTCCACGAAATGTGCACAAGAGGCCTTGCTCTCCCGCCTTGCTTTCCACGACCGTCTCTGCTGCTGTATGGCACGATGTCCGACGTTTCGCCCCAAGCATTGGGGGCTTCCTCAGGAACTGAAGAGGTTCCTGAAGAAGGGTTAAAATCCCGAGACATGTGGAACAACTACAAAGCGTTGTTGTTGTTTTTGCAAGCTGCTGCAGAGGCGTTTATAATGTTCAATGTGTGAGAATGTGCCCAGAATGCAGCGTTCTCTATCTCTTCACACAGGAACTTATACCTATCTAATTAGCAGCGGGGAGAGCGTTGCTGTTGAAAACTTGCGAGCGGCCTTTAGACTAGTGGATGACTCCACTTGTCCCTTGTTCGGGAAAACAATATTCCGCGGCATTGTTGAGCACTCGTAATGAAAGGTAAAGGTGCAGCCCTGCAATTGCTTGCCCATGCCATTGATGGGAAAAGGGCCTCCACTAACCAGAGGGAGCTCTAAAGAGCCCCACCTGAAGGGCATTGTTTTGCCCACTCTTCCATGATGGCCATACATCTTTACCGCGCCGCTGACCTCTGGAATGCAAGACGAGTGTGCTAACCGTCACACCGTCACGGCAGCCGTCCCCGATTTATCAACGTCAATAAATTGATGACGCAGAGTTGCATGGACAGGGTTCAGTGACGTGGTACGACTCGCGAGGACTGCCAAAGACGGAGGGCCCTGTGGCCTGTGAGAGCCCATCGCTCGTGGCCAACCCTCGCCTGGAGGGTCAAACTAAAACTAAACTTCTATTTAAAGCTTTCGTGACTGCAGGGATTCATCTTCTTGGTTCTGTCGGTAAAGTCACGTAGAATGGAAATAATAAAATAATAAAAATAAAATTATTCTCACGACGTTTCGGCCACAACGAGGACGGCTGCTTGCGTTGTGGCCGAAACGTCGTGAGAATTATTTTATTATGTTTTATTTTTATTATTTTATTATTTCCATTCTACGTGACTTCACCGAAAGAACCAAGAAGATAAAACTAAACTATTTTATTTTCTTTTACCAGGTGAGGTCAGAAGTGACCAGGCCACAAATGGTAGCTCAACAAAGTGGCCTGTCATCGCGTGTGGATTTATACGCAGCCAAATACTCTGAACGCGTGACGCTGATTCTAAATGTGGGGGGGAAACTGGAGGAGCCGGAGAAAAATCAACGCGACCACGGGGAGAGAGAGACACGCAAACTCCAAATATACAGCAGCAGGCGTCAGGATCGGGATCGAACCCACGACCTCCTGTATATCAGGCGAGGTAGTTAACATCTCGCCATCAACGGAACCGATGATCAATTCCTGGATGAAGGCCGCTCACACAGGGAGTCGGTAATGGACGTTGTTTGACCATACTTCACCACACTGGTCCCAGTGTGCATTTGCAGAGGAGAGGCCCGGCTCGGACATCATCTGTCGCTGATGTTGGCTGTGGTCTTGAATCGAGTCGCCGGCTTCATAGCATAGTGTGCTCACCACTGCACCACAGCTTTCCCGATGAGTAGTAATATAAATAATAAATCCTACGTCTGACCCTCGACATAACAATTACACGTCAACGGTGCATTATGAACGTGTGCACAGTATGTTCTGTTACTGATTAACATTCTGACACCGTATGAATTCCGTGCTCTTGCGAAACAGCGTCTGGCAACCCACTGCTATTTGTTTCAACCCTTCTAACTATGAAGATGAGACGTAAACAGGTCATAAGTTATCCAGAGTTTAAACAAACTGAACAAAAACTTTCATCTGCGAAGCCTGTAAGTGGATGAAGGAAAACAATATTATTATTCTTGTAAATGTCAAGATGAACGGAGAGAAAGTTTATTCTACTTAATTGGCCTTGTTAGAATTGTCCTTCAAGCCAAAATGATACCAAATGTGGACCTGGAGATGAGAGAACAAAGATGCACTGGGTTCCCATTAAGAATCATTTTAAATTAATTCAGCTTGTTTGGAACAAAACTCAAATGACTCAAGAGACGTATATTTGGTTAAAAAATAATGTTTTTCTGTAAAGGCCACTATTGATTTAGGTGTACTGTGATTTGGGTATTGTGTTTTTTTTGTAGTAGTAGTAGCGTCCTGATCAAAATTAATTCATAATTTGCAGCCCATTTACAATCCTCTGCCAGATGAAGGCCTCCCACGCTTGCGTAGGTTATTGGGATGTTTAATCTTTGCCCATACTTCACCACGCTGGTCCATTCCAGTCAGTGAATGGGGCAAGGGCCAGCTACTGTTCAGACATCTCCAACCACTGATGCCAACCGACGCCAGGAACCAGACTCGGGTCAGTAGACGAAATGAACCTTGGTCTACGTTCAACAGTTTGAAAGAAGAAAAAAAAAACGGATATATTTGGTATTTTACTGTTTTTGCAAGAAGACCAAGTTTGTTGTTGGAAGGACGTATACATTTGTATGAGTTCCATTGATCTTTTTGCGCGAATAAATGGAAAATACTGATAAGGGAATGGGAATTGGAAACCCAGCCGTGGTGGTATTTGCTAGAATGTTCACTGATCCGATGTCCAGTTCATAAAAGCACTCGCAAAGTTCCAATTCCAAGCACCAGGTGAGCCCACAATCGGGCGCTCTTCCGTCTTGAAATCCGCGTCCAATCTACGCTCAGCTGGCCTTCGAGTTATAAAAGAGAAGTACATCGGGAAGTGCATGCAAACGTGCATCCCACGCACACAGGGCACGCACCCAGGCACACAGGCATGGCCAGGCCAAGTAGCAAGCGGCACTCGGAGGGCCCCTCAATCACAGTATCGCACGATTGGCCAGATGGCGCGCAAAATAATCGGAAAGCCCAGCAACTCGAAATCAATCAAAAACTAATTTCTGCCTTTGGCGTGTTTTCGGCCAACGGTAATTATTTTATTATTATTATTTTTTTTCACGGCGCAAATCCCTCAACGCCCATGCCCGCGTTGCGCAAGTTTGCGAAGATCTTTGGGAGCGAGGTAGGAGGGGGTCATGACGGGCAAACATGTTGCGACCGGGAGCCCCTCGCGTTTGTGCATTGTACCCCAATCCCTTCACCCCCCGTTGGTTTAGAAGGCAGGAGGAGGGGGGGGATAGAAATCATTGCTCCTAACAGTGGGGGTCGATGAGGCGCTCAAATAAGCCCGTCGATAACACTGGTCAACAAAAAAAAAAATGTCTTGCCTGGACTTTTGCAGCTGTTTTAGACTCATTTCAGGGTGCTGATTCCAAATCTGATCTCAGATTTGTTCTATCACATCTCATTTTATGCTATCGGCATACCCCATTTTCATTAATTTTGCCCGAAATTAACTCTGTCACTTATGATCACAAGTTGTTGCCAGTCAGTGACTGCTTTAGTGTTAAAATATGGTGCTGTATTTTTAGGATAGTGTGTTTATAGTATCATTTTATGTAGATATCCACATTTATTTAATATTTTTCTTCCGCAGTTTTTATTGAAAATGCAATATTTGATATCTAAAAAAAAACCTGATGTAATAGACAAAAACTGATGCCAGATTTGGAATCAGCACCCCAAAATGACATTAAAACCGTTGGAATACCTTATGCCAGAAAAAGTGTGTTGACCAGTGATAATCCGCACTGCCATCCCCTTGGCCGCCCCGCGTCACCGCTGGCGGGCGACGGCCCCCCGGCCTCGCCGGTGCCCGCGGCACAACGACGACGACGCCGCCGCAATCCGCCGCGTCGTCGTCGGCCCGGACATCGTCCCGGTGACAATTACACGACTGTTGGCCGGGAGTTGCGATCATTTTTATCGAGGGGGGTCCATTTTGACGCGGCTCGCTCGGTCGGATGACCACGTGTTGCTGGCGCGTCGTCGATGTCCGCCACCACCACCACCACCGTCCTGTCGTTTACGAGCGAGCGCGCGCAAGTGCAGAGACGAAATAGAGGCAAAGGGAGGAGAAATGTTTAGTCGACTAAGATGTCTATTAAACGTCCACACTTTGCGGAGGGAAATGTAATTGTGCTCTGCGATCTTTCCGCTTTGCGTAATGTTGCTGTTTAATTGGAAAAGCCAAATCTTTAATTTGTGGTTATTGAACGAGTAGTACACATTGTGTTTTAATTATTTTCTGCTTGTGAAATGATATCCACCGTATCGATATCCTTTAATTTAATTCCTGGTCTGGGTGCATTAATTATGGCTATGTTACTATTTGTGACATCGACATAATCGGCCATGATCAATCCACTGCTGGATGCAGGCTTCCCTAAGTCATCTCATAGTTCTGCTTAGCATCTGTAGGCGAGTCGATTTCGTCGCTCCATCTCCTAGGTGGACGCACTATCGGGTGCCGTCCCTCGGCTACAACTCCGTCACTGTTCATGACCAATGGCCATCGTCCCTTCTAGCCATGATACGTCCCACCGAGGCGCACTTACTTTAATTAACAGTCAGTATGATTCATCTTACCTGCGTTATGTATGTGTGTACATTGAACTTCTTTCGCACCATACGTAACCAACCGTGCTAAATCTGAGGTGCAGGGGAAGGACGATAATCTAAACACAAAAAGCAGTTCTAAAGAAATGAGTTTTTCAATCTACACGATTTAAAGGTGCGCAGCTCCGGTGGCTTACTAATATCAGAAGGAAGAGCGTTCCAGACGGCCGCGGAAGCGCATCTGAAAGTGCGCGATGCGGCGACCTCCGTCTTTGTTCGATCGCCAGCCAAAAGCCGCTGCTGCCACAGGGATAACCGGAGTGCACGTGACGGTCCACACAGGAGGTGAGCCTGGTGGAGGTGCAGGAGCTGGCGCGCGTCTCCGTCGGCCGCCTCACCGTGCTGCGCCAGGTGTTCCCCGCACCGCGCGACCCGGCGCACAGGTGCGAGCGCGACGGGCACCACGTCTCGCCGGCGCTCTGCGACCCCCAGGACCCCGCCTACATGACCCCTGAGGTGAGCCACGTGTTACCCACCACACCAGGTAAGCCACGTGTTACCCCCCCCAGGTGAACCACGTGTTACCCACCCCCCCAGGTGGGCCACGAGTTACCCACCCTCCCCCCCAGGTGAGTCACGTGTTACCTCCCAGGTCAGCCACATGTCCCCCCAGGTAAAGCACGTGTCTGCCACCAACACAACAGAGACACATTCAAGTTAGTATGAACACTGGCTAAACCTGGGGTCGCCGGGTTCGTAGCGCAGTGCGCTAACCGCTGCACCGCCGCTCCCGCACACAGATAGAACAGGCACCATTAAATAACTGGTGTCAATGGATGGGTCAACTCCAATCATCTGGAGTGCACTCTGCTTGTCTAGAACTTGAATTGTCAAGTCGAACAGCACTTGCCCGAGAAAGTCTGTTGAGGCTATAGAGGGGATCTTTGTCAACACGTACACACCCACGCACGCACGCATGAAGGTGCAATCTTTCTTTGCGCTATGGAAGTGCAGAGATGGCTGATTTCCAAGCACATCAGCATGCACCCTCGTCTGCATCTCCTTGCAAACGCACAGCCCACGTTTGTGTTTTCGTTGCCGCATTGTTTCAGTCTCCCCGCATCTTCAAATACAATCCCATTTGCAAATGTTCTCGAAATCCATTATGTAAAGTGTGTTTCCCCCCCCCCCCCATTTCAATCCAACCGAAGGTTATTTTTCATTGAAACACTCTTTCAAGATATATATAAATAGGGTGATGCCAATTATTTCTATTATTTACTGTAAGGACTGCATCAAATCCCGTGCCACGCGAAGTAAAATTTATAGCACTTTGCCCATCTCTCAACATCCCACTTGAATTATTTGTGAATGTGCTTGTCTCTGTGTCTGCGTTGTCAAGTCATGTAGTCTGTGGTGTGTCTGTGGTGTGTCTGTGCTGTGTCTGTGGTGTGTCTGTGGTGTGTCTGTGTGGTTGGGGAACGGTAGTGTAGCGGTTAGCGCGCTGCGCTACGAACCTGGCGACCCGGGTTTGCTTCCCGCTCACGGCAAACACCAGTGACGATTATCTGAACCGGTCCTGGGCCTCCCCTAGGTTGACTCAACCTCAAATGAGTACCTGGTGCGGTGTGTAGTAAACATCACCACTAGGGAGACAAAGGCGGCCGGGCGTGGTGTTGGCTACCCACCCCCTCGTGTGGCGTGCCGGCCTTTATAGGTGCTCGCTAACAGCACTTGCTCCTACAGTCTGTTAAGGCTACACGGGGGATATTTTAAAATATATGTTTGTGGGGAGTGGGAGTCACGGCGGTTAGCTTGCTGCGCTACGAACCCAGCGACCCAAGTTCACTTCCCGCTCACGGCCAACACCACTGATGAATATCTTGAGCCCGTCCTGGGCCTCCCATAGATCGACTCAACCTCAAATGAGTACATGGTTCAATGTGTAAACATCAGCTCTGGGGAGACAAAGGTAGCCGGGCATGGGCCTGACCACCTACCTTCTTGCTTGCGGTACCGGCCTTCGTAGGTGGATCTTTGTGTATGGTTATGTGTAGCTCATCACACAGGTGACATAAGTAACCACCTGATTTGTTTTGCCAATAGGTTTTGCAAAAATGACATAAAAACAGAAACTATCTAAATGATAGAAAATTATTTAATCGTGGAGATCCAGTATAATTACGCATAAACCCCAGAACCTGCAATTAGATTTGTTGACGAAGGCGCTAAAGGTGAAATTTAGCTTCATCTGACGTCATTAAATTAGTAATGAAAGCAATCGTCTAAGTCTGCAAGTTCAATGAAAGCAGAGGAGCACTCTGGGCGACTTTGATAATTTCTGGACTGCAATTCTTCCACCAGCTGAGTCCTGTGCCAAGATTCGCCGTCGTGCGATCCCCAAATTGAGCGGCACAGCATTTCCTCGTTGATGTTTCGGGTTCTTTTTTTATTGACGCTCTCCCTCCCTTGCTTGATAGAAGTTGAAGATCGACCGCTTCGAGGTCTGCCAACACGACGCTTTTCATCCGCCGTTGTTCTTGATTCCTGAAGTCGGGAAATCAACGCCCGAATACGGTGCGGAGTTGGAGCCATTCGGGTCTTAAAAGTTTAAAATAATTGAACAATTGTTTCTGAAGTAAATTTCAACTATTCTCTCACGCTGCTAAGGTGTCTATCGGTTCATCATAAACTTTCATGCTTCTTTATTTCTGCAATAAAAAGAAAAACATTTTTTTAACACAAAATACCGCGATTTCAAATCAGGTTGTTACTTATGGACCACCCTGTATTTCTTTAATGCTGGCAACTAAATCACTCTGAATGTGGCCTGTCACATCAGGATTGAGGAGTTCAATAGTTGGTCTCAATTGCACCAGATCAACTCGAATGATCTGGAGAGCACTGTGGCCTGTCTATAACTCCAATTGAAAGACAAACGGAGTTCAAGTCATCTTCTTGGTTCTTTCGGTAAAGTCACGTAGAAGGGAAATAATAAAATAATAAAAATAAAACATAATAAAATACAATTCTCACGACGTTTCGGCCACAACGTAAGCAGCCGTCCTCAGGTGAAGAACAGGTCTGTCGGAAAGACAGCGTCTGAATGAGCTCATCATTATTTCCCTTCTACGTGACTTTACCGAAGGAACCAAGAAGATGAATCCCTGCAGTCACGAAAGCTTTAAATCGGAGTTCAAGTCAATTCGAGTCTATTTAGCCAGGTGAGAATTGCAAGAGCGTCTTTGGTAACAAAAAAAAGGAGTTTATTAAAAAAAAATCTTGCCATTTCTTTAATCTTTCAAGTTACTAAAGTAGCCACTTGAGTTTTGGACAATACTCTCCCAAAAACACTCATTCCAAGTAAGACTGTCCCAGAATTACCCGTGAGTAGAAGATGAAAACCCACATTGCTGACAAATTAAAAACAACGTTAAATCTTTATCGTTGTACGAGAAATACATCTTTTAATTAAATGTCATCTCACCAACTGACCATATTTTCAGATCCAACACGTGCGATGATGTATGTCCTCAATCCCGCAGCAATTATTACATTAGAAATTCATAAAAGTGAAATTTGGCCCAGGCAATCTGGACACCGGCCCGAAGAGGCATCCAAATTGAATTGACTAAAATACATGGAGACGTCCGCAGTGCCAGGGAGAGCGACGCGACAGTGGAACTTGAGTTTCCTTGGCTCCATGCAGACTTGGTGGAGTGCAAGTGTAATGACCGAAATTAACAAACACTCACCCCAAGCCAATGTGCAGCCTAACGGTTATTCAAAAGTATGCCGAAGGATCTCCGATTTGCGGAAAGAGAGGCTTTTTGCTGTGATTGGAGGAAAATGTTTTGAACGAGAATAGGCGGGAATTCTAGATTTGAAGCTTTCGTGACTGCAAGGATTCATACTTTTTGGTTGTTTCGGTAAAGTCACGTAGGTAAAAAATAAAATAAATGAAAACAACTAAATTAAATCACGACGTTTCGGGCGGTTGTGCTTTCGCTACGTTGTCCCCACCTGCAAAAGGACGTTTGTGTTGCGCCCGAAACGTCGTGATTTAATTCAGTTGTTTTCATTTATTTTATTTTATAGGTGGGAAGCAAAGTGGAACCCAGAGGCGACGGTTGGGATCCGTTAGAAGGGAAGGACAGGGATTGGCCAGGGGAAAAACATTAAGGGGGAGGGGGGGGTGTTCGAATGATATAAAAGAGCAGAGCACAAGGTTGAGGTGACGTTTGAGAGAAGGGACGAGCTTTAAGATCAAGCAGGAAGCCAGGGCCTAGTATTGTTACTGTGTGCTAATAAAAGCTGGTTCCTAGTAGTTCGTCGTTCGAGTCACTTCACAAGCAGTGAGTGGATGGCCAGGCTGCTTGGGTAGGCACGGGCTGCGAGGTGACTAGGCAATGGTGGGACAGCTTAAATATACGCTGCCAAGCATGGTGGTGTTCATTCAGACGCTGTCTTTCCGACAGACCTGTTCTTCACCTGAGGACGGCTGCTTGCGTTGTGGCCGAAACGTCGTGAGAATTATTTTATTTTATTATGTTTTATTTTTATTATTTTATTATTTCCCTTCTAGGTGACTTTACTGAAAGAACCAAGAAGATGAATCCCTGCAGTCACGAAAGCTTTAAATCGAAATTCAGCGGTAGCTTGTTGAATTTTAAGTGTGGACACCATGATTTCCTTTCTCTCATTGGGGTGTTGTTATGTATTTATTTATTTATACATACTCCAGTTTTCTCCCACACGCCACAAACTCGTTGATTGAATTTACCCCACATGCCGATGAAGGCCTCTCGTGAGAGAAAAAGAGTCCCACCGGCTAAAGGGCATTATTTAAACTACTTTTTAAACTAATTAACTAATCCATTATTTTTATTTTACCAGGTAAGGCCCACTGAGCTATGTAGCTCTTTTTCAGAAACGACCTGGCGACCACAAATAATAGCTCAACGAAGTGGCTCATCATCACGTGATGATTAATAGCAGTAGCCAAATACTCCAAAAGCATGATGTTGATTGTAAATGTGGCCAACCCTCGCCTGGGGGGTCAAAGTAAAGCTAAACTATTTTATTTGATTTTACCAGGTGAGGTCAGAAGTGATCTGGCCACAAATGGTAGCTCAACAAAGTGGCCTGTCATCGCGTGTGAATTTATAAGCAGCTAAACACTCTGAACGCGTGACGTTGATTCTAAATGTGGGGGGGGGGGGGGGAACCAGAGGACCCGGAGAAAAATCCACACGACCACGGGGAGAGAGAGACACGCAAACTACAAATATACAGCAGGCGTCAGGGTCGGGATCGAACCAACGATTTCCTCTGCATACCAGACGAGAAATAACATCTCACCACTTGGTAGTGAGATAATTAATATTACACAAAGCACATATATCCACATACAGCCACACGTAACACTTCTGCAATTAGATATATCAATTGTATGGAATGCATGCAACTACGAAGAACACGACACTATTTATATGGGTTGTTTATGTATGAGTTCTACTTAATTTGTGTGTGCATATATATCAGTCTGTCTAAATTTACGTGTGATTTCTGTGTGGTTGTAAGGTTTATATTTCTGTTAGCATGTGGTTATGTGTGTTCTATAGGGATATGTGTAGTATTCGTTATTGTACGTGATTCTTTGCACTCGCATGTTGTTCCACCTTGTATTATTTGTTTCTTTCGGTTAAGTCACGTCTAAAGATAAAATAATAAATTAAATTAAATAATAGAATACGACGTTTCGATTGCAACACAAGCAATCATCATCAGGTATAATGAAATAGCGACATAAAATCTAACCAGAAAACTATAGACAGACATATTATCAGACAGATATCACCAAGATACATAGCGAGAGCAACACAGGTAACAGAGAGGGGTGATCGTCTCTGTGTGGTGGCCTTAAATAGACAGAGGGGGGGGCGGAGGCAGAGAGAGGGAGGAGGGTTAGAGAAAAAATTAGCATATCAATGAGTGGTCAACAGACGTGGTGCTGCGAATGCGATGGCACGGCAAGCAAGCCTGAAAATCAGGAGAAGGACACACTAAAATTAAATGACCTAGTAAAATATCGAAATGTAATGTAATACAACACAGTGTGTCCTTCTCCTGATTTTCAGGCTTGCTTGCCGTGCCATCGCATTCGCAGCACCACGTCTGTTGACCACTCATTGATATGCTAATTTTTTCTCTAACCCTCCTCCCTCTCTCTGCCTCCGCCCCCCCTCTGTCTATTTAAGGCCACCACACAGAGACGATCACCCCTCTCTGTTACCTGTGTTGCTCTCGCTATGTATCTTGGTGATATCTGTCTGCTAATATGTCTGTCTATAGTTTTCTGGTTAGATTTTATGTCGCTATTTCATTATACCTGATGATGATTGCTTGTGTTGCAATCGAAACGTCGTATTCTATTATTTAATTTAATTTATTATTTTATCTTTAGACGTGACTTAACCGAAAGAAACAAATAATAATTCCTGCAGTCACGAAAGTTCTAAAATTAAGATTGAACCACCTTGTATTCACGGTAGTGTCTGTCCGTACGTGCATGTGTGTGCGTGCGCGCATGCTTACGTGCGTGCATGTGTGTGCGTGCGCGCATGCTTACGTACGTGCATGTGTGTGCGTGCGCGCATGCTTACGTACGTGCATGTGTGTGCGTGCGCGCATGCTTACGTGCGTGCGTGTGTGCAGGTGAGCAGCCTGTACATCTACGACAGCGTGGTGCTGCTGACCACCGCCTTCCACCAGAAGCTGGAGGACCGCAAGTGGCACAGCATGGCCAGCCTGAGCTGCCTCAAGCGCTGGACCAAGCCCTGGAACGGCGGACACTCCATGCTGGACGTCATCCGCCAGGTAGGGCCCTCGCGGTGGCGCGCTGACTTCGGTGTCGCGCCGACCGTGGCGGCAAGGTGATGGCAAGACAATGACAAAGATCCCCCATATAGCCTTGAACAGACTGTTGGGGCAAGTGCTGTTATAGCGAGTAGCACCTATGAAGGCCAGTATGCCACACGAGGGGACGGGTGGCCAGCACCACGGCCGGGTACTGATTTAAGGCTGAGTAGATCTTCGGGAGGCCCCAAACCCAGTTCAGATATTCACAACTGTTCGCGTCATGAGCGGGAATTGAACTCAGATCGCCGGGTTCGTAGCACAATGCGCTAGCCACTGCGCTACCATTCTCCGCAAGGTGATGGCACAAGCACAGACATGCCAACCCCACCCCTCTCCGTGCGCTGTGCCGGCCTTCATAGGTGCTCGCTAACAGCACTTGCTCCAACAGGATGTTAAGGGTATATGGGGGATCTGTGTCTTTCTCTGTGTATCTACGTGCATCTTTGGCTGTATCTGCATTTATCTGCGTGCGTCTTTGCGTGCGTGTGTCCCTTCATAGGTGCTCGCTAACAGCACTTGCCCCTGACATTCTGTTAAGGCTCCACGGGGGATCTTTGTCTTTCTCTGTGTATCTACGTGCATCATTGGCTCTATTTGCATTCACCTGCGTGTGTATCTGCGTGCGTCTGTGCGTGCATGAGTGTGCCTCTTCACAGGTGCTCGCTAACAACACTTGCCCCCGACAGTCTGTTAAGGCTCCACGGAGGATCTATGTCTTTATCTGTGTATCCTTGGCTGTATCTGCATTCACCCGCGTGTGCATTTGCTGCACGCGCATCTACCAGTCTCCGTGCGTGCGTGTGTCCCTGCATATGTGCTCGCTAACAACACTTGCCCCCTACAGTCTGTTAAGGCTACACGGGTGACCCTTTGTCTTTGTGTCCGCGGGGGTTTGGCAGGGGCGCGTGTGGGGGCTGACGGGAGAGCTCCAGTTTAATGAGCTCGGCGTGAACCCCCACGTGCAGTTCGAGGTCCTGGGCACCAGCTACGCCGACGGCGGCCAGGAGAAAACCGTGCGCCGGGTAATGAGCGCTCGCAATCGCCGCCATGAACACGCACACTCATGGTCGGGCTGGGGGGGGGGGGTCGACAGACGTAACGAAGCGAGTGCTAGGGGTACCGCGACAATTAACTCGGACATTGTTATTTAGTTGTTTTTTCCCATGCAGGTGCTTTCTGTAATGAGTGCAAGTTTGGGGGGGGGGTGCTACGAACTGCTGGGCAAGTTCGCCCCTCGCAAGCGGTAAAAACGATTTGCCACGCGGTGTGCCACCGCCAAATTCCACCCCCCCCCCCCACCCGAAGCTCTGGAGTCCTCTCCATATGTTAAGGCGTTACTGGCCAGTGAAGGAGTGTTTACATGTGGAAGAACAGAGCACCCGGAGGCAAACCCCACACGTGTGAGGGGGCAACGCTCTATCCCAGGGGTCGGTAACCAGAGCCCGGGGGGCACATTTCTCGTGGCGTTGTTGCAAATTCTCACAAGTGTTAAAAACAATTTTCTGATGCACCCTGTATTGAGGGGTTTTTTTTACTGAATAAAAAAAAAATGGCTCCAACTTTGTTATTTTTGTTTGGCCGACCCACCACCGGTCTATCCCAAGCAAGATCGCAGAGGTGGAGTCCGCATCTTGCCGCACTGCCGTCTTGTGACGAGCCAGGGTTATGACAGCTCAACGCCGACGGGAAGGGAGTTTGACGACATTTAACACCTCGCAGGCTTTCGCAATAATATCATCCATAACACAGGTTTTTTTTTTGTTAGATCGCGTAAAATATAAATGTGTCGTTAAACCCGCCACCACCCGACACAGGCAACTAGTAATGTTTGTCACGTAAACAGAACGTGGACAATTCGTCACTAGTACAGCACGCCGGTGTGTTTGAGAGCCAAGCCACAACATTTATAATCTGAGCACGACGTTTCGTCAGTAATTACAACCGGCATCATCAGG
The DNA here is from genome assembly GCF_964198595.1 of Lampetra fluviatilis. Lineage (NCBI taxonomy): Eukaryota > Metazoa > Chordata > Hyperoartia > Petromyzontiformes > Petromyzontidae > Lampetra > Lampetra fluviatilis. Next base: position 5,294,763 of record NC_136315.1, read on the forward strand.
CGTCAGCCAGATTTGTGGAGAAATCCTCCCGTTTCGTTCCGTAGAGGGATAGATGTGATGACGTCACTTGTGAGCCCTTCAGCTGGGGGAGGGGGGGGATTAATGAATACATATTAATTACAATGGGTATCCAATTGCCGGTTGGGTTATTCATTTGTGTGGGTTTTCTCTGGGTCCTCCGGATTTCCTCTGCACTCATTAATTGGCCGAAGACTCATCTTCGTAGGGGTCCGTAGACCCTGGGCAATTGTTGGCGCCGGCTCATCGCCCGGCTGTCTTCCCACTTTTGTCCTTGCTTTCCCGTGCCTCCGAGTCGATCGATGCCGTGCGCGTTACGAGCTGAACGTTTGTTATTCTCATTTAAAGGAGTTCAGAATTCTGGCTGAGGCTGCCTCATGAGCGAAACGAATCATGCTGCATGCAATAATTTCCGCTGGCCCACTTTCATAAAAGTTTTGCTTTTGGATCGATCTAGTCGTAAGCGTAGGCAGGCACATTTCAGCCATATAACTCTTCTGTATGTATGTGGGACTTCTCTCGCCACCGTACGTGGCCATTTGCATTTGCCTCACCAAGTCACCATCGCACACGCACTTCCCCGCATTCGCTCGCTCACGCCACTGCGGCCGTCTGGAACGCTCTTCCTTTGAATATTAGGAAGCCACTGGAGCTATGCACTTTTAAATCTACATTGAAAGCTCATTTCTACGAAACTGATTTTTGTGTTTAGTTTGTTGTCCCCCCCCCCCCGCACCTCTGATTAGCACGGATGGCTAAGTATGGTGCGAAAGAAGTTCAACACACATACACTAGAGGGAGATCCAGTTCAGTTTTTTTTGGCCTACTCTAATCGGTGGTGCGGGAATTGGAGGAACATCCTTAAAACTTACATAATTCGCTGAATCACAATCATCTGCAAACAATCCAAATGCAAGACCCTTGAGGAACAGTCTCAACATTCCATGAGGCTTTCTTAGGTAAATCATTGGCATTGTTATTATTATTATTATGTTAATGAAATGTAGGGCAGTCAAACGTTTATTGCGCACCATCACACTAAAACGCCCTTGTTTCTCCCTCAACGTGAGTCATCACATCTAACATGCATTAAATAATTCAATTACATTGCGATTGTTATGAAATTAGATTTATTTTCAATTTAAAAACCACTTAATTTTTGATCATGTATAGCCTTGCACGTGTGTACACAATACATTTAGAGCACACGCAGTCCATCGCTAGATGAAGGCATCTGAATGCCACCGTCAGCCATGGGGGCTTTCGATCATACTTCACCACTTTGGTCATTGCGGGTTGCTGAAGCAGAAACGGGAGAGAGCCAGGAACCGGCTCATTTATCGCTCGTCACAGATGCTAGCCGTGACCGGAATTCTAACTCGGGGGTCACCGGGTGCACAGTTGAGGCCACGAACGACCGCGCCGCTTCCTCCTCCTACACACCGTGTCTGCGGTGTGGTTGAGATACGGCCGAATGTAGACGCCACGGGAATTCACATTGTATCGAAAGGCGGTCGATCATGTGATGTTATCCTCGGTTTGCACAAAAGGGTCAATTTCACTGCTGAATAAAAATGTTTTTTTTCCGTAATTGTAAAAAAAATGCCTTAATTATTTAGATGTAATGAGTCACTGTATCTACGATTTGATACGGATTTACAAGTTGAGGTCTACATTGTTTAGTTTGTTGTCTTTCCCCGGCACCTTTGGCTACGTACGGTGCGAAAGAAGTTCAACATACCCACATAGATAAGGTTCTTATTCCCGGCCTGTAGCACGTACAGAACGTATTATGGTGGTCGCGGCTCGGCCAACCAGTTTATGTGCACGACAGCTCTTTTCATAAATTGCTTTTATTGTCCCCGTTTTTCTTATTTTGAGAAGAAAAAATGTTTTGTTATAAAATGAAATAAAAACATCCACGTGCCTTACAACGAACGGCCACCCGATTACATTCTGCCAACGATAAGCCAAAGCTTTTGTGTGTTGTTTGACGGCGGGAACTACGGTGAAATCTCGATTTTTTTTTGCCCACTCTGCCGACGCCATAAATCACGCCGTCTGCTATGAACAGCTCGCGCTTTGGGACCCAAAGAACGGACTCAACGGAACCTTGAGAGACCGGCTCCTGGAGAACAACCTCAAGGGAGTCACCCTCAGAGTGGTTACAGTACTGGTGAGCAAATGTGGTAGACTAAACGTAAAACCATAAACTATTTTAAATTGTTACCAGGTAAGGCCCACCGAGCTATGTAGCTCATCTTCTTGGTTCTTTCGGTAAAGTCACGTAGAATGGAAATAATAAAATAAAAATGACTAATAAATAAACACATAATAAAATAATTCTCACGACGTTTCGGCCACAACGCAAGCAGCCGTCCTCAGGTGGAGAACAGGTCTGTCGAGAAGAACAGGTCTGTCGAGAAGACAGAGTCTTCTCGACAGACCTGTTCTCCACCTGTTCTCCATGAGAATAATTTTATTATGTTTTTATTTGTTATTTGTTATTATTTTATTATTGTATTATTTCCATTCTACGTGACTTTACCGAAAGAACCAAGAAGATGAATCCCTGCAGTCACGAAAGCTTTAAATCGAAATTTATGTAGCTCTTTTTCAGAAGTGACCTGGCCACAAATGATAGCTCAACAAAGCGGCTTATCACGTGGAAATATACCGGAGTCAGGGTCGGGATCGAACCCGCGGCCTCCTTCATACCAGGCGAGGGAGATTACATCTCAGAATCCAGATCTTTACTTATACTCGAGATGGAATTTGTTGAGCTATGAAGCTTTTTTTTTTGCAGACGTCCAGTAGGGGCTGTGTGTCAGCAAGTTACATCAACGAGAAATACAAGACAGGATGCAAGAGTAAGAGAGATAAGTTCATCAAGTTAATATAAAATAATAAAATAGATCTATAGATATAGCGAGTACAAATTGCACTCGTGGCAATAACACTTTGTCAATTACCGCAGCACTTCATCAATAATACGTAGCGGTGAAATCTCTCGAAATTGTCACCTATTATACATTATTTTATTTTATTATTTTACCGAAAGAACCAAAGATTAAGTCTACATTATAGACTGCCAGTACACTCACCCAGCTTAATAACCATTGCTACAGTCTACATAATAGACAGCCAGTATGCTCACCGAGGTTAATAACCAGGCTACAGTCTACATTATAGACTGCCAGTACACTCACCCAGCTTAATAACCATTGCTACAGTCTACATAATAGACAGCCAATATGTTCACTGAGGTTAATAACCAGGCTACAGTCTACATTATAGACTGCCAGTACACTCACCCAGCTTAATAACCATTGCTACAATCTACATTATAGACTGCCAGTACACTCACAAAACTTAATAACCAGGCTACAGTCTACATTATAGACTGCCAGTACAATCATCAAACTTAATAACCAGGCTACAGTCTACATTATAGACTGCCAGTACACTCCCTCAGATTAAGAACCAGGCTACAATCTACATTAGTTTTTTTATTAAATTTTTTTCATTTTTATAATTTTTTATTTTTATTCACTTTATTTTTATTTTTCTATCTACGTGACTTTACCGAAAGAACCAAAAAATGTGGCACCAAAAGTTTGTTTCTATGCTGCCATTAAAACACTTTAATAGTTGATTCTTCAAGTTCATAAGTTAATACGTTCATATATTATCTCATTATTAATACATATTCACAATGCGGCTAATACTGCACCCTGCACAGTATTTGTGCACGATTTGAACTATGGTTCTCTATACATCAGGGGTGGCCAACCCTGTAACAGACCAAGGGCCAAAAAGCACCGAGAGCCAAGAGAAAGATCATAATGCCGTTAGCCCCCCTGACATCCTGCCAGCAGGACCCGCCGTTCGTGATGATGTCGGACAACGTCCTGGGACAGCCCAAGCGCTTCGTGGGCTTTGCCGTCGACGTGCTGGAGGAGCTGTCGCGTCACCTGGGCTTCACCTACGACGTCTACCAGGCGCCCGACAACAGCTACGGCCGCCCGGGGACCGGCGGCTCCTGGAGTGGCCTGCTCGGGGAGATCCTGAACAAGGCACGGACACGCACACACGCACACACGCACGCACACGCACGCACGCACACGCACGCACGCACACGCACACGCACGCACACACAAAGATTCCACTGTATAAACGTCAACAGGCATTTCCCATAAATATGCTAAATTCCTCTTGATATGCAGATTATTTTGTCAAGGCGCATTTCCCCCCCCCTTCCAACCCAGCTTAAATAGACGCTCCAAGCGTGGTGGTGTTTCATTTAGACGCTGTCGCCTCGACAGACCTGGTCTTCACCTGAGGACGGCTGCTTGTGTTGTGGCCGAAACGTCGTGAGAATTATTTTATTATGTTTTATTTTTATTATTTTATTACTTCCCTTCTACGTGACTTTACCGAAAGAACCAAGAAGATGAATCCCTGCAGTCACGAAAGCTTTAAATCGAAATTCAACAAGCTGTCGGGGCAAGTGCTGAGTTGACCTATGAGAGAGTCAGGACCGGTTCAAATAATCGCCACTGTTATTGGTCGTGAGCGGGAATCGAACTCGGGTTGCCAGGTTGACAGTGGAGTGTGCCGACTGCTACACCACCACGCCATGTACGCACAAAGGCCCCCAATAGCCGCTAGCAGAATATTCACGCAAGTGATGGTAGTGAGTACTTATAATGGCGGGAATTGCATACACGGCGGTGGGTAGCTATCACCACCCCCGGCCCCCTTTGTCTCCCCGGTGGCGCTGTTTACGCACCGCGCAAGGTACTCGCACACACATGCACAGTCTCACCCGCACGTACGTAAAAAAGAGAAAGACAAAGATCCCCCATATAGCCTGAAGAGGCTGTTGGGGCAAGTGCTATTAGTGAGCACCTATGAAGGCCGACACGGCACACGAGGGGGTGGGTGGCCAGCACCACGCCCGGCCGCCTTTGTCTCCCTAGTGGCGATGTTTACACACCGCACCAGGTCCTCATTTGGGGCTGAGTCGAAGGCCAGGACTGGTTCAGATAATCGTCACCGGTGTTAGCCATGAGTGGGAATCGAATTTGGGTCATAGCGCAGCGTGCTAACCGCTACACACACGTATGCACGCACACATACACTCGCTTACTGACACACAGTCTCGTACACAGCCACACGCGCACGCTTGCTTACCGGCTCACTCAGACGCGCACAGTCTCACTCACACACTCGTACAATGACCTTTACAGCGCTTATAACCCTGGCTCGTGAACTGCAACTGTCATCTCGCTCAGTGCTCTCGGTGCGGTGCGGAGAGGAAATGAATAGTGGGCAGCCACACACAATCGTTGGGCAGTCGTGAGCGCCACGATAACAAAACGAGAGCCTCTAGCATGGATCCTGGGATCAAAATGATCACCACCTATAAAGCCGCATGCAACAAATGTGACGCACACACACACACCACACTCTCTGCTGGCAGTGCCTGTTAATGTTGAAGTGAAAGAGAGGAGAAATAAAAACCAAATTTCACTTTAATAAATCCCGTGTGAAAAACAAGATGGCGGATGGTCATGTAATTCGTGAATGTGAGCATCTGCTCATTCGTCAGGCCCACACAACAGTTCTGTTAATGCGCGGGGTGTGTCCAAGCACAAACCGGAACACACGTTTTGGTATGAATTAGGCGCTCAACTGTAAACTAAGCTATATTTTTGGTTCTTTCAATAAAGTCCCGTAGAAGGGAAATAATAAAATAATAAAAATATTAAACAATCTTTTTTATTTTATTATTTCCCTTCTACGTGACTTTACCGAAATAACCAAAAATATGAATCCCTGCAGTCACGAAATCTTTAAATAAAAATGTAAACTAAGCTATTTTTTATTTTCTAGGTAAGGCCCACTGAGCTCTATAGCTCTTTTTCATAAGCGACCTGGCCACAAATGATAGCTCAACGAAGTGGCTTATCACGTGGAAATTTATAGCACCCAAATACTCTAAACGCGTGATGTTGATTCTAAATGTGGAGTTAGAAACCGTAGGACCCAGAGAAAAATCCACGCGACCACGGAGAGAGACGTGCAAACTCCAAATATACAGCAGGCGTCGGAGTCGGGATCTAACCCACAACCTCCTGTATGCCAGGCGAGGCAGTTAAATCATGTAACCCCGTGAATATCCACGATTTGGAATCGCGATGCGAGCCAAAGATACATTTTGGATCTGGTCTTTACACATACATGTTTTTAAATGTCTTAGTTGATTAGGCATATTGGCTCTCCAGACCAATATTTAACCACTCAAACCTTTACTCTTTGGTTCATTCGGTAAAGTCACGTAGTTAGAAATAAATTAAAATAAAACAAATCACGACGTTTCGATTGCAACACAATCAATCATCATCAGGTGGGAAAACCACAGCACTAAAACCTAAATGCTCACAACAAACGTGGACAATGCAATACATAAGACAACAAAATACTTTTCTTGTTTTATTGCAACTTCATTTATTTACCGATCACGTCCGCCGTCAGGTGGGCAGGTCAGGTGGGCAATGGGTCATTAAATCGCGACGAGCAATCAGCGGGGGCTCGCGATCGAACCGCACGTGCTGGCCCAAGCCAACTTAGCACGGTTGGCTACGTATGGTGCGAAAGAAGTTCAACACACATACATGCTTTCCTTAGCACCCTCCAATTTGCACCGCGTCCCCTTTCCTAAGCGTAATCCTGAGCGTGCGCCGCTCTGTCTCGGCAGCGCGCGGACGTGGGCATCGGCGCCGTCACCATCACGCCGGAGCGCGAGAGCGTCGTGGACTTCACCAAGCGCTTCATGGACCGCGGCGTGGCCATCATGCTCCGCGAGCAGCACCACCACCAGCGGCACGCCGACCTCTTCTCGTGCCTCGCCCCCTTCGCGCCCACCGTGTGGGCCGGCCTGGCCGCCTGCGTTCCCATCGTCGCCCTGGTCGTGCACAGGCTCAACACGATCGGCGCGCGACGGGGAGGCCCCGGGGGCACGGCCGTTGCCGGCGTGCCGGGCGCCGGCCCCGCGTGCCAGCGAGAGGGCGGCGGCGGCGTCGTCGGCGGCGCCGTCGGCGGCGGCGGAATTCAGGGACGACCGGCAGGGGGCACCATGGCAGCGGACGCCAGAGGGAGGACGTGGCCCGGCTCGCTGTGGCTCGTGTACGGCTCGTTGATGCAGCAGGGTGAGCATTTCCACGGCGTAGGTTCTCGCGGCTGCTGCCCTGAAGTTCTTCGGTTTGTTTTTTTGTTTGGCCGTACCGCGTTGCGTTCGGCACGGTGGCCCAACGTGGGAGCGCGCGAAAAAAGATATCGCCGCTCACCCTACACTCGCGCTTTCGCCGCGCTTGCGTTTCGACAAATTTAGAAGGGTCGTCACAGGTTGCCTCGTTGATGTGCTTAACCAACCTCGGGTGGCTTCTGCTTTCCCTGTGCCCCCTTTTCTCCCTGTGGAGCTGCCCCCGGTTTCTCCACGCCTGATCACCCACGGGTTCCTTCTCTATCCCAGTTTAACCCTCCCCTGGGTGGCCTGTGTCTTTCCCTCACGCAATTCCTTTCCCGTCATTGTTTGCCCCCCCCCCACTGCAATCCCCCCTCCCCTACCCCCCGCCCCTCCCCCCCCCTCCGCGCTGCGCCCAGGAGGGGAGCTGGTGCTGATGTCGGTGTCGGCGCGGGTCATGGTGGCCGTGTGGTGGTTCTTCACGCTCATCGTCGTCTCGTCCTACACGGCCAGCCTGGCCGCCTACCTCACCCTGTCGCGCCTCACCAGCCCCATCAGGTGCGTATCCCCAGCCGGACGCTCCGGCCGGCACCCTCCTCCGCCCAGCTTTGCCACCACCGACTCTCTGTGATGCTGACTGACCCTGTGCGCACAGTCATGTTTCCCGTTCTTCACCTGTTCACTGCAGGCGGACGGAGATCCCCTCGTGTGTCCGAGTGTTCACCTGCAGGAGCTCACGAGACAGACAGAGACCCCCTCGTGTTTCCGAGTGCTCACCTGCAGGAGCTCACGTGACAGACAGAGACCCCCTCGTGTGTCCGAGTGTTCACCTGCAGGAGCTCACGAGACAGACAGAGACCTCCTCGTGTGTCCGAGTGTTCACCTGCAGGAGTTCACGTGACAGACGGAGACCCCCTCGTGTGTCTGAGTGTTCACCTGCAGGAGCTCACGTGACAAACGGAGACCCCCTCGTGTTTCCGAGTGTTCACCTGCAGGAGCTCACGTGACAGACGGAGACCCCCTCGTGTGTCCGAGTGTTCACCAGCACCCCCCCCTCCCCCCTCCCCCCCTGTGCGTCCCCGCGCCCCCGAGTTCGCTGCAGGAGCTCGCAAGGCAGACGGAGACCCCCTCGTGTTTCCGAGTGTTCACCTACAGGAGCTCACGCGACAGACAGAGACCCCCTCGTGTTTCCGAGTGTTCACCTGCAGGAGCTCACGAGACAGACAGAGACCTCCTCGTGTGTCCGAGTGTTCACCTGCAGGAGCTCACGTGACAGACAGAGACCTCCTCGTGTGTCCGAGTGTTCACATGCAGGAGCTCACGTGACAGACAGAGACCCCCTCGTGTGTCCGCGTGTTCACCTGCAGGAGCTCACGAGATAGAGACCCCCTCGTGTTTCCGAGTGTTCACCTGCAGGAGCTCACCAGACAGACGGAGACCCCCTCGTGTGTCCGAGTGTTCACCTGCAGGAGCTCACGTGACAGACGGAGACCCCCTCGTGTTTCCGAATGTTCACCTGCAGGAGCTCACGTGACAGACGGAGACCCCCTCGTGTTTCCGAGTGTTCACCTGCAGGAGCTCACGTGACAGACGGAGACCCCCTCGTGTTTCCGAGTGTTCACCTGCAGGAGCTCACGTGACAGACGGAGACCCCCTCGTGTTTCTGAGTGTTCACCTGCAGGAGCTCACGTGACAGACAGAGATCCCCTCGTGTGTCCGAGTGTTCACCTTCACCCCCCCCCCCCCCGTGCGTCCCCGCGCCCCCCAGTTCGCTGCAGGAGCTCGCGAGGCAGACGAAGACCCCCTCGTGTTTCCGAGTGTTCACCTACAGGAGCTCACGTGACAGACAGAGATCCCCCGAGTGTTCACCTGCACCCCCCCCCCACACCCCGTGCGTCCCCGCGCCCCCCAGTTCGCTGCAGGAGCTCGCGAGGCAGACGGAGATGTCGTACGGCACGGTGCTGCACTCGAGCCTCTACGAGCAGCTGCGAGCGCGCGCCGCCAACCCCGTGGGGCCCGAGCACGGCACCTACGCCAAGCTGTGGGAGGCCGTGAGCCGCAACAACGGCTCCGACAACTGCGTGCACGACCTGGACGAGGCCGTCCACCGGGTAGCGACCGCACGGCGGCCCGGGGTCACGCGCGGGGTCACGCGCGGTCACGCGGGGTCACGCGGGGTCACGCTGGGTCACACAGGGTCACACGCGGGGTTATGCAGGGTCATGCGGGGTCACGCTGGGGTCATGCGGGGTTACAGCAGGGTCACGTGGGGTCAGGTTGGGCCATGCGGGGTCACGAGGAGTCATATGCGGGGTTAAATAGGGTCAGGTTAAATAGGGTCACGCGGGGTCACGCCGGGGCCATGCCGGGGTCACACGGGGTTACACGGCGCAGCGCCGTCCACTCTGTAGCTGCCAATTGATGCCCGCACCGTGTGGCTCTTTGAGCTGTGTGTGTGTGCATCCTGTGGCTCTGCAGACCTGTCTGTAAGCTCGTATACTCTTCCTCTACATAACTCAGGAGTCCGTTACAACATGGCCCTACGGACTTCATATACATGTTTTTATCATTATACATATACTGTGGCTCTATATAGCTCCCAAATTTGCCATATACAATGTTGTTTTAGAGACGTCATATACTCGACATGTAGCATTACAGACACGCAAATACTGTGTATCTCTATAGATAAAAGCAGTGGGCCTTGTATAGGATTCATGCAATAGTGGTTCTGTCGACATATATAAATATACTTTGGCTCTATAGACCTCATTTCTTTATTTGCAATGTGAATTAACACCTCGTGTGCCATATACTCATTAGGTGTCACAATCACTTATGATCCAATGATCAACTTCATGACCCACTAAGCACTAGCACACGAGCTGATGTCATCACTCTGTAAGCCTCATAAAGGGAGTGTAAGTTTATGCTACCCTTGATGCTGGCTTTATGAGTTTTGGGAATTAACATTAAACCCCGAGACTTGTAAATTTGCCTTAATCTGACTCTGCGCTTCGGCGATTCCACTAAATTTTAAGAATTCTAAGCCCCCTTTCAATCTGTGAGCCTTAGGCAAGAATATGTTGAGCCCCTGAGAGACCTAGAGTGTCTTAGTCTGACTCTGTGAGCCTCAGCGGAACACATTTAGAACTTTAAAGGTGCCTTAGTCTGGCACTCAAGTGTACTGTTCCACTATTTGGTGCCTATACGTGTCTGTATATCTATATATATAAAAGGGAAATTTGTGAATGTGTGTGTCTGTTCGAAATGTTTAGCGTACTTCCCAACATGCAACAAACTTATGCAATAATGGATATAATATTTTGCACGGCAAGTGAGCGGATGACGTCACATCTGTGATGTCACCCGCATGCGGCAGCGTCACTCAGTGTGCCTGCTGACGTCACGCACCCCTCCTCCACCCTCCGCGTAGGCCGTGTGTTAATACAAGACAAGAATCCAAGTCTCGGGCAAAGCCGGGTAGTAAAGCTAGTAACACATATAGCACCACAACGTGCACCTGGCCTGGCACAGGCGCTACGGTGACGTCGCCGTCACTTGGTGGCGAATGGCGGTTATTGGTGTTGGTTATACCACATGCCGTGTTGAGTGACTGTCCAGGTCCTCACGTGTGTGAGTGGATATACTATTAATCTGAAACGATAATGTGATATACCACGAGTATAATCATAATATCTGCTGGACAACAGCAGCGACGCACTCAAAGAGATATTTCGATGGACTCTAGCTCCATAGACCTCATACATACACAGTTTTATTTGGCTTATGAGCCTCATATCTTCCGTTGACTCCATGTGTATCTCCTATGCAACTGTCTGTACCCATGCTTACATCGCGTGTGCAGTCACGTACATTGCAACACACATTCGTTGCGTTCATGCATCCAGGTCTGTCCACGTGAGCGACTCGGAAAAGATTTCCTCATCCGGCACACCGCATCCATTCTTCCTCTCACCGTAGCTGTGGCTACTTTTAGTCACGCGGATACCCCAATCAACCAGCCACCTCTGAATATATTCAGTAATGTATCAGCTGTAACAACATGCGACTACGTCACGCATTTATTATTTTCACTCTTGTTCACCCAGGAAAGCCTCACTGCATCTAATGACTTTTTCATGAGTGTTTGTTGGCAAGTTTCCGTAGTAGGGCCCAATGATTGCACTATATAATCGCAATTATACAGAGCAAGTATGCACCCTGATGACAGCACACAATGGCCTACTCTTATGAATGACGTCACGGAATATTTCGTGTCCACTCTGAAGCAGACGGCGTGTTTTTTTGCGGTTAAGGCAGCCGCAATAGTCACCAGGGTGGCCTCTGGATTGCAACCGTAAACCTCTGCGACAAGCAGTGAACGCGGTACACAGAGCCACGTGAAGTGCGCACCTCCGATTAGCATAGTTGGCTACGTACGGTGCGAAAGAAGTTCAACGTGCATGCATACTTCCTATTTACACTTTGATCAAATACAATTATTAGGAATAACAGCGATAACTAAGCACCATTATTGTTGTTCACGCTTACGGCGACTTTCCCCCCTCCTCTTTTCCGAACATAGATGGACTCGTCCATCTGACCAACTGCCAAATCGCTGTCCGTGGTGCTGACGTTAAGAAAAAACCGCCACTTTTTTCAAAATTTCTTGCTGTGGATTTCACACCCGATGATGATTGCTTGTGTTGCAGTCGAAACGTCGTGAGAATGTTATTGTTTTATATTTTTATTTTTTTTATTATTTCCCTTTTACGTGACTTTACCGAAAGAACCAAGAATACCATTATGTTTGTCGTGTATATGTGGTTTATCCGCGTGTGTATATCATTTGTGTTAATATGTTTTGCTCTTAGTTTGCACATTCCCATCCTGTAAATGTCACCGCTTTAACTGCCACCGCTGCTGACGGTTCGGGACCGTGGCGGTCCCTGTAAACTAGTTGCTTAGCTCAATGGAGCCTTCCCGGCTGGAAATAATAATAAAAATAAAGTCTTGAGGACGAATAATTAAAATTCACAAACCATCTAAATACAGTGACATATCAAAAATAAAACGCGCGAGACAGCATGCGCCGGATAAAATGGTCAAGGCAAACTTACAGCCAAATGAAATGCAACAAAGTGAGAAGAGAGCAAACATTAATATACACACGAGCTCAGCAGGTTGTGGCCGTGTCACACGCCAGGAGCGTTATAACCACACCGTAGCAGCTCCACACTAACCCGCGATCACACCGACCCGCGATCACACTGAATATAATGAGATTATTGTTGGAATATAATACATTTTTGACGTACACAGTACATGCTCTCGGGGGGTTTTTTTGTCGCGTTTAATAATGATTAAAAATCGATTTTAATCGATTTTAATCGATTATTTGAGATAACGGACCAAAAGAAAACCGTGCCAACAGGACGGGATTATTGAGCAAATAATACGATCGAGATGGTTAAAATGAGGCAGGTCAAATTACCGATCCTTGAATTGAACCACGACTTTCAACCGTAACAATTTGGGGGTGGGGTGGGGGCGGAGGAGGAGGAAGGAATACAACGTTAATCGTAACGAGCATTAAAAGAAATGCATTCAGAAAACACTTCTTGATGAATGGCTGCATACACATACGTGCATTGTAATGCCAAAACGTGTAAGCAGTGCTGGTCAATGAAGATGATGCGTTGCGTATACATTACAGTGAATGCATGGGGTCTGTCTGTTGATGGTGGTGTGCATGTGCGCAATTCATTGCATCTAATTTGTATGGAATCCACGTGGGTGCCCTAAGACTTAAACATCACATCACACGCAAGCCCGCATAATGAACCTATTGTAAATCCAAGTGCAGCATTAAAGCTCGCCCTTTAACGCTTGGTTGATATGTGCTCGCTGTCTCTTTAGCTATTCTGTGCAAAAATGGCCAGCTCTGATCCTTGCGTTACAGCAAGCAGTAAAAAATAATATTTATCCATGACCCTTGTCAATTCACTGCTGGATGAAGGACATCTACTCGCATACCCTATGTCATGAGGTTCGTCTGACCATACTTCACCATGCTGGTCTGTCCGGGTTGGTCAAGGTGATGCGGGCCAGGAGCGGTTCAGATATCGCTCGCCAAACGATGTTAGCCCATGGCCTGGAATCGAACTGGGTTCAGAGCACATTGCATCCACCCCTCCATCACCTCCCGCCCGTTATACGTGTACACCGTACACGTATACCCTCGAACAGAACCTTTAGTTAAACTGCCAAAAATTAATGGGGAAACAATGAACAGATTATTGTTTTGATTGTCAGCACACTTCCAAATCACCAAAAAAATACATTATTCTTAGCAAACAAACGTACATGGCTAGATATGCAATCCGGTCGTGCCCTGGCCACCAATGACCACATCGCCACTGTTTCAGATGCGTGCTTCTGCGGCCCTCTTGAACGCTCTTCCTTCTGAAATTAGGAAGCCGCTGGAGCTATGCACTTTTAAATAATCGAGATTTTAAACCGAATTTCTCTAAAACTGCTTTTTGTGTTTAGTTTGTTGATCTTCCCCGAAACCTCCGATGAGCACGGATGGCAACATACAGTGCAAAAGAAGTTCAACATCATACATAGATTTCATGACTGCACAAAAAAGACGTTTGATTGGGATTGATAACTTTTGCTTTGATTGAAGTGCGATGAGCAATATTCGGTGCATATGACAACAAGCGCACCTATGGTGATGTGAGACAGTACCACGTCCCTTGGTGTAACCCCCGTGTTGATATTCTTGGTTCTTTCGGTAATAAAATATATTTTTATTATTTTATTATTTCCCTTCTACGTGACTTTACCGAAAGAACCAAGAATATGAATCCCTGCAGTCACGAAAGCTTTAAACCCAGTGTTGATGTGTATACACCACACCAGGTCACCATTTTAGACCGAATCGACCTAGGCAGGGCCCATGCACGGTTCTGTTATTCGTCACCGTAGCTGTTAATTGGGCTCAGGTCACCGGGTTGCTAGCGCAGTGCGCTAACGAGGCATTAGGTGTGGCGCTGTTCGAACACTCTGCTTGCCCTCATCACCATTGCGGATTTTAAAGGTTAACAAAGTGCGCTGTTCGCAGCGCGTCACTTCTCTCCCTGGACACTTCACCTATCTCTCCTCCGCTTGCTTAACCCGAGTTGGATTCCAGCCTCCCTCACACAGTTCGAGGGGTCTTCCCGGGGTCACCTCACAACTTAACTTAGTGCCCAGAGTGCTAGCAGATGGCTGGCGATGGGATTGAAGAAGGAAATAGGTTAGAGTCTTGTCAGGGAGTGACGAATATTCTCGAGATGATAATAACAATCACTATTTGTATATCGCCTCGCACACAAAAACAACTATCCCAAAGCGCTTTGCAAAAAACAGAGTAACCACATGATAGCCTGGGTGGATTCCTGCCTGTCTGGATGCCACGCTCCCAAGTGCGCGGTGGCGATGTGACTGCGTGTTTCTGCGCGGTGATGTCGTCGAAATGTGATTCGTGGGAAACCATTACGCAAACGGTTTGCGTAAAAACTGTAACACAGCTGATTCTTGATTTGAATTGTGGAGCCAGTCTCACGATCATCTATAGCATTGCCAAAGGGGTGACTTGTGAATGGCTGTTGTTTGTGTTAGCATCACATTGTCTGTGCATTAGGGGTGATGCATTCATTATCGCTGACTTTGGAGCTATAATTTTGTTGGAGTTTTTTTTTTCTATTCGTACAAATTGTACGTAATGGGTTCATGCCACCACTGCAGCCAGCAGAGGTGCTACAATTCATGTTAATGATCAAACAAAAACACTGTCGATTCTTCAGTCTAATCACGACTAAGAATAATAATCATTAAAATTATGGCTCTGTATAATCGCAATTGAGTAATTAGGATTATACAGAGGGAGTATGGACCCTGACAGCGGGATCTTTAGTGTCCACTCTGAAGTCACGGAATCTTCAGTGACCACTCTCAAGCAGACGGCGCGTATGTTTTGCGGTTAATACAGCCGCAGCAGTAACCAGGGTGGCCGCTGAATTCCAACAGTAAGCCTCTGCAGAAAACGGCGAACGCGATGCACAGAGCCATGTCGACAGCTCGGAGGGTAATTGTCACAACAATTCGTCCAATCACCCAGTGGAGGAATTGTGTTACGCCTGCTGGGAACCTGGCAATTAACCGTGTCATTTTGTATTAATATTCTTAGGTTTTTTCGGTAAAGTCACGTAGGTAAAACATTAAAAAAGTAAAATAAAATAAAAATCACGACGTTTCGGAGGCAACACAAGCTTCCGTCTTCAGGTGGAACCGTCACAGCCACGACAGCTGTATCAAGTAAATGAGAGATTGCAGGAGCTACCACTCCGTTTATATAATGGTTGGAGAAGGTGGTGGGGCAAGGGCCGCATACTTTTTATTAATATGGTAAGGTGAGGCTTAAGAGGGTGAGCCTTTGTTATGGAGAGGTACGGTTTGTGAATCAACCTGTGACAGGGAGACAACCACTAAACATGGTAAACCAGTAATAGTTGTCTGTCAAATAAGATTGGCAAATAAGTGTAGTTGTGTCATTTTGCTTTTTCACTTCTGCGACTGGCTCGCTTGGGGTGGTGTAAAATGCGGATAGCCTCATTTCTTTACACGAGTCAGCGTAGGTGTAAAATCCGAAACTATAAACTATAACTCTTTTTCAGCTCAATGAAGTGGCTTATCATGTGGAAATGTATAGCAGCCAAAAAACTCTAAACGCATGATGTTGATTCTAATTGTGGAGGAAAAAACTGGAGAAGCCGGGGAAAAATCACGCGACCACGGGAGAGAGACACAAGCTCCAAATATACAGCAGGCGTCAGGGTCGGAATCGAACCCATGGCCTAGGCGATGTAGTTAACATCTCGCCACCAAATTGTTGGACCAATTCAGCTGTGAGAGAAGCACAGTATGACGAGTCACACCAGCAGTGCCGTCAGTACCCATGTATCGGACAGCAAGGCCGACCCACGTTTGTACTTTATCAAACACTGCCGCGCAGCTAAATGAGGATTTCCAACGGTGCCCTAATTTGCGATGTCGATTTGCGTCTGCCCTCAATTGTGCCACCATCACCCAACGCCAGATCGTTAATGGCGTAAACCCATTTTAGTAGCGTATGTTTAATTGGTCAAAGCATGTTGATCAATCCCAGGTCTGCCTTTGCAAATAGTCGCGGTGGACTGTTGTCTGGGCAGCGATTACGGTGATGGACATTAAAGCACACAGTTCCAAGCGAAATGTTCACCATTTCACATTATTGCATCTAATTTGCATGGACACTGGCCACTCATTGTCCCCCACAAAGTGGCAACGTCCTCCACATTTTCCTCTGGAGAGGGTCGCTTTACTGTATTTACAGTAGCCACTGCGCTAATGACTCACCCTGTTGGGCACCTTGTCATTGCACGTGTGCGTGCGTGCGTGTGCGCCTGCCCTTCACTGTTTGCGAGCAGACGTGATGAGCTGCTGCCCTATTAACGTGAGCAATGAGAGTCGGCTTGGCACGGCCAGGGGAGGGCGTGAAAGGTGGCGGTGGTGGGGCCGGTGGTAGTGGTGGTCGGGGGGGGGGATGGGGCGCGAGGTCGCGCTGGGCATTATTTACGTTGCCACTGCCAGATCTCCCGTTGCCAGATGACCCGACGGAATTGCGCGCCGGCAGTGAGCGGAGGCAGGGGGCTTTGAGTCTGCGCCGGGGGTGAGCGGTGTGGAGTTGGAGGCGTTTGGTTCGGGGGTGGTGGTGGGGTGGTGGTGGGTGCGGCAGGGGGGGGGGGGTGCGCGCAAAAGAGAGGAAAATTGTTTTTAGATGAATGTTGTTTTATCCGGGATGAAAAATGACACGACACCTTATTGCTTTTTTTCGAGTGAGTTGCGGCCGCTTGTTTCGAGCGTCGTGAGCCGTGACTTCGGCAGTGGCCGCGATCGTGCAGTGCCCCCTACCGCAAAACCCTCCGTACGCCCCCGTGGCGGCGTGGATGCAGCAGTTGGAATAAGTGTTGCCGCTCGCTTAATCCGTGTTGTGTTGGCGCTCGGTTGTTTAATTGCACGTAAGGATGAAATATTGATTTGACATTTATATGATGATGCTGCTGTGGTGTCGTGGGGAGCAGCACACCGGATTTGCAATCCGGTCGCCCTCACAGAGTCGTTTGGCTATAGCCATCGAACAAAGATGGTCACAGTATCGCGCGCTTTCAGATGCCCTTCTGCGGCCATCTGGAACGCTCTTCCGATATCAGGAAGCCACTGGAGCTATGCACTTATAAGTGATCTAGATTGAAAACAAATTTTTTTGGAACCGCTTTTTGTGTTTAGTTTGTTGTCCTTTCCCCGCACCACCGATTAGCACGGTTGGCTAAGTACTGTGCGAAAGAAGTTCAGCATACGTACGGGTCGCCGATTCACTTCAGCCTCCAGGCCCGGCAGTCGAAACAACGGTGCAGGTTTCTTAAATGCCCTCCCCGCCTCTGTCCACCCCGGCGGTGTAAATGTGGCGTACAGCACTTACACCTCTTTTAAGATGTCTCTGCAGCAGGGAAGAGGAGGCCAAAATAACCTGAAGTGGATCTCCCTCTAGTGCTTGTATCTTGAACTTCTTTCGCACAGTACTTAGCCAACCGTGCTAATAAGAGGTGCGGGGGGGAAGGACAACAAACAGAACACAAAAATCATCTTTGTAGAAATGAGCTTTCAATGTTGATTTAAAAGTGCATAGCTCCAGTGGCTTCCTAATATTCAAAGGAAGAGCGTTCCAGACGGCCGCAGTGGCGTGAGCGAGCGAATACGGGGAAGTGCGTGTGCGATGGTGACTTGGGGAGGCGAATGCAAATGTTATTAACGGTCAATTTCTCGCGTCGCGCCGTTTTTCCCGCTGACCTTTTCGTCTCGGCGAGGTGGCCGAGTGGCAATTTAATGTTCCCAAATCACCGTTGCCGATCGCACGCCGCCATGTGTCCGCCACCGTACCTGCCTCGTCCCGTCCGCTTAAGAATTCAGCGACACGCGCTCGCAAAGAGTGCACTGGCGATACGCCCCTACTCGCGTTCCTTCAATCTCCCACTGAAGCGTTCGTTCAATGTTTAATGCTCAAATATTGAAAGCCAGCCTCTAAATGTTCAGTGCTCGACTTGTTTATCCCCCCCGCCACTGCCGTTGGCACCCGCCCCTTGAAATAAACGGAGTGTCGAGCAAGTAAGTTATTGTATGATCATTAGGGATAAAAAAAAAGAAGTACGAATGCTCTGCGCCTGTCGGGCAAATAAACACGCACTCTAAACGCAGACCCTTGCGTTAGCTTCGCGTTAACGTCAGCGCAAAATAAAATGTTGTTTAGTGAGCTTAAAGCCCACTTGTGTAAGGTGGGTTATCTGAAGGGAAAAAAATAATGGGGGAATTAACGGTCGGCGTTGCTTAATTGCGCTACTGCGCAAATGATGTTTTGTTCTGCACGAGCCTTCCTTCATTGCATTTCTCTTCGCTCGTCTCTTCCTGCGAGACCCATTACTATTTTGGGCGCCAATGAAGTCGAGGTGAATCTCGCGGAACTCATCAAACGACTGTTTGGAGCCGGCGATGAGAGTCAACTTAGCAAATCTGCTTGTTAGCTGGTCGGCTTGTTCTTCATATACCGCCTCAATCAAGAAATAATATAGCAGCAAGCCTCATCAAAACACAGCTCCCCCATATCTTGTCCTTATTTATTATTATTTTTACTTCATCTTGATTAATTTTGGCTGCTGGCAGGAGTCCCTGTGCAGAGTAATGGAGTCGGCGGTGCTTGCTGTGGATGTTAATGGTATTTTGAGGGGGTGGCATCTGCCGCCAAAATTCCGGCTCCTGTATCTTTCGACTGTTAAGGCCCATCGTCTGCCACGCAGTGCTTCTTCATTCTACGTTGTTTGTTTCTGCAAGGGCGACCAGTGTTAGCTTTGGGGGCACTGCGGTGGCGAGATGCAGGAGGTCATGGGTTCGATCCCGACCCTGACAACATCTGTATATTTGGACTTTACATGCCTATCTCCCTGTGGTCGTGTGATTTTTCTCCGGGTCCTCCGGATTTTTCCCCTCCACATTTAGAATCGTGCGTTTGGAGTATTTTTGCTGCTCTAAGTTTCCACGTGAGAAGCCGCTTTGTTTAAGCTATCATTTGTGATTGCCAGGTCGCTTCTGGATAAGAGCTACGTAGCTCAGTGGGGTCTTACCTGGTAAAATGTAAAATATTATAAGCATATCACGCAACAAGCTTTTTGAACGGGTGACAGGTTATTCGGACGAAAGCCTTTATTTTACAGGTAGGAACAATATGTTCCACACTGCCCACCAGTGATTTTTTGTCTGTCTGACTGTCTGTCGTGCATATATATAATACAACCAGCTCTTTGATTGGTGGAGACCTACTGCCGGGTACGGAGAGGGGAGGGGCCTAAGGAAGGGGGGAGTCAGGAGAGGGGCCTGAGGGGGTGGGGGGGGGTCAGGGGAGGGGCCTAAGGGTATGGGGGGTGGTCAGGGGAGGGGCCTAAGGATATGGGGGGTGGTCAGGGGAGGGGCCTAAGGATATGGGGGGTGGTCAGGGGAGGGGCCTAAGGATATGGGGGGTGGTCAGGGGAGGGGCCTAAGGATATGGAGGGGTGGTCAGGGGAGGGGCCTAAGGGAGGGGGGTCAGGGGAGGAGCCTAAGGGAGGGGGGATAAGGGGAGGGACCTAAGCAAGGGGGAGGGGCCGATAGTTAAGGGGGCTGGCTACCTGGCTGGCTGCCTGGCTACCTCAAGTCAAGTCATCTTTTATACAGGTCGGAACAACAGGTTCCACACTGCCCACCAGGGATTATTTGTCTGTCTGTCGTGCATATTTGTCTGTCGTGCACGAATGCGCTGTCCAACCAAGTTCCTACCTGCCCACTCTGAAGGAACGTGTTACAAGGGAGACCTGGGGTAACGAAAATTAGTCCTTTGCGAGTGTTTGTTGATTGCCACGGAACTTTTTTTTTCTGTTCGTGGAACATACGCTCATCCCTTGATGCTTTACCGTCGCACAGTTAAGGGGCGCAATTTGCCCACACACTCGTGCTATGACATTGGCGTTTGTCGAATGGCGAACCGATACTTGCATTCCAATTCTGAGAGTTGCATTTTCGCCAAATGAAGTGAAAGAGCGAATTTTTACAGCGGTGGCTGGGCTCAGACGATCAACTCTGCTACACTTGAAAAAACACAGTTTATTCGCAGACGGCTGATGTCAATGGTTCACGTGACCTTGACATTGCCTCCGATGCTGTCTCACCACCATGGCCTTGGTTCCTTGAGTTAAAAGTAGACAAATGCGCATTTGTGTGCAACACTTGCGCATGTACTTCGGAATAACAAACCTCGTGTGTCACAGGTGAACAGCGGGTTAGCCGCGTGGGTAACTGCATGGTAACGACGCGTTCGCGTGGGACACGGCGGTGCTGGAGTTTGCCACGCTCTCAGTAACCGCGTGGTCACCGCATGCGTGCAGGTGAAGCGCGGGAACTACGCGTTCGTGTGGGACACGGCGATGCTGGAGTTTGCCGCGCTCTCAGTAAAACCGCGTGGGTAACCGCGTGGTAAACGCGTGGTAACCGCGTGCGTGCAGGTGAAGCGCGGGAACTACGCGTTCGTGTGGGACACGGCGGTGCTGGAGTTCGCCGCGCTGTCGGACGGCGACTGCTCGCTGAGCGTGCGGAACGTCGGCTACGACAAGGGCTACGGCATCGCCCTGCAGCACGGCAGCCCCTACCGGGACGCCTTCTCACAGCGGTGAGAGCCGCGACCACCACCACGCACCACACACACGTGCAAACACGTTCGCATGCACATTCACATAGACACACGCACACGTTCACATGGCAGGACCTGCCGGGGACGCCTTCTCCCGGCGGTGAGAGCCGCGATCATGCCGCACGCACACTTTGACAAAAAAAGACAAAGATCCCCGTATAAATTCTAGATTTGAAGTTTTCGTGACTGCAAGGATTCATACTCTTAGTTTTTTCGGTAAAGTCACGTAGATAAAAAAAAACTGAAATAAAAATTTATAAAAATTAAATAATAAAAATCACGACGTTTCGGAGGCAACACAAGTCTCCGTCATCAGGTGGGACCGTCACAGCCAGATTTTACCTACGTGACTTTACCGAAAAAACTAAGAGTATCCCCCGTATAGCCTTAACAGACTGTTGGGGCAAGTGCTGTTAGCGAGCACCTATAAAGGCCAGCACAGCACACGAGGGGGTGGGTGGCCAAGACCACGCCCGACCGCCTTTGTCTCCCCAGTGGCGATGTTTACACACCGCACCAGGTACTCATTTGAGGCTGAGTCGACCTAGGGGAGGCCCAGGACCGGTTCAGATAATCGTCACTGGTGTTGGCCGTGAGCGGGAATCGAACCCGGCGCAGCGTGCTAACCGCTACACTACCGCTCCCCATTCAATAACATACACACACACGCACACACACACGCACACACACACACACACACGCGCACATAACGCCATAACATATGCATGCCTCAGTAGTGCACACAATCAAAAACACATCTGCCATGGGACACTGGGCAGTGGAATTTGCATGCAAGGTCCTTAGTTACCTCGAGCCAATTTTGGAAGCTGAGCAGAGATGATGAACCTTGGTGTGTATTTGGATGGCAGACTGGCAACAAACACGAGGCTATGGTCACAAGGTGGCCAGATGTCAGTACTGCATTTGGTTATTGAATCTATTTGGGCAGAACCTTGTTCCCCACCCATCTGTGTGGTTGTGTCTTTCCTGGTCGTTTTTTTATTTCCTCCCACATGGAAATTACACATTGATGGAAGCATTACAACGCAGGACCCTGCTGAACAAATCTTGAAAGTCCACGTGCCTTTTCTGGGCGAATAAAGGATATTTTTGTTAAAGTTAGTGGCGACTTGGAAATAGAATATGATGGTGGTGTTGGTAGTGGTGCGATGTTAACTGCCTCGCCTGGTGTACAGGAGGTCGTGAGTTCGATCCTGACTCCGACGCCTGTTGTATATTTGGAGTTTTAGTGTTCACCCTGTGGTCACGTGGATTTTTATCCAGGTCCTCCGGTTTTTCCTTCGCCATTTAGAAACACGCGTTCCAGAGTATTTGGCTGCTATAAATTCCCACGTGATAAGCCACTTCGTTGAGCTATCACTTGTGGTCAGGTCGCTTCTGGAAAAAAAGCCATATAGCTAAGTGGGCACTACCTAGTAAAATAAAATAATAGTTTAGTGCTGGTGCTGGTGGTGATGCCGCTGGTTGCTGTAATGCTCAGTAAACTTGCAAAGGGCTTCTGCCAATTCTCACAGCACGAGTTCCCATTCGCCGCTGCACAGGGGACCACATGGGAGCGATTATCTCTGCTCCCGCATTGTGCCCACTCGCTGCCACCTTTCAGGGTTAATTACCCCCCCCCCTCCTCCCCGCCACCTCGTACAATGCTTGTTTGGCATACGATAGCAGCGAGAGGGAGGTGTTGGTAATAACCTAATAAGGACGATTACTTTTACTGCAAACACTAAATTGACCGGGCTGCTGCCACAATTGCCCATTTTGTAAAATAGCATTTGGGGTGGTTGTGCGTGTGCGTTTTCTTGTGTCTCCTACACACGCTTGCGCCGTGATTTTTTTCGCACGCACGGTGACACGGGTTTTTAGGAGTCGTTCAATCGGAAGGGCTCTGCGTTCAAAAGCAGAGACAGGAGAGGGGCCATTTTACGCGGCGCAATCACACAACCACCACTGGCCCCGTGCGCTGAAATAAAGAGAAATGCTGCCACTGCTTAATAGACTGCCACTCGTGGGTTTCATTACAACATTACACGGATGATTTGCCTAAGTCCAAAGGTCTTTGGCCAGTAATGAGTTTGAGAAAAATTTGAGTCACGTTTGGCAAAAGAGGGGGGGGGGGGTGTTAAGAAAGTTAATTCTATCATGGTTTAGGATTTCTTTTGGTAAGGGTTGGTGGGAGGGCTTAATGGTTACATGTAGCACAGAAATTTGATATTTTAATTACGGTAGAGATATGTTGTGTGAATGTGCCATGTGTGTTTGAATGTGCCATGTGTGTTTGAATGTGCCATGTGTGTTTGAATGTGCCATGTGTGTTTGAATGTGCCATGTGTGTTTGAATGTGCCATGTGTGTTTGAATGTGACATGTGTGTTTGAATGTGCCATGTGTGTTCGAATGTGCCATGTGTGTTTGAATGTGCCATGTGTGTTTGAATGTGCCATGTGTATTTGAATGTGCCATGTGTGTTTGAATGTGCCATGTGTGTTTGAATGAGCCATGTGTGTTTGAATGTGCCATGTGTGTTCGAATGTACCATTTGTGTTTGAATGTGCCATATGTGTATGAATGTGCCATGAGTGTTTGAATGAGCCATGTGTGTTTGAATGTGCCATGAGTGTTCGAATGTACCATTTGTGTTTGAATGTGTCATATGTGTATGAATGTGCCATGAGTGTTTGAATGTGCCATGTGTGTATGAATGTGCCATGAGTGTTTGAATGTGCCATGTGTGTATGAATGTGCCATGAGTGTAACGCAAATTGCTCATGAGCCAGTATGAGCCGCGTACTTTTTGCTGTTGTGTGCTCCGTAAAAGCGACAATATTTAATGAGCGTAGGCAGTTCGCGTTCAAATTTCGATTAAAATACGTTCCCTGCATTAGTTCTGTTCCTGAAAAAATAAATATTCTAAAATCGTAAACTGAGAGTTTGCCGGTTTTTTATTTCGAACAAACCTGACGTCTGTGGGTAAAACATGTTTCATGAAGCGCTCTCCCAGCGTTTCATTTTATTAATGACCTACCTCGTAAAAAAACTTTTCTTGATTGTTCAGTCCCAGCTGCACAACAAGTTTTGATATAAAACTAATTTATGGCCATCTTTACAATCGTTTAATGGGCTCACTGAAGCAATCATTAAAACATTTTTGGTATTTTTTGCTAGAATTATTCCCTTTAAATTGGCAAATTTGCCCCGCATAGAACAAACGCCTGGCAGCGCATGAAAGCACAATGGCACCTTGATATTAATTACATTTCCTTTTGATTTATAAAGTACGAAACATTAACGGTAAGTTCAAAGTTAGTTGATACTTTTCCCCCGCAGCCATGGTGATAATTATCCTAAATTATCCGCAAACTAAAACCTTCTTTAGGAGGAAGCGTAACCTTCAGCAATACTCGCTGTTCCAAGTAAAGATACAGGTGCAGCCCCGCAATGACCTGTTCACGCCGATGCTGGCTGCTATTTTGGCCTCCACATTGGCCAGACGTCTTGGAATAGTTCTGAGCACCCAACACTTTACCCCAATCAACTTCAGTATTACAGTGCTGTACCCATTAACACTGCTTGGTGAACAGTGGCAAGGCGATTTTAAGAAACTCTGGCCTAAGTGTCTGGACAAAGTATAGTGGTACCCCGGAGATCGAACTTAATTCGTTCCAGAAGGCCATTCGAACACCGATTTGTTCGAACACCGAATTAATTTTCCCCATGAGAATGAATGTAAATTACATTAATTGGTTCCAGACACAAGACATCTCCCATTATAAAGCATTTTTACACGAAGTTTATAGTAATTACATGCATAAAATCATACAAAAAAACAAGAAACACAATAAATAAATGGAGACATCGTGTATGGATAAACACCAAAAAACACTGAAATAAAGGAAATTAACGAAACAGTTAGGGAACGATGTTTTGCGGGTAACTGCACTGGGTGAGAACTACATGTTAACTGAGCCTCTCATACGGTAAAACCTTTGTCTAGGCAAGCGTCATGCACGCTGGGCCATATGCGTCTCATTCGTACAGGTTCTTTCAAGTTCGGTTTCCAGGGCAAAAAATGTTCGGAAATATCGTTCCAACACCGATTTGTTCGATCTCCGAGGTTCTACTGTAATCATTCTTCGGCAGAGTCACATCTTGAGGTGTGTTTAACACGTAGGCTTTCGCGACCAATATTATCCACACTCGAGTTTTTTGGGGGGGTTAGATCGCGTCAATAAGACCGAACAGGAGGATTTCTGCACAAATCTGGCTGTCGCCTGAGGATGCCGGTTGTAATTATTGGCGAAACGTCGTACTCCAATTGTAAATGTTGTGGGTTTACTCTCCCACACACCGATGTGCTGTACATAGTGGCGAATTGGCACGCTTTATTTACGTGACAAACCCGCACTAATTTGCTGTGTCGGGTGCTGGCGGGTTTAACGACAAATTAGTATTTAGGGGCCGTCCGTAAATGACGTCACGCACCTGGGGGGGGGGGGGGTCAGACATTTGTGACGATGTGTGACGAAGGGGGGGGGGTTTGAGAAATGTGACGTCACATCAAAATGCGCAACTTTAAATAAATATGGACAACACGTTCTACTTTATTAAATATACTTTTTAATAAATGTTTTTTCCTACAACATCAGAGTGCAGCGCCACATTACATACGCACGATAATGACAATAGTGATTTGAAGCATGTGTTATTTTTTTTTGGGGGTGAGGGGCAGAGCTTTGTGACGTCATATTTGAGGAGGGGTCTGACTTTCTGTGACGCCGTGTGACTAGGGATGGGGGGGGGGTCCAAAATCGTCCAAAATCGCGTGACGTCATTTATGGACGGCCCCTTACGCGATCTAACCCGAAAGCCTCTATTGTGGATCTCGAGGTTTGTTGCTGTATGCAGTGGTCACTAATCAAGCAGTGGTTATTGCGGCGTAATCTCTGCGAGTGTTAGGATGTAAGTGCTGACATGTTGCGTTGTGAAAAGTTACGGTATGGGCTGTGACGCGATGCATTCTGTGCCGTGGCGTGGGCGAGGGTGTGGTGTGCCGTGTAGATGGTGGCTGTCTGAGTGTTGTACTTTGTTGATGGTTGTTGTGGTTGTGAGTGTTGGGCTGTAGGTGTGAGTGTGTTATGCTGTAGGTGAGTATTGGGCTGTAGGTGAGTGTTTGGCTGTAGGTGTGAGTGTGGAGCTGTAGGTGTGACTGGTGATGGAGGTGTGAGTATGGTGCTGTGTTAGTGGTGCTGTAGGTGTGACTGGTAATGTAGGTGTGAGTGTGGTGCTGTAGGTGCGAGCTGGGCTGCATCAGTGCTTCTCTGCTTGCACCGTGCTCTGTGCCACGTGGCCGTTTTAACGCGAGGGACGGTGCTCCCCCCCCCTGCCACCCCCCTCTGCCCCCCTTGCCCTCCCTGCCCCCCCCCCCCCTCTGCCCCCCTTGCCCCCCCCCCTCTGCCCCCCAGGCTGCTGGAGCTGCAGGAGAGCGGCGAGCTGGAGGCGCTGCGCCAAAAGTGGTGGCCTCGGCGCGGGAAGTGCGACCCGTACGGGCCGGGCCTCCCCCAGCAGCGGCCCCCGGGCCTGGAGCTGAGCAGCCTGGCCGGGGCCTTCGCCGTGCTGGCCGCGGGCCTGCTGCTGGCCTGCCTGCTGGGCGCCTGCGAGGCGTGCTGGCACCGGCGCTCCGGGAACCTGTGCCCGCCCAACGTGAGTCGAACGACAACAACAACGGCAGCAGCAGCCGTTCGCCACTAAGTAAAACTAAACTTTTTAATTTTGTACCCAGGAAAGGCCCCACTGAGCTAGGTAACACTTTTTCAGAAGCCACCTGGCCACAAATGAACGCCCGACGGAGTGGATTATCACGTGGAAATTTATAGCGGTAGCCACATTCTCTAAACGCGTGATGTCGATTTCAAATGTGGAGGGGTAAAACCGGAGGACTCGGAGAAAAATCCACGCGACCACGTGAAACACATGCAAACTCCAAATATACAGCAGGTGTCAGGGTCAGGATCGAACCCACGACCTCCTGTATACCAGGCGAGGTAGTTAACATCTCGCCAGGCTCGGTGCACTCTTAGGCCACGTGAAGTGGCGAAGGCTCGCTGCTGGCAGGAGTCACGTGGTCAAAGCTAGGTGCCATGGGTTGGCTGATCGAGATGACTGCCAGATGCGCAAGCCCCATTGTGCAAGGATACAAAGACAAAGGCCCCCCGTATAGCCTTTAAGAAACTGTTGGGCCAAGTGTTGTTAGTGAGCACCTATAAAGGCTGATAGCACCAGTGCCTCGTAGCAAGAAATTCCCGGGTTCGATTCCAGACTGGGATGGCTTTCTGTGCGGAGTTTGGATGCTCACCTCCGTAGTCAGCATGGGTTGCCTCCAGATTCGCCGGTTTCCTCCCATTGCTAGAACAACAACAAAAAATCCCCGAGTTATGCAACTGGTATTGACCAAATATACTACCGCTGGAAAATCTCCTGCAAATTACTCACTTGGGATTGCACAATGACATTGTCCACTGCTGCGAAAAC
Organism: Lampetra fluviatilis; assembly: GCF_964198595.1. Lineage (NCBI taxonomy): Eukaryota > Metazoa > Chordata > Hyperoartia > Petromyzontiformes > Petromyzontidae > Lampetra > Lampetra fluviatilis. The sequence goes on from NC_136315.1 coordinate 5,322,433, forward strand.
TTGGCAGGACCCTCCTGAAAATTAGTGCTGAGACTCAGTGAGGATTTCCTGGATAAACAGGTGCAATAACAATGGTAAGTGTTCTCTTGCGGTGAAATTCAATCGCTGAAGCGTAACAAAGCAATCTGGAATAGTGCCCTGGCTGCTTGAGTATACGCAGCCTAAGAGGTTGCAACATCCACGATTCCTGGTTTTTACTTTCATGTTTGGCTCAAGATGGTTTGCGCTATCCTCGTGAGCAAGTGCGATGATACGCAGAGGGATATGCGGATTGCTACATCGCAGACATCGTGAGAGATGGTGACGACTTGGGGGAGTGTTTTTTTTTATCGTGGACGATAATCCTGATGTACGCACGTATGTCGAGCTCCTTTCGCGCCGTTCGTAGCCAACCGCGCAAATTGGAAGGCGCGATGATAATAACCGCGATTGCTCTTGGCACGGGGGCGCACGATGACAGCAAGTGTCCGCTGCGCGCGCGCGCTTGCCTCTCTCGCGCTGTGTCCTCGCCACGCAAGGAGGACAAGGAGCTGGAGATGGAGCAGGTTCACCCCCAGATGTCGTCGTCGTCGTCGGGCGGCGGTGGCGGCGTCGGCGTCGGAGAGCGCGGCATGCTGGACGAGGGCGTGGTTGGCGGAGGCGGGATGCACAAGCCCTTCTCGCTGCCCTCCATCGAGATGCTGGCGTGCGAGGTCGGCGCGCCGCGGGACTACCGCTCCCTCGCCATGCCCGTCAACTCCTTCCTGCCCGAGCCTCAGCGCATGCCGCCCGGCATGGCAATGGCCGGGCCCGAGTCGTCGTCCCATCACCAGCACCACCAGCACCACCAGCACCAACACCACGTGCAGCAGCAGCAGCAGCAGCCGCCGCTCGTCCTGAAGCACCGCGCGCCCAACGGGGGTCTGCAGAGGCAGCAGCAGCAGCAGCAGAGTCCGCTCAAGTCGCTCGGCTCCGGTCGCGTCACCTTCCAGGCTCCGAGCGGATACATCCCCGAGCAGTCGTGCGAGACGATGAGGGGCACCTCGATTTGACGCGGAGCCGCGGCCGGACCCGGGTAGCGGCCTGCTTCTCGTCGTCACCGAGGGACCCACCCCCACCCACCCCCCCCTGCCCCCACATCCCAGCCCCCCCCCCCTCCCTCCACCCACTCGATCTCCCGTGGCGGACCTCGCGAGAAGCGCCGGCCGCTTCGCGACTTGTCACCGAGTCGAAGTCGAAGAAGAAGAGTCGTCGACGAGGCCTCGCGCCACGAGCCCCGTGCCGATTGAGCTTCGTGGGGGCGGCGGGGGGTGGGTGCAGGGGGGCAGTGGTGGATCGGTGTGGGGGGGGGGGAGGGCGTGGGACGTGGATGCGTCCGCGAGGATTATCGCTCGTCTTTTGATGGCCGGCTACGTAAGGATGAATTATTCCGTTTACCGATAACTCTGTCCGCGACGAGCTCCACCGCCCAAGCAAGCTGTTCCCAAGCTGGAATGTATGGAGGGACTCCCCAACGCAAGAGTCAATCCTTACAAGCAAGCAAGCAAAAGAAAGAGAGAGAGAGAGAGAGAGAAAAAAAACACAAGCGTAAAATGTATGTACATATTATAAAACGATGACAATGTTTCAACTGAATTTCATACGGCTTTCATACGCATCCGTCACCGCGAGGTTTACTAAGGAGAGAGCACAGCGTCTGCGGCGAATAAGAACGGTGAATAATTTATGTATAAAAAAACACGACGTGCTCAGATTCCGACGTGATTAGTGTAAGTAGCTATTTTCCTTGTGCGGTGTGAGTCTCCCTGTATTTTGAACGACCGGTTGTGTTTACCATCAGATGTGTTTAATGGAGAGGGGGAAAAACGATACGATGTTGTCAAGACGACGTGTACAGAAATCATTTCATTGAATAAAAAAACACACACAAGCTCTGTCAACTCATTTGGAGCTCCCGTCACGTGAAATAAAAGATCCTTGAACTTTTATGTTAAAAGGGGGAAAAAAATATATATTAAAAACAGACTTGGAAAAAGCATTTTTAAAAGACCATGTACCCGTGTGGTTTATTCCAACAATTGTCGAAACGTCGGCGTAGACGCTTGGACGGCCGTGTCGCCCTTGTGAAAGAACTTCTTAGCTCAGTGGGATTGACTCGGCAAATCAACATCTGGTTTTCGTCTGCTGCACAGAGGTCGCAAACGGGTTTTGATTCCTTACCCGTACCCGGCCGCACCAGGGTCGCAAACGGGTACCCGTACCCGGCCGTACCCATCGGGTACCTGATTGCGACCTCTGGGATGAAGCCATGTTGCAGGCGCGGGTGGGTTGATTCTAGGAACTTAAATTGTGAGAAGAGACAAGACGTTGGGAAATGAGTGACAAACGGTTACTCACCAGTGACTCACGGTCTACCCGTACCTGTACCCGGCCGCACCAGGGTCGCAAACGGGTAGCCAGGTATCGGGTAGGGTACGGGTATCGGGTACCCGGTTGCGACCTCTGCTGCTGCATCAGGCGGTGTCAGAGAATGACCGCCGAAGAGACGAGACTCAAGTCTCCCGACAGGCTGTGTGATTGTCACGTGACCGTGAAGCCCCATCAGCGTGATACCAACAATAAAGATGTGGAGTGTAGCCCAATTGAGTGCAAAGCCCAAAATTCGGGCGTTGGTACGTGTCCGTTGCATTTGCGGCTGGGCCAGGAAAGGAGAACCCAGTTTAAAAGCCAAACTCAAAGGGGCCGTCCATAAATGACGTCACGCGATTTTGGACGATTTTTGCCCCCCCCCCCCTCGTCACACTGCGTCACAAAAAGTCAGACCCCCCCCCCTTAAATATGACGTCACAAAGCTCTGCCCCCCCCCCCAAACCATATTTCCATTTTGAAAATAAAACATGCTTCAAATCGCTTTAAACTATTGTCATTGTAGTGCGTATTTAATGTGGCGCTGCACTCTGATGTTGTATGAGTGTTATAACAATTAGTGTTGTTATAACAATTCTACATTTATATTATTGGTCCTTTCGGTAAAGTCACGTAGAAGGAAAATAATTAAAATAAAACTATACAATTCTCACAACGTTTCGATTGCAACACAAGCAATCGTCATCAGGTGTGAAAACCACAGCAAGAAAATTTGAAAAAATTAGAAAAACATTTCTTGCTGTGGTTTTCACACCTGATGACGATTGCTTGTGTTGCAATCGAAACGTCGTGAGAATTTTATTGTTTTATTTTTATTAATTTATTATTTCCCTTTTACGTGACTTTACCGAAAGAACCAATAATATGAATCCCTGCAGTCACGAAAGCTTTAAATAAAAATGTAATTCTATATTTATTTAAAGTTGCGCATTTTGATGTGACGTCACATTTCTCCCCCCCCCCCTCGTCACCCATCGTCACAAATATCTGACCCCCCCCCCCCCTAGGTGCGTGACGTCATTTACGGACGGCCCCAAACTCGGGATACATAAGCATTGATAAGCTCATCTCTCTGACCTCCGAGTCACCCCAGCCGTCCCAGATGTGTGCGCTTAAAAAATGAGGCATTTTTTCCCCAACGGTAAGTGAAATTAGTCGGATAATTTCAATCACATTTGCACTTTCCAAAACAATAACAAAAACAACAGTTTCTCTTTCATGTCACGAAATGTGCTACCGTGACAGCCGGTGTTTAATTGACTCAGTCTTTTAAAACAATTTATGGATTTTTTTTTTTCGCCAAAAATTTACCATAATGGGAAAACCTACACTGAATATGACTCAACGGTGACTGCTCCTGGTATTGACTTAGCGCTGGGACCGTTTCTGTGGGCAACGAGATTGTTCAGGGCGGTCCAGATGTCTTGTGACCTCCAATTAATTGACCCCTAACATGTTTCCCCCCCCCCCCCTTTGCATATTAATTTCTGTTTTAAATAAACATTGCTTAAAAATTTGATAAAGCTTTAGAGAATTAAATTGAGGGGGGGGGGGGTGTCACGAGACATCTGGACCATCCTGTATGTTGCGCTGTTGGCCCAGTTTATTTTTTAAGGCAGGCAAATTAACTTTACGGCGGGACCCCGGGGTCCCGAATAAACGGAATGTCAAAATCGCAATTAATGACTTCATTTTTGGCGACTCCGTCCCACCGCGCACATAAACGCCGCGACCCGCCTGGCGAGGATCATTCTGTCGTGTCGTGTCGTATCCAAGCGCAGCGGCGTGGACGAATGCGCAGAAGAAACACAACTTTGAAACTTTGATTAGCGCATCATGCAGAGCACGTCGAGAGGAATTGGCCGTGTCGTTCGCCTTCAACAGACATAAAATGACGTCGCAACGCAGTTTATGCGAGAGCCGGTTGGCTTATGAGGTTCAAATGTCCTGACTACAAACATTCAGGCGAGGGGGGGGGGGGGTTACCTGCCTGGCTCCGGTGAGTTGTCCTGAGAAATCTGATTTCCTACCACATCAGAACACACGAAGATGCTGACGTTATGCTGACGTTATCAGAGGTATCTACATCGATGGACCACAACCAAAGCATCGATGTGACGGAGAAAAAGAAGAAGACAAAGATCCCCCGTATAGCCTGTAACAGATTGTTGGGGAAAGTGCTGTTAGCGAGCACCTGTGAAGGTCGGCACTGCACACAAGGGGGAGGGGGTGACACAAGACCGCAACACCACACATGGGCCGCCTTTGTCTCCCCAGTAGCGATGTTTACACACCGCACGAGGTACTAATTTGAGGCCGAGTCTACCTAGGGTAGGCCCAGGATCGGTTCAGATAATCGTCACTGGTTTTGGTGGCCGTGCACGGGAATCGAACTCGGGTCACGGGTTTCGTAGCGCAGTGCGCTAAGCGTTGCAATGCCGCTCCCCACACACATCCCTACTCCACACACACATCCTCACTCCACACACATCCCAACTTCACACACACATCCCTACTGCACACACACATCCCTACTCCACACACACACATCCCCACTCCACTACACACACATCCCCACTCTACACACAACAACAACCGCCATTCGCCACTAAGTGGCGGTGACGTCACCACGACGCTTGTGCCAGGCCATGTGCACCTTGAGGCCACGTGAAGTGTCGAACGCCCGCTGGCAGGAGGTCACGGGGCAGACCCAGGTGCCACGGGTCGACTGACCGAGATGACCGAGATGACTGGCTGATGCACCACCTGTGCCCCCTACTGTGCCAACTTGCTGTGCTTTAGCCACCCGGCGCTCCGCTCGTTGTTGTGAGCGTCGCTCCTCCGCCCTCCGTTGTTGTTGGAGGGCGACTGCCTCCAACTGCCCAGTAGCATCCTTCACGAGCCTCCTCCACTGAGGCCGATCTTGACACCGCTGGTACCAGTCATCGGCAAGTCCACTCAGCTCCACGTCCTCCTGTACCACATCACTCCATCTCTTCTCTAGCCCGTGCCGCGCCCGTTTAGCCCCCTCGATCCGGACTCTACACACATCCATACTCTACACACACACATCCCCACTTCACACACACACATCCTCACTCCACACACACACATCCCCACTCCACACACACACACAACCCCACTCCACACACACACATCCCCACTCCACACACACACATGCCCACTCCACCACACACACAACCCCACTCCACACACATGCCCACTCCACCACACACACATCCCCACTCCACACACACACATGCCCACTCCACCAGACACACATGCCTATTCCACCACACACACATACACACATCCCCACCACACACACACATCCTCCCACTCCACCACACACACGGCTATTGGGATCCTGCACAGACCACCCAGTTGAGGGCGCTAAACACAGGTGAGCATCGCCACACGGGACGGAGCCAACGTGAACGCATTGAGGACTCCAACATCCCCCCCCCCCGCCCCCCCGGTGACGCTTTCCTCGGGAATCTGGGAGTCAGTTCCCCGGACCACAGAGGCGGAATCCGCGCACCCGGTTCGATCCCGGGTGTCAGCGTCCCGAGCGAGCAGCTCAGTCGCCCACGTGGTCCGCTCCGTGGTCCCTGAGAGGCGACTCGGGGAGTTTGGAGGCCGCAGGGATGGATGGATGTCAGAGCGCGGTGGAGACCCTACAACCTCTGACCCTTTGACCCGGAGGGAGAGGCTGGAGCAAGGAGGCCCTGAGGTGAGCGAACGAGGTGCTCGTCCGATGTTGAGTCTCGTGGGAAAGAGCTTCCCCAACAAATCCCACGGTATATATATTCTTGGTTCTTTCGGTAAAGTCACGTAGAAGGGAAATAATAAAATCATATAAAATACGACGATTTACTTTCGCCATATGCGTGTAACGCTCAAAGCCAATTGCGATTGAATGCCGCGACCAGTCACGACTAATCTTATCCTGAATATTATATAGCGCGTTTTTTTTATATATATAAGCGCTTTATAAGGATGATAAATGGTAGATTATTAGTCATTGGCTGATGGGGAGAAGGGATGGAGTTTGAGTGTTGGGGAAGGGAAGAGATGGCAAGGAAGAGTGATGATAGGGAAAGGGGGGGGGGCTAGCGAGGTTAGAAAGGGGAAGGATGGTTAAGGTTTCAAGGATGTGGATAGGAAGTAGTAAAGGGATTTGCTCTTGAAAAAAGATGAGTCTTAAGGAACGAAAAATTGCTGAGTGAAGTTGCCTGCGTGATTTGGAGTGGGAGTTTAATGGTAGCTGTGTATCTGTGTAATTGATGTTCTTCCAGTTGTGTTTTTTTTTCAAACCACGGCTGTTGCCTACGTTTGGATCGTGGTCTGGTGGATGATTTTTTTTGCAATACCGATGTCCCCGTGGGGTCTTTACCGTCTCCTTGACAGTCACGCGGGAGTTCGACTTCTGCTAATGCACGGCCGGGCGAGAGCCAATTACAGCACTGGGCAAGCAAGGCAGGCAGGCCGGTCATTCACGACTGAGTGAAGAGTGTAATGGCACTGTGTCTGTTGTGGTTAAACTCTCCCTTCCCTCTCTATTTAATCTCGGGCTTTGCGTCCCGTGAGCCACGAGAGGGCGACACTTGTGCGTTTTGTAAGTTGGAGCGAAGAGAAGGGTTGGTTATTCATGGGTCTGTGTTCTATACGTGTCCAGTAACTCCAGTGTTAGACGATGGTCAGGTGGGCATCTTAGAGGGAAAGACGAAAACTTCACAAGCACAGAGATGAGGGGGGATGGGTGGCAATTGGGTGGAAAGGAACGAGTTGGAGACTGATCTTAGATGGCGATACGTCTACCAAGGCCGTAGCCATGGAGTCAACATTGGGGGGGACCAAATCTTCCAGGGGGTCTGGGGGGGTCCCAACCCAGAAATATATCTACATTTGAAAACTCATTTCCTGCCTAAAATATTCAAAAAAATTCACTGACACATGGGATGGACTTTTTATTTATTTTTTGCAATGTCTAATGGTGTATTGCATTACATTGCTCTGTTTTTACTTTTTTTTACCATTTCTTGTTTCATTGTATGTAATGGCAGAGATTAGGGATTAATAAAGTACAACCACAATCATATAAACAGAAATCTATGCATTTATTTATATGAAGACAAGTCCAGATATTGTGGCCAAGGTTTAGCAAATTGTTTGTTTTTATTTACATAGCATAGCAATTATCCTTTTATAGCAATATATTGGGGGGGGACATTCTGAGCATATTTGAATATTGGGGGGATATTATAATGACGGCCTTGACGTCTACACAGTGCCAACAGCCGAGGGGAGGGCAACTCCGGACGCAAGGTTCAGCAACGAGAGGAAGCGACCCCCACCAAGAATGTTGATAGGTGGGTGGCCTTGGGTTATGGACGGGGATATGATGGGGGGGTTTGTGTTGTGGATAGGATTAGCGATTGACTACAACTCCATGTGTCAGAGCGGCAGTTGATAGCCCCTGTGGACTCAGCGCCTGGAATCAGGGATTCAGCTTCTGGACACGGGGACTCAGCGCCTGGAACCCAGGGGACTCAGCGCCATGAAGCTGAGTTTGAGACGCCTTTGTATCCCCACAGGCCATGATGCAACAATGTGTGCGTCACGTCAGTTCGTGTTTCGTGAGAGCTGTGCTTCTTTATCAAGTAGTTTATTTGCGGTGGGCTTCCTGTAAATGGGGCTTGTTTAGAAATTGTGTTAAAATCGCAATGTGATTTTTTTTCTTTGAGATTTGCATTTTGTTCTAGCTTAAAGCTCTTAGGAGGTAGATGTATAAATAATAACTCGAGGGCTACTCTGTTCTATTACATGTTGCTTTCGAAACGCTAATTTTAAAGCAAAAATGTCGATTAATCAACTAATATTAGCCTTTAACGCACATTATTGCGTGCAAAATCGCTGTGAAAATAAGCACCGAAACTTCTTGTTCTTAATCAATTGTTTTAATAATTTGCAACAAACATTTTTTTGGCATAGTAATAGTAATTGTAATGCAATTTACCGGTAAAATTGTGCCTTTTCCCACAAAATTTACTGTTTTCACTACGATTTTGCGTAAAACCGTGGCTTAGGGCTTAAATCCGTGTAAATATGTAAGTTTGTTTAAAAATGACCGTTTGAAAGGGCAAAACGCATTGAAACAGCGCCCCCTTGTGGTAGACAGCGCCCCCTAGTGGTAGAAGAGCGCCCCTAGTGGCCACACGTTTTGCTTATTGCAAAAAATAATTCTGCTTTGTCCCATCTCTTCCTCCCCTTATGCCTCCCTCCAGGTATCATCCTGCTCTGCCACAGTCTCCTCTTGGACATCCATGTCTGCCAATTGCACAGAGACCACACACTCATGTATCTGTAACAGAGACACAACACATGTATGTTAGTATAGCCACATATGTTATATTATTTCATTCACCTGGTTTGGAGCGTCGGCTTGCGTTGTTCCACGTATTCGTTGGTGGGATTCGAACCCAGCACTTCCACATTGCCAGTCTCCTAACTCAGCAGGCTGAGCCACTGCCGCTCCCGCATAGAACTTTGGGCTTCGGGTGCTGTAAGTGAATGCACTCTGCACGCACGTGGCTCTGTGATACTGTGCGTGATGACGTCATCACGTGAGTTGTCAAATAAAAAAAATAAAAAACATTGAAAGAGCTGGGTTTGAACCCAGCTCGCCAGAGTAAAAGGTAACAAACTTTCCCACTACACCAAGTAACTTTGCAGTTGGGCACTGGACGTCTAGTGTCTTAAGTAGCTGATGCCAAACATGAACATCGATATTTAACATTGATATCCCACTTGTTTGCGATGTTTTAAAATATATAAAATAAAGTACATACTGTTTTATTACTACTTTACGTGTATTATTATCACTTTTACCCGAAAAAAATATATAGAGTCCAAAAATATTGTGGCAAGAAAATGATGGATCCGAACCCACGTCTGTGTGACTAAAGCCAGGCACCTCACCCTCATCCCACTCGGCCACCTCATCATCGAGCTCTCACGCACAACCTAAGTTGTACTCGACACGATGTTCGTGACTGCCATCACAGCATGGGGTTGCAATTGCAACGCAGCAAAATCTATTGTATATGGTGGTCCAGATGTTTTGTGACACCCCCTCCCACCAATCAATACTCTAAAACGTTATATATTTTTTTTCCTTTATTTAAATAAATAAAATGCATATGCAAAGAGGAAAACAATGTTTCATGGCACAATTAATTGACGGTCACAAGACATCTGGACCACGTTGTACAAAACAGCAATGGTATGCTCCCAACGTCCACGATTGCCCCCTGACTTGCACCCAACCCTCACCGAACCACGCTCACGATGCGTCCACAGGCGCCCTCACAGTCCACACAGGCGGCGGGGTTTGACAAGACGCCTTGTTCCACGTCCTCAATTAACCCCCCACGCACCCCACCCATCCGCAGGAGAGAACGTACTCCCCATGACTTTGGCATTCTTCCTTGGAGGCAGTGGTGGTGTGACAATCCGGGGCCCCGATTATCCGATAGGCAACAAACAGGAGCCACTGTTGCCCCGAGGGACTACGCAAAAAAAAAAGTGACCATGTCTTTTTTTGTATGACAAACTAAAATGTAACCTAAGATATCTCTTTGAATAAAACACATTCCTGCGGAGGGAGCTGGTAGGAACGTTGGGTTGCTCGGTCAATGGCCAGGGTCAACGGCGGCGTGGTGTATTCCGCAAATATGCCCGACTGTGAGGACGGGCACAAGCCGGCGTGAGTAGGTTAAACGTTGAGTTTTATAAGGGCACCACGGGGTGACCAGCCCCTCCCCACCCAGCCCCACCCCTCCCACCCCCCACCAAGCCCCACCCTCCCCACCCAGCCCCTCCCAGCCCCTCCCCACCCACTCAGCCCCTCCCTGCACGACGGACGGACGGACACAATAATCCCCTGTGGGCTGGTGTAACCAGAGGTTCCTACCAGTATAATTGTACGTATACATAGCTAGGATCGGCAACGGTGTATTTACAAAGAGGCAGAGTCATGTCAATGTCCATCTGGTTTTTTTTTCATAAGGCGAGAGAGATGAACCTCGACCTGTGCGAACGTGACCCAGTGAGGAACTTTCCTCGGGGGTCAAGGTTCGCGAGCGCTGTTTGTCCGCTGTACCCCGAGGCCATACGCGGTGAACCGAATTAGCACCGTTGGCTACGTACGGTGCGAAAGAAGTCCAACGTGCCTTAACACTGCACGTGCATTACATGTGAATGGGGTAAAAATAAATAATATTTAAGAAATACTTTTTTTTTTTTAAACACGCTTTAATGAAATGTACCCTACGAGTAATGGCAGAACTCCACGACTCCAGGAAGTGGCCCCGAAGCTTGCCATAACGTAAGGGGGGCCGTGGTCAATTACAGCCAACGTCAGTTGAGCATGAACAATTAGACCCAAGACGAAACATAACATATAAAAAAGATTGTTTACAAATATACATTTTTTTATGATAGAATATAGTATTGTCATCAGTATGACGTATGTATACCAAGTTTGCAGTCGATACGACATTGGGAAGTGGGTTCAAATTGAGTTACAAGATTTGAGGATACAAGACACAGTGAGTTAAATAAAACAGTGTAAAATAATAAAAAGGCACAGCTGCTGTTGGTGGAAGGTCTCCACTGGAGGGAGTTCTAGACAGCATATTTGGCCTCGAGAGTATTTGGCCTACTCTTCCACACTGGCGAGACGTCTTGGAAGGTAGGCGAGTACCCAAACCGTACGACATCGGACGCGACCCGCTGCTCGACTGCGGCGTGGACATTTGTACCGCTGAGGTGGATTTGGTCTGGAGGATTCAATAAACTACCGCCCCACTTATTCTATGGTTCTTTCGGTAAAGTCACGTAGATAGAAAAAATAATAAAGTAATAAACGTCGTGATATTTTTATAATTTTATTGTTATTTTTTTTCTGTGTACGTGACTTTACGGAAAGAATCATAGAATATGAATTCTTGCAGTCACGAAAGTTTAAAGTCAAAATTTACCGCCCCACTGTTTCAACCGAGGCACCGGGAGAGATAATCGTGGGGTAAAGGTGAAAGTGTCAAAGGGAGATAACAAAGAACACACACACACACACACTGCATCTCTACAGCCCATCACATACACCAGTGTGCTCCATTGCAAGGTCCGTGGGCCACTGGCAACCCCTGGACGCGAGGCCTCCAAAAAATACAAAACGCTAGAACAGGGCCGGTGTAGCGACCCTCATACCGACGATGTCTTACGTGGCCCCCCTCTGAAAATGAATGAACAGACACCTCCGCTCTATGGAGGCTGCGCGAGGCCGCTCCTCGTCCAAGCTGCCCCCACAATATGGAACTCCCCACTCCCCCAGCCACCCATGCTGTCGACTCAAAGTCTACCCCCCCCCCACCCCGGAATCAACTTTGTGTGTTTTTTTAAAGACGTTTCAACGCTTCTGCTCGTCTTTCCCGCCATACGCTCAATTGATGCAAAACACAAAACATTGCCAGATCCTTACAAATGTATTCAAATAATTTTTTATTCAAGTCACTAACCAGAAATTACAGCATATGAAAAAGAATGTTTAACAGATGCCAAAACACCAGCTTCACCAATTGGTCATTTTACAACCACACCATCACAAACCATACCAATATCATGACTTTTTTAGAGCCTTCTCCCTAAACACACAGCCTTTCAGGTTGCAAACCCCACTCACGCATAATCCGACGCTGCATTTCAGTTGGCTTTGTCCTAAGTGGTGTGGCAAATGTGAATTGCTCAAAAAAGGTCACTAAACATATTATGGCCAACTATTGAGCATTTCGCTTTGTTACAGAATGCACACATTTTCTTTCCAGTAAACCAGATTGTCACTTCATCCCCCACCCCTTTCACTGTAGAAGCAAAAGTTGAGGATTCATATTATAATCTGGGAGGTTGTTCATGCATCTGTGGTGCGACCAGATTTAACAAATTGACACTGGCTACAAGTTGAGGACCATTTGTGTGCGCGTGTGGCCTGGCTCGTGATGCAGAGTAGGAGAACAAATATATCCGTAAAAACGTATCAGGTGGACCTGCTGCACTGAACGGCAGGTGGTCAGGACGAAATGAGGTAAATTTTACGATGGAAGTCCGCGCGGGTTTGTTGTAGTGGCGTTTTTTTTTTTAATTCTCGTTTGTTTTCAAAAGGGAGCATTCTCACATGGGGGTTACGGGACGAGCCTTCAGGTAGGCCGCGATTTTGGGCAGGGCGCCCACGCGGTCCCGCAGGGCCTCGAGCTTGCCGTACCCCTTCAGGAAGCCGGGCTTCAGCGTGTCCAGCACCACGCTGGCGATGTGCCACTGGAAGTCGGCCCAGGTCACCTGTGCACACGGCGGAATGCGAGAAACGCCACAGTTAACAGTCGCGAAAAAAAAAAAATCGCAACAGCGTACGACAATAAAAAATATAATAACACCATTCCTGAACCTTAGACCAGTCTTAAATACCTGAGCCCAGAACGGCAATGACCTGATCAACCTCCCCCAAATAAAATCCCCCCACCCCCACTCCACCTGCTCCAATGAGACTGCTTGTGCCCGACACCACCGATGCCCCTGGTAATACCGTCCAGAAACGTCAGGATGTGAGGGAGGATGTGGAATTAAAATGTCTTATAAAAAAAAATAGCTTTGCGAGGTGGATTGTTGCATCGAAGGATCGCGAGAGACGGCTTGGGCAGGCATTCATCCAGCAGTGGATCGATCGTGGCTAAAGATGGTGATGATGATGAAGACATGGTAACTTTTGCTATACGAGCTACCTGCAAAGCTAGACAATTTTTGTCGGGGCTATGACGAGGATTAAATGAGTACCAATAAAATCACTGTCAATGCTACGCATCAAATCGGCAGAGAAAGCGGCAGCTGATAATAAGCACACGCGTAATGCCGCTCCTGGCACACAAACAAACAGCACGGGACACAAAACCGCTCCGTTGAAATTAACCGCCGAGGACACAATGAGTTCTGCAGTGCTAATAATAACAGAGCGAGCCTCGTGTTTTACAGTCAAAATCGAGAGCCACCGTTCGGATGTCCACGAGAGAGATCGAGAGCAAGAATCCCCATCGTTATGTTAACGTGCACCCACAATGGGGGTGGTGGTGGGGGGGGGGGGGGGGGGTCGGCCAAATTCGTTTACTCTGCTTCCGCATTCCCAATGGGGGGCTGTAAAGCGACGTAGAAATACCGCGTCACTGCGTCATCGTTACACGTCGCTTTTAGAGAACGAGCGCACACGACCAGCCATCCTTCCCCCGCCTCCCTCCCCAGCACCGTGCGCTTTGTGTGCTCGTTAAAAAAAGAGAACCCGTTGATGATGGACGGGGCTTCTGAGACCGTGAAAAGGGGGAATCTCAACGAAATGGGCCACTAACTAACCCCTACCCCATCCCGACATTCATCCCTTGATCACGCCAACAACTCCTCCTCCTCCTCATTCTCCCCGTCGTCATCTTCGCATCGCTTCTGGCTCGCGTCAAAACGGCGATTTCCTCCCGGGGTCGGCAGCATTGGTAGCCCCAAGAATGCATTTCGGGGACCCCCTTTCCCCAGACGACAGTTTGTCTTTGCATGGCCCAATCGTATATCAGGCGCCTTCCCCAAAAAAACAACAGTTTTTTCCCCTGCTGTACAACTGCGTCGCACGTGGGGACCGTGTCAAGCCAGCCCAGGGGTGGGTCAAGACGTTGCCAGGTTGTTGTTTTTGTTTGTTTATTTGTTGTCGCAACACGCGATGGACTTGTTGACGTCAGCACTAAACAAATTACCAAGTTCAACACGTAGGCTTTTGCGGCCAATATTGTCCATAATAAAAGGTTATTTGGGCGAGATCAAGCAATTATAAAATGTGTCGTTAAACCCGCCACAACAAATTAGTAAGGTTCGTCACGTAAACAAAACGTGCCAATTAGTGACTGCTTCAGCACACCGGTGCGTTGGAAAGTACATGCAAAACATTTACCATCAGAGTACAGCGTTTCACTGCTGATTACAACCAGCCTCATCAGGCGATAGCCAAAAGTCCTCCTGTTTCGGTCTTAAATAGAAAGAGTAAAGGTGATGCCATCCCTGTGGGCCTATCAGGTGCAAGACCAGTTGGGGGGTGGGTGGGTTAATGTCGTCATAATGTTTACCCAATCCAACCCAGATTTTTTTTAAATATGGAAAAATTACAAACCGTGCCCCAGGCCCAGATTGGATCTGAGACATATTTGAATGTCTTGCGAGGCCACCGTATCACGGTTCGGTTTCCAACTCTGCTTTTGGGTAATAGCCAGCGGTAAGCCACCTGTACCAGAAGGGCGCCACCCTGGCTTGCCTTGGACATGCCAAGCAGAAGAGGGGTAACAGCATGTGGCATCAATCCACCGTCCTTTAAGCCTTGATTTGTATTCCAGTTTCCGGAAGGTATTCACGGACTCGCAAGTTGGCACATTCCTCCGATCCAGACCTCTAAAGCGAACAGCTGACGCGATAAAGTCGACGTGAAAACTCCTCCAACCTGATATTCGCTGCAAGGTGGCCAAGGTATTGCTCGACAGAAAGTGGGTTGGTGAACCCACCATCTGTATACCTTTAGATGCCTCCCAGACGCAAAAAAAACTCTAATGAATTGGCCAAACCCCCACGATGCAAGACACTCCTAAAACGCATTAAGAATGTCCTGAATAATAAATTACATTATTATTACCAGTTGTTTACACGTTGCTTTAGCACCGTTTTTCTGCCAAGGGCCATTTGTAATATTTATAACATCATTCGCGGGCCATATAAAATTATCAACTTAAAAATGTGCCCGTTATATTTGGTCAAAGATTTAATTAACTCACCCCTAATGCGATGGCTGGAACTGCTTCTCTTTGGCGAGGCGTGTGATGCTAGCTGGTATCGATGATGTTGCTACTCGCAACTGCTTTTCCAGGTTTGCTTCTAGATGTATTGAATTTCGAGTCCTGCCTGCGGTTGCCTTGGCAGGGCCAGACCCAAATGATTTCGCGGGCCGGACGTTCCCCACCCCTGCTTTAGCACCACCACGCTTAGCTGGGAATATTAAATTGCGTCTGTTTAGAATGACAAGTGGTCTCAGACAAGCTAACGATGGTGGGGGACTCACCGAATCTCCAACAAACCAGGTGCTGTCGCCCAGGTACGCTTCGAGGTTGGCCAGCCACACAGGCACGGTGTCTTTGAACAGTTTCTCAATTTTCTCCTTCTGCAGACAATGATGGGGAAAAGCAAAACGCTGAACACAATTCAACAAGTCGTGACTGGTAGCGTTTACTTCGGATATGGAAGTGAAGAGTATCCACTCGTATGCATGGTGGGTTAACCCATCATGCAGCCAAACACACCCCAATAATGGAATTGCTTAAGCATCCTGAAAAAGTCTTAATACTCATTGAGACTTTCACAATCGTTGCCGCAATTGTGTTGCCAAGTATCGGAAATTGTTACTACTAAAGTGGACGAAACATCAGTGAGAGGGACACTTACAAATCTAGATTGAACTTACATTTTTGTAAAAGCAACAATGGCATCAACACCACTACCACCAGGGTAACGTTACAAAAGCACACGTTAGTCCAGCACACATATGCAAAGATCCCCCCTTATAGCCTCAGACTTTTCAAGCACTTATGAAGGCTGGCACGGCACACGAGGGGGGTGGGTGGCCAGCACCACGCCCGGCTCGATCTAGACGAGGCCGAGGACTTGTTCAGCTAATTGTCAGTGGTGTTGGTGGACGCGAGCGGGAATCGAACCCGAATCACCAGGTGCGTAGCGCAGCATGCTAACCACTACACAACCACTTTCCACTAAGTGGCGGCGATGTCACCATGAACTAGGTGCACACTTTGTGCCAGGCTAGGTGCACATTGAGGCCATGTGAAGTGTCGAAGGCTCGCTGGCAGGAGTCGACCTAGGGGAGGCCCAGGAACCGGTTCAGATACTCGTCACCGGTGTTGGCCACGAGCGGGAATCGAACTCGGGTCGCCGGGTTCGTAGCGCAGCGGCGCTAACCGCAACACTACCGCTCCCCCCACATGCGCACGTGAACGCGCACACACACACACACAGGGGGGCAATCACCTTGACAGCCTCGTCCTGTTCACGCCAGGGGACGAGCACGACGGGTTCGAAGATGGTGTCCACCAACATGTCAGCCTGGGCCTGCTCCAGACTCGTCTTGCCGGCGACCCCTGCACACATCCATCGCAAGGCAGAGGGCGCCAACGAAGCGCGTTGCCGAGCAGTCACCGCCGGCGCCAACGAAGCGCGTTGCCGAGCAGTCACCGCCGGCGCCAACGAAGCGCGTTGCCGAGCAGTCACCGCCGGTGCCACGCTCGCGTTGCCGAGCAGTCACCGCCGGTGCCACGCTCGCGTTGCCGAGCAGTCACCGCCGGTGCCACGCTCGCGTTGCCGAGCAGTCACCGCCGGTGCCACGCTCGCGTTGCCGAGCAGTCACCGCCGGTGCCACGCTCGCGTTGCCGAGCAGTCACCGCCGGTGCCACGCTCGCGTTGCCGAGCAGTCACCGCCGGTGCCACGCTCGCGTTGCCGAGCAGTCACCGCCGGTGCCACGCTCGCGTTGCCGAGCAGTCACCGCCGGTGCCACGCTCGCGTTGCCGAGCAGTCACCGCCGGTGCCACGCTCGCGTTGCCGAGCAGTCACCGCCGGTGCCACGCTCGCGTTGCCGAGCAGTCACCGCCGGTGCCACGCTCGCGTTGCCGAGCAGTCACCGCCGGTGCCACGCTCGCGTTGCCGAGCAGTCACCGCCGGTGCCACGCTCGCGTTGCCGAGCAGTCACCGCCGGTGCCACGCTCGCGTTGCCGAGCAGTCACCGCCGGTGCCACGCTCGCGTTGCCGAGCAGTCACCGCCGGTGCCACGCTCGCGTTGCCGAGCAGTCACCGCCGGTGCCACGCTCGCGTTGCCGAGCAGTCACCGCCGGTGCCACGCTCGCGTTGCCGAGCAGTCACCGCCGGTGCCACGCTCGCGTTGCCGAGCAGTCACCGCCGGTGCCACGCTCGCGTTGCCGAGCAGTCACCGCCGGTGCCACGCTCGCGTTGCCGAGCAGTCACCGCCGGTGCCACGCTCGCGTTGCCGAGCAGTCACCGCCGGTGCCACGCTCGCGTTGCCGAGCAGTCACCGCCGGTGCCACGCTCGCGTTGCCGAGCAGTCACCGCCGGTGCCACGCTCGCGTTGCCGAGCAGTCACCGCCGGTGCCACGCTCGCGTTGCCGAGCAGTCACCGCCGGTGCCACGCTCGCGTTGCCGAGCAGTCACCGCCGGTGCCACGCTCGCGTTGCCGACCAGTCACCGCCGGTGCCACGCTCGCGTTGCCGACCAGTCACCGCCGGTGCCACGCTCGCGTTGCCGACCAGTCACCGCCGGTGCCACGCTCGCGTTGCCGACCAGTCACCGCCGGTGCCACGCTCGCGTTGCCGACCAGTCACCGCCGGTGCCACGCTCGCGTTGCCGACCAGTCACCGCCGGTGCCACGCTCGCGTTGCCGACCAGTCACCGCCGGTGCCACGCTCGCGTTGCCGACCAGTCACCGCCGGTGCCACGCTCGCGTTGCCGACCAGTCACCGCCGGTGCCACGCTCGCGTTGCCGACCAGTCACCGCCGGTGCCACGCTCGCGTTGCCGACCAGTCACCGCCGGTGCCACGCTCGCGTTGCCGACCAGTCACCGCCGGTGCCACGCTCGCGTTGCCGACCAGTCACCGCCGGTGCCACGCTCGCGTTGCCGACCAGTCACCGCCGGTGCCACGCTCGCGTTGCCGACCAGTCACCGCCGGTGCCACGCTCGCGTTGCCGACCAGTCACCGCCGGTGCCACGCTCGCGTTGCCGACCAGTCACCGCCGGTGCCACGCTCGCGTTGCCGACCAGTCACCGCCGGTGCCACGCTCGCGTTGCCGACCAGTCACCGCCGGTGCCACGCTCGCGTTGCCGACCAGTCACCGCCGGTGCCACGCTCGCGTTGCCGACCAGTCACCGCCGGTGCCACGCTCGCGTTGCCGACCAGTCACCGCCGGTGCCACGCTCGCGTTGCCGACCAGTCACCGCCGGTGCTCGCAGCGATCGGGAAGGTGAATGCCGTAATGCGTGTGTGTGTGGGTGTTTTTTGGCTAAAGCACAGCAAGTTGGCACAGTAGGGGGCACAGGTGGTGCATCAGCCAGTCATCTCCGTCAAGATGCTGGTTGCATTTAGATGCCACTACAAATTGAAATTATTCTTGGTTGGTGGATGTTTTATGAAAGAAGTTGAAGAACATTGTGGGTAAAGCAGCATTCCACGTAATTGCTCCGATTCGTTGCTCCGTCAGCATTTGTATTCTGACGAGCGTCAAGCAATACCGAAATGCACTCGCCGGTGTGCAATGTCAACAAGTTTCTTTTGCCAAGCAAACCAAAGGAGGAGGAGAAAGAAAAAAACCACGGCCACTTTCGTTATTAAAGTTTTTCAAAATGGAAAAGCCCAGCATTGACCCGATACATCGGCGGTGTGTGTCTTTATTCCGCAATCCAATTCAAGAATGCGTTTATTTCCAAAGCAGAATATGAATGTGTTGTCGATTGAAGGTTTTTTTTTTCTCTCTTCCGTCATTAGCGAGCAGCTATTAAGACCAGGAAGCAGGCCCGAGCTTATCACAATGTGTGTGCGTTTATTCCGCAATCCAATTCAAGAAAGCTTTCATTTCCAAAGCAGAATATGAATGTGTTGTCGATTGAAGGTTTTTTTTTTCCTCTCTTCCGTCATTAGCGAGCAGCTATTAAGACCAGGAAGCAGGCCCGAGCTTATCACTATGTGTGTGCGTTGGCTGTACAAACTGGGACGGTAATATATAAGGACTTTTCGATTTAAAGCTTTCGTGACTGCAGGGATTCATCTGTCTTTCCGACAGACCTGTTCTTCACCTGAGGACGGCTGCTTGCGTTGTGGCCGAAACGTCGTGAGAATTATTTTATTATGTTTTATTTTTATTATTTTATTATTTCCCTTCTACGTGGCTTTACCGAAAGAATCAAGAAGATACAAGGACTTGTTTCAGCAACCTGTTTCTCCATGCCACCCGAGGACGATTTCTCGTGCGGCGATCGAAACGTCGTGATCTATTATTTCTTCTACCTACGTGACTTTACCGAAAGATCCAAAGAGTATGGATTCCTGCAGTCACGAAAGCATCAAATCAAGATGGAAAAAAAGTTAAGAGTTCGGCGATGAATGGGAAGAGGAGACACTGCCGGGAGGTAGGGGGGGGGGGGCTTCAACGGCTTTGGCCACGGTGGTGGGGTGATCTTGAAATCGATTAATAATTTGTAGTTTGCAGACCAGTACTCTGCTTTATTGGGGCCGAGGACTCAGGGTGCCTTGACACAAAGTGTGTGGCCACCGCACTACCGGCCTCCAAACGGCAGGACCTCGCCCCCCCCCGCCCCCCGACGTCGAACATGACACGGTTGATTATTATAGTAATCAATACATTTTCTACATGATAAAAAACTATTTTAGTTCATCACAAGAATGTTGACGACTGTACCAAACGTCGCCCATCACACGAGCAAGAACAGAGGTTAAAACCTTTACAACGTTTTCAGCGTTATCCGATTAGTCGAGTCATCCAATCGATAACAGGCAGGGTCATTATTGAACTAATCGGATAGCCCAGCACTCCGGCTAATCTTTATAAAACACATCGGTGAAACTGCGATACAAAAAAAAACTATCCAGTCCTCTGCGCTCGTAAAATCTCTTCGCGCTCAGGTCAGCCCGGGAGGCAGAATGGAGGGACCCCCCCCTCCATCACGAAGTTTAGGCCGAGCAAACCTAGGGGAAGACCCAAATCCAGAATTTCCTTAAAAGAGTCACTCCCGAGGTCCTAGGCAGCTGCTCTGTCTGCAACGCCTCTGTTGGCAGGATACCCGTTAGCAGAGGTGTGGACTCGAGTCATGTGACTTGGACTCGAGTCAGACTCGAGTCATGAATTTGATGACTTGCGACTCGACTTGGACTTGCATAACAATGACTTTGTCCCACCTCTGCCCGTTAGCATTTTGGGAAACAAGGCCACACACCCTGCCGATGAGACACGGAACGCCGAAACCGATCTGGAGTCTTCCCCTGCTTAAATCAACAAGTCGGACCCTTGTCTGCTCAAATGTTGTTTTCGTTACTCAGAATTCACCACGGGAAAAGGTTGCAGTTTTAAGAAGCGCCACCAATATTCCATGACTGCCTCCTAGTGGCCAGAGCATATTATGCCCGGTCAGAGCAAAATGTATTATCCGTTTAGATTTCATGCCTTGCAAATACCATACGGTATTACACTGCACTTGAGTGCCAATTAGAGAACAAAGGGCCAATTCAGTAGACACGGTTTTGATTGTTAAACAATTGGGCCGGGGCAGGGACGTTGCAGCTGGAGAGCAAAGACGTGCAAGAGTACGGCCACCAAGGAGATGGAGCAAATGAGATCATCTCGTGTACATGCGCTGGGTGGGATTGTTGAATTACGGTACGTGTGTATGTTGAACTTCCTTCGCACCGTACGTAGCCAACCGCGGATTGTAGCGGCGGATTGGGGAGGCCTTCATCCGACGGTGGAGTGGTCACGACCGACCGATGACGATAGACAAATTCGCGAGGACGGCCCTCAACAGTGTGGAATGTTGGAGTATGACTGGGGAAGCCCAGATCTCGGCTCTCCGGCGTGCACACCGCAACACCCGTGTGCCCACTACACACCCGAACCGCCCCTCCATTCCCTCCCCCACCCCGTGACCAGTTGCACATCTCACCTGCCTCCCGGGCCAGGAAACGAGCGATCGCAAAACTCTGGCTGAGGATCTTGCCGTCCACCTCTAGCACGGGCACCTGCTTGAAGGGCAGGGCTGTGGAGAGAATAGCAAGGAGGTGGAGGAAAGCAGAACGACGCACGGTTATTAAAACGTAACGACGCACGGTTATTAAAACGTAACGATGCACGGTTATTAAAGCGTGCAAGCAGGTGTGGGTGCCGCCCGTTCTGTAAAACTGGTTTGCGTCAACTTACTCAAGACATTGCTTGGTTTCAAACCCGCACGTGATTAGCAAGGTCACATGGTTGTTGCGCGTCAGGCGACTCAAGTCAAAGGTCATGGGTCATATGTCACTCATCATCAATCAACACCCGAGGGTCCCGGGTTCATTCGGATCAGAAAATGGGACTTTGCTCGACTGTACAAAAGAGATATGCTCCAGTGAATTGGTCTGGATCGGGTTGCGCTCTTCTCATAAACGTGGACGATTGTCCGAGCCTTCTTAGTGCAACGTTCTGCACACATACCTGCAGAGAATAGCCCATTCACGCAACCCCCCCCCCCCCCCACATATGAGAGTAGGTGTTCCCATTTTTTCTGGCAACAAAACAGGTGTTAAGATGTTAAAACACTAAACTGAAACCTTTTACAAGGAATCATGTCTGCATTAACCACAATACTTGTGGTCAGAATGCAAACAAAAAACACTCTGATAGTATATGCATTGTCTTTGAAACTGATTGGTCCACGCCAGAGACAGCTTTCTTTTGAGCCTCGTCTCAAAACGGTGTTAGACCAGAGGACGCCAAAAGCCCCCCCCCCACATGTTCTGCACAGATACAACGACTCAACCCGAGCTAGGAATGCGTTGACATTTGCATTTCCATTTGTCCACATCACCTTTTGGCGTTGGTCTCTAGGTCTAACAGCAGTGGCGACACAAGTCCGTAACAGAGGCCGTCTCTGGTGAAGGCCATCGGTTCCAAGGCCAATGCACATCTCATCATCATCAAAGCATGTTTGGTTGAATATTTTACCACAAGACACGTGTGGTTCATGCAGACTTGATGACTTGCAAGTACGTGTCCATTTGGTGGTTTGAACATCTTATAACACCTTCTTGGTTCTTTCGGTAAAGTCACGTAGAAGGGAAGTAATAAAATAAAATAATATTATATTATTATATTATTTTATTATATTATATTATTTTATTTTATTATGTTTTATTTTTATTATTTTATTACTTCCCTTCTATGTGACTTTACCGAAAGAACCAAGAAGATTAATCCCTGCAGTCACGAAAGCTTTAAATCGAAATCTTATAACACCTCCCATAGTATTACCGGCGGAAAGGGCAAGCGCCTATTCCTTGTTTTCACCATCTCGATAGCGGCAAAAAAGGGTCCCCCCATAGATAACCATCTCGTTTTAACTCGTCGTCTTCGTGCCCAAATTTTTATCCTGGTTGTGCTGTCGGCATCACGTGACGAGACAAAGAATACATCCCGATCCCTCACGGAGCGGTCCATCAACCCCTTTGCGCATGAGGAGGGCGCGGACTTTGGAGAGAGACGCCACAGAAGCGCTCCCGCAGCTGCTTGTCCACCACAAGGGTGCAGCACTTACCTACCTCTTACAGCTACCAGACAGCACTGCCGGTCAAACTGAGCGTTTAATTATTATCAGTCATGGTGTTTAGCCAAATTAAGTGCAGAACCAAATATTTAATAAGATGGGGTTTTTAAAATATTTTTTTATTCTTATTCTGTGCGGTCATTGATCGGCGACTGGGCAGAGGTCATGAACCCATTCCAGTTGAGAGGCCCGTTTAATCCCACGGGTGGCTGCTCACGGTGACACAAACATCGGTATTTTACTCAGTAGATGCATATTAAAAAGAAAAAACAGTGGGCAATTTTATTTGCAATGAGCGATGTCTCCGGCTTGTTAATACAAGCGCAGTGAGGGAGGCCGCTGTGCGTAATGTAATCATATGTAAATCGTACTACTATAAAAAATTATTTATTTACAGCAAGAATAAAGGGAACAAAAGTATTTCTTTTTTCTGCACGGCAGATCTGCTCATTGGCAGAGAGTTTGGTTCGGGATAAGCCGTGAAGGATTTGCGTAATGTATTAGTTCTTGGGGAAGAATAAAAAGACTGCCGTTGGAAGTGAAGAGGGCAGCCGATGGACAAAACGGCGGCTAAAGGAGAGAACGCGCCCAAGAGCATAACGACTACGGAGAGAGACGGAGTGGTGCGGCGGTCATCTCAAGAATGTGACGGGCGGTGGCATCGCAGGACCAGTAGGGATGGCGACGATACGGGGAGAGGGGGGGTGGATTGCCTTCATCCAGCAGTGGACAAGCCACGACGACTAATAAGAACAATCATTCAATTCTGATTATTTTTAAAGTGCATCATTTATACTGCCAAGAATTAGTGCGAGTGTGCCAGAAACCACACGGAAGGCCGAAAGGAGGAGACACGGAGCCGAGTCAGCCAGGAGGAAGTGAAATGTTTACACTTTTCATTTCGGGTCGATGCAAGGCCGGAGTGGCGAGTGATACCTGAACCAGACCTGCCAGCCACCGGCAATGACCAGTGTAGTAAAGTATGGATAAACAACCAAGCCCGACCCCCTCAATGACCAACACAGCGTGGGAGAGAGAGGGGTGGGGGGGGTGCTTGATCCAGCAGTGGATTAACTAACAAAGGGCAGTATGTATGTACGTATGACGAACTCATTTCGCAGCGTACGTGGCCAACCACGCTAATTGGAGGTGCAGGGAAGGACAGCGATCAAAACACAAAAAGCAGTTCTAAAGAAATGAGATTTCAATCTAGATGACGATTTAAAAGTGCGTAGCAGCCTCCAGTGGCTTCCTAACATCGGAGCAGAAACGCATCTGAAAGCGCCACACGATGCGGTGGTCAGCCAAAATCCGCTACGAGGATGACCGGAGTTCGCCGTCAGAAAGGTGGCAAAGGTGCAGCCCTGCAATGGCCACTCTACTGCCGAGAAGGGAGACTCCACTACAGAGGTCGAGGCTGCTCCTCTGTAGGGCTTTGTCATCTATTCTGTCCATGCAAGGCAGGTGGGAGCACCCCACCCTTTAGCTCACCACACGTGACCTGCCCATTGTCTACAGCCGTGATGTGTACACTTAAAACTGCTGGGTGGATATCACTATGGCACGCACACCAGCACATAATACCGTGTGTGTGTGTGGTCCTGGGCCTCCCGTAGGGTCAATTCAGGTCTCAAATGACTACCTGGTTGCCACGTGTAAACATCGCCACTGGGGAGACAAAGGCGGTCGGGCGTCGTGCTGTCCACCCACACCCTCTCGTGCGCCGTGCCGGCCTTCATTAGGTGCTACTCGCTAACAGCACTTGCCCCA
Source organism: Lampetra fluviatilis (assembly GCF_964198595.1). Taxonomy (NCBI): domain Eukaryota; kingdom Metazoa; phylum Chordata; class Hyperoartia; order Petromyzontiformes; family Petromyzontidae; genus Lampetra; species Lampetra fluviatilis. Next base: position 5,347,120 of record NC_136315.1, read on the forward strand.
ACGGTCTTTGCAGAGAAACTTCACATTCGTGTGTCGCGTACACAAAACGGGCCACTTGTCGATTGCTTCAGCACACCGGTTGTGTGTTGGAGAGTGAACCCACCGCAGTATTTGCAATTCAAGCACTGCGATGTTTCGCTGGCGATTGCAAAAACAAACAGCCACATCAGGCGGATAGCCAGAAAGTGACACGTCTTTACTGAAAGAACCAAAGAGTATGGGTTCCTGCAGTCACGAAAGCTTCAAATCAAGATTATGACACGTTTATATTTACGTGAACAGAGCCCAGGAAAAAAAACCAAAACCCTTGCAATGGATAATATTGGTTTCGAAAACCTACTACTAATTACGACTATTATTATGAATATTACTACTATTACTAAACTACAACTACGTGTTAGAATGTCAATGGGTGTGTTGGTGGGGGGGGTGTGGAGGGCATGCTTACTGGGCTTGATTTTGGCCCACTCGGCTTGGTCCACGCGCTGGTCTTCGTACTTGATGTCCCCGTACGCGAAGATGTAGCGGGACAGCTCCGCACGTCCCTTCAAGTTGAAGTACGTCAGCTTGTATGTCGGCATTTTGTTGGTCGGCTAGGGTAGCTGTGGGCAATCACCACGCGAAAAAAGGCAAAGTTATGCTCGCTTCCATATCAGCCACGTAGTAAAAAAAAACCACACCAACTCCAGAAGCCCATTCTTGGGTTTTTTCGGTAAAGTCACGTAGGTAAAAACTTCAAATTAAAATTAATTAAAGTAACATAAAAATCACTTGAACAGTATCGTCGCGGCCGCTTGACCTCCTGCCTGTCCGGTCAAAGAAGCAGCAGCAGAAACCTCGACTTAAAGCTTTCGTGACTGCAGGATTTCATATTCTTCGGGGCGTTCGGTAAAGTAACGCAGATGGGTTGAAAGAAAATAACCAAAAATAACAACAAAAAACTACGACGTTTCGATCGCAACACAAGCGCTGGATGACGAACGCTTGTGTTGCGATCGAAACGTCGTCGTTTTTGTAATTTTTTTATACTGGTAAGAAACTTCTGATTACGCCAGCCCACAGGGGATTATTGTGTCCGTCGTGCATTCCAAATATGGGAGGGGTGGGGAGGGGCTGGGTGGGGAGGGAGGCCACGGCACTCAATCTCTACATTTAAGCCACCAATTCGTTGAGCCATCATTCGAGGCAAGGTCACTTCCGAATCGTATACAGCTCAGTGAGCCCTGCCCGGTCAAAATAAAACCTTTACTTGAGCACTGTACACATTTCTGCACAGGGCACTGCACACACGTGTTCTGCAAGACTTGTGCCCGCCCTCACAGTCGGTCACATTTGCGGAACACACCACGCTGCCGTTGACCCTGGCCACTGAACGAGCAACCCAACGTTCCTACCAGCTCCCTCCGCAGGAATGTGTTTTGTTGTTATTTTATTTGAACCCATCTACGTCACTTTACCGAAAGACCCAAAGAATAAGCAGCAGCAGCGGTGGGCAGGCTCATGCGGGCCGCATGACCCCACGTTCAAAGCGCAGCCTCGCTGCCGGAGGAGCTCGCCGATGAAACCCGTGTCCAGATCTCTCAAGATGATTTCTGCGAGCACCTCGCACGATCAATCCAGTTCTTAGAACGTTTCAAGCCGGCGCGAGTATTACTACTTGTAAAACACACACACACACCAAAAAAGGGATTTATCTCGAGGAAACAGAAGGAGCTCCCTCATTGCGAGTGTTTACACACCCGCGTTTTGCGAAAGTCAAATAAGCCCCAAGATCCGTACAGCGTGGGGAGGTCTCATCCAGCAGTGGGTCAACACAAGGGCTCTTCTTACACATTTAAAGATTACTCATGGTAACCAATTGTCGGCCACGCCTTGTATCAATGGAATACTGTGGTGAGTCTATCCTGTGACCTCCCCTAGGTCGACTTAGCCCTAAATGCATGACACCGCTCCCCACTGGGATCACAACCACACACACACATAAAAAACCACCTAGCAAATGTATCCACCCCTATTGCACACAACCACAGTGCCGGACACAACCAAATCCGACCTTCCACACCCACGCCGAGGAATGCGTAAGCGAGTTTTTCACGTGCAGAAGTTGAAAAACTGGTCTTTAAAAACTGTTGGTAAGTAGATAGTTCTATTGCATTAAGCTTGTCTTCAAAAAAATAAATATATTCAAATGTACAGCGTTGGATTAGTGGTCTCTATTGTCAGTTAACCTGCTATGGCCATTACACACACAATGGAAAAACACAGAACTTGGAAGCAACACAACTCAAATGGGCCATTCAACTTCGCCTCCGCTCTCCCTGGCTCCAACGACAAACAAGAAATCAACAGCTGCCATGGGCTGTCGTGCTGCGGGTGTCAGTCATTGACGATGTCTCCTGGGAAAGGGTTCCAGAATTCTAAACAGTGAAGTTTTTTTTTACAGAATTAGCAAAGATATAAACTAAAACTAACTTTTTTTTTTACTATGTAAGGCCCACCCCGAGCTATGCAGCTGTTTTTCACGAGTGACCGGCCACAAATGATTGCTCAACCAAGTGGCTTATCACGTGGACATTTTTTGAAGCCAAACGCTCGAAACGCGTGATGTTGATTTTAAATGTGGAGGGAATAAACCAGGGGAACCCGGACAAAAATCCACGCGACCACGGGGAGAGAGAGACACCGCAAACTCCAAATACACAGCAGGCATCAGGGCCAGGATCGAGCCCACGACCTCCTGGATACCAGGCGAGGGAGTTAACATCTCCTAGCCACTGTGATTATGCTGAGAGACACCGCAAACTCCAAATATACAGCATCAGCAGGCGTCAGGGCCGGGATCGAACCCACGAACCTCCTGTATACCAGGCGAGGGAGTTAACATCTCCTGGCCACCGTGACGAGATTACATTACAAGGTGCGTCGTCTGCTTTGTGTCCTCAGTCACCCGGACGATAAGAGCACCCCTAGAACGAACGGGCTGAACTCACAACACCCTGCGGCATCGAACACAAGCAGCCGATAAAGGCTGCAAACACATTCCTGCGGAGGGAGCTGGTAGGAACGTTGGGTTGCTCGGTCAATGGCCAGGGTCAACGGCGGCGTGGTGTATTCCGCAAATATGCCCGACTGTGAGGGCGGGCACAAGCCGGCGTGAGTAGGTTAAACGTTGAGTTTTATAAGGGCACCACGGGGTGACCAGCCCCTCCCCACCCTCGCCACCCCCCACCCAGCCCCACCCAGCCCCACCCAGCCCCACCCAGCCCCACCCAGCCCCTCCCCACCCAGCCCCTCCCCACCCTCCCCACCCAGCCCCACCCAGCCCCTCCCCGCCCCTCCCCTCCCCACCCCGCCCCTCCCCTCCCCGCCCCTCCCCTCCCCGCCCCTCCCCGCCCCTCCCCTCCCCACCCCTCCCCTCCCCACCCCTCCCCTCCCCACCCCGCCCCTCCCCACCCCGCCCCTCCCCTCCCCACCCCGCCCCTCCCCTCCCCACCCTGCCCCTCCCCTCCCCACCCTGCCCCTCCCCTCCCCTCCCCACCCTGCCCCTCCCCTCCCCACCCTGCCCCTCCCCTCCCCACCCTGCCCCTCCCCTCCCCACCCTGCCCCTCCCCTCCCTGCCCCTCCCCTCCCCACCCTGCCCCTCCCCTCCCCACCCCACCCTGCACGACGGACGGACACAATAATCCCCTGTGGGCTGGTGTAACCAGAGGTTCCTAACAGTAAAAACATGAAACTTTGTGGTTCCAGACGCCAATTCATAGCACCTCGCACACCCACGGCTGCTTTACCTTACTACGGTTACAAAATCAATCAGCTCCACGCAAATACAACACACAGGTAGTTGGGGGCAAGTGCTGTCTGATATTGGGAGGCACCCCTAGGAGCTTTCACTTTAAAAAAATCAAATCGATTGAAAACTCTTTCTTTAGAACCGCTCTGTGTGTTGTCGCGTTGTCGTCTTCCCATTATCACGGTTGGCTACGTACGGTGCGAAAGAAGTTTCACAGTACACACACACACATTCACCCAGTAAACATGTTGGCCCAATGTTAGCCAAAAGGCTGCTTGCCGTTTTACTGGGTCGCTCTTGAATGTGGCGAATTCCGTAAAAAAAAGTAACAACTGTAAAACAAAGACTTCACCCTGAACCGTGGCCTATTCACCTTGGACTCTGATGCCACAATGGGGGGGGTGGGTGCGTTTGTTTTTTTCTCTGACAATCATGTGCGTGTCGCGTGCAACTTTACATCATGAGCTATTATGAACAAGAGAGAACTGGTAAATCTGGAAATCGGGCGTCAGCGCTGGGTAGCTCAGTTTGCAGCAGTGCTCATTGGATACCCCGCCTCGCAGAACGCCATTTTACAGCGAAATATTTTAAAATATTTGTTTCCCTTCATTAAAATGTGCCGCGTGTACACATTCCCGTCATCAGCACTGCCGTAATTCATTAGAAAGCCAACAATTCCCAATACACCCCGAAACGCACGTGGCTCGAATTTAATTGCACGAACATCACAAATGCAGTCGCGTACCGAAGTCAAAGCGTTCATTGTCGCTGCCATCCATGAATTGGGAAGTGTATTTCCTCCTTTCAACCACCCCTTAATATACGCGCAACGTAAATGACTTTTGTATCGCACTAGTGCCAAAAACGTTACCTTTCAATGATCAATTAGTGGCCTTTTAAACTGGTAAAACGAATCTTCTTGGTTCTTTCGGTAAAGTCACGTAGAAGGGAAATAATAAAATAAAACATTCTTATATTATTATATTATTTTATTGTTTTTATTATTTTAGTTTTTCCCTTCTACGTGACTTTACCGAAAGAACCAAGAAGATGAATCCCTGCAGTCACGAAAGCTTTAAATCGAAATGGTAAAACTAACTTACAACGTCTTACCTCGCGTGTGCTTTTGGTCAGCAAGCTCTGGCCACGTTGAAAGCAACGCACTAAAAATCAACTAAATATGAACTAAAAATAAACTAAATATCAACTAAAAATAGCCGTGTCCTTACGCGTGCAGTGTCATTGTGCGATTTAGCCCACAACGTAGCGCAACATTAACAAAGTGCACCGATCGGAATTGTAAAAAGCAGAGAAAGTTCTTACCTTGGGAGTCTTGGCTGAGATATGTAGATGGACTTGACCAGAAACTTGCAGAGCCCCAGAGAGAGAGTGTGGAGAGTGTTACCAAGCGGAGCAGGCTGCTGTATTTATACTCGGCTGTCTGACATTGCACAACCTCGCCCCCCACTTTCCATGTGCACCGCCCTTCCCCCCATATCCTTCCACACCACCCCCCGACTAAACCCCTCCCCAGCCACCACCACCACCCTCTCCGCCCCAAACTTACCACATTCTCGAAAGCCTTCTCTCTCTCCCCTCTCCAATTTACACACTACCATGAAATCAGCCATCTCACTCCCCACTCGGTAAAGGTGGTTGGTGGTGGTGGTTGTTGGTGGTGGTTGGTGGTGGTGGTTGGTGGTGGTGGTTGTTGGTTGTGGTTGTTGGTTGTGGTTGGTGGTGGTAGTGGTTGGTGGTGGTAGTGGTTGGTGGTGGTGGTTGGTGGTGGTGGTTGTTGGTTGTGGTTGTTGGTTGTGGTTGGTGGTGGTAGTGGTTGGTGGTGGTAGTGGTTGGTGGTGGTGGTGTTAGTTGGTGGTGGTGGTTGTTGGTGGTGGTTGGTGGTGGTGGTTGGTGGTGGTGGTTGGTGGTGGTGGTTGGTGGTGGTGGTTGGTGGTGGTGGTTGGTGGTGGTGGTTGGTGGTGGTGGTTGGTGGTGGTGGTTGGTGGTGGTGGTTGGTCAACATTTGCGCACCCCAATATCAGGCATTGCGTAACCTTCTTGCGTGGAAGTCGTTGCCGGGGACGTTTTTTGTTGACACGAGTTTGAGACTCGGTGCTTTTGCTTGAACATTCTACACTTAACACCAATAGGAGTGAGTGAATTCCTGTGCGTGTGTGAGATAACTCTCTCATGCCAACTGCATTATCTTCAGAAGGAAATAATCACTCGTTTGGCCCCGGCGCTGTGCAATGATTAACCAAGCAGCAAGCAAGCTTTGGCAGATGTTTCATTTTACATTCTTAAACATGATTTTCTTTAAACGTGCACAACGTGCAGGGGTTTTTTTCTTTCCCAAAGTGCAAACTGATTTTTCGTTGTTTATTGGCTTTGCACAGCAAATTGAAATATTCAGTAGAGTGAGATGCACGCAATGCCCTTAGGTGTAGTGTATAATGGAGCAGTGCAGTAATTGCATGTGTCCTGTGTTGTGTACTGTGGTGAGCGGTAGTGTAGCGGTTAGAGCGCTGCGCCACAAACCTAGCCACCTGGGTTCGATTCCCACTCACGGCCAACACCAGTGACGATTTTTTGAACCGGCTCAGCCTCCAATGAGTACCTGGTGCGTTGTGTAAACATCGCCACTGGGGAGACAAAGGCGGCCGGGCGTGGTGCTGGCCACCCACCCTCTCGTGTGCCACAGTGCCGGCCTTCATAGGTGGTGCTTGCTAACCGCACTTGCCCCTACCAGTATGTTAAGGCTATACGGGGGATAGTTGCATTTTGTACTGTATTGCAAGTACGTTGATGGGGAACGTCCGGCCCGCGGGCCGTACAAGGTCCGCGAAATCATTTGGTGTGGCCCTGCCAAGGCAACCGCAGGCGGGACTCGAAATTCAATACTCCTCGGAGCAAACCTGGAAAAGCAGTTGCGAGTAGCAACATCATCAATACCAGCTAACATCACACGCCTCACCAAAGTGAAGCAGTTCCAGCCATCGCATTAGGGGCGAGTTAATAAAATGTTTGTCCAAATATAACAGAAATTTTTGGTTCTTTCGGTAAAGTCACGTAGAAGGGAAATAATAAAATAATAACAAATAATAAAAAATTATCACGACGTTTCAATTGCAACACAAGCAATCATCATCAGGTGTGAAATCCACAGCAAGAAAATTAGAAAAAAAAATCCACAGCAAGAAAATTTGAACAAAAAAATTGCTGTGGATTTGACACCTGATGATGATTGCTTGTGTTGCAATCGAAACGTCGTGAGAGTTTTTTTTATTGTTTTAGATGTTAATTGTTTTATTATTTCCATTCTACGTGACTTTACCAAAAGAACCAAGAATATGAATCCCTGCAGTCACGAAAGCTTTAAATCAAATATAACAGGCTAATTTTTAAGTTGCTAATTTTGCATGGCCCGCGAATGATGTTATAAATACCCAAATGGCCCTTGGCAGAAAAAAGGTTCCCCACCCCTGGTAGGAGTTTCACCAAAGATCGTGATCCTCCAGGTTTTCTCTCGTCTCGCTTTCCTTTGGGACTTGGCTTATTTTTGACTGGGCTTTGTTACCCGCTAGGCAGAGTTAATAAACTTGCAAGTGCATGTGCCGTGACAATAATACTTACAGGTAGTCGTGGAAAAACAATTCATGGCATGGGTTTGATTGATGCTTCGTGGCCTTTATCCAAAACGCCGGAGGACTTTGCACTGTGGGTAAAACGGCACGCAACCCCGTGTCAACCTACCCACATTATGTTTGCGTAATGTCCACGTTGATAAACATCTCTTACGATATCAGGAGACCTTCATAATGTGCCAAGTCATTGTGGCTGCAATCAAAGACTACCTTTTGCAATCCATGGATGCTTCTGGAGCTGAGATTGCGCTGCGCTAAATGTGGTCCGGAGGTAGTCATCTTTTCACGCATTCTAAATTTTGCGTCCCACTCACTGGGTTCTAGTTTGACACCTCATTTTGCACAAAATTTGGACCCCCATGCTAATGCGGGGCCTGTAGAATATGTTGTAAAGGGGCCCTAAAACAAATATTAAAACACACATGATTTACTTGCAAAGTAAATTAATTGTATGGTTTCATTTGCTATACAGACAGATAATACGACAAATTGAAAACCTTAAACACCCAGTCGTTCATAAAAGTCGAAGGGCAGTATAGTACTATAGTAATAGAGCAAGTGCAGAATCACTGAACCGGAATTGATAACTTGAAAGCGTTTAACGCGGGGCCCTTGAAAGTGCGGGGCCCGTAGCTACTACAATATGTAGCTACTTGTGCTACTCGTATAATCTGGCACTACCCCCATGGGCATCTTAACGAGAGGGTTATTTTCCCATAACATCTGGCGATACACAGGCATTGATTCAAGGAAGCCCTGCCGGGCCAGAGTTCGCTTGTGCCGAATCAATGAATCAATGCTGCTGAAATTATGCACTCGCAGGAGGCAAATACAAATTGCACGGATATAAATGACAGGCAACGGATTGAACTGACACGTTTGTGTTTTGCACAAACCCAAAAGCTTCGAGGTGATCTTCGACAGCACGCAACGCAGGCGTTGTAAACAATCGGAGCTGAGAACTCTCAAATCTCGATATGACGAGTGACGCCACGGTGGAAGTGTGCAAGTTCAGGGAGGCGAGACTCGTCAGATAACATCTTAACAAGTGCGCGTTTGCCTGTGTGCCGACCGAGACAACGTGGGGAGCGGTCGTGTAGCAGTTAGCGGGCTGCCCACGGCCAACGCCGGTGACGATTATCTTGAATCGGTCATGGGCCTCAGCCTCAAATGATGTACCTGGTGCGGTGTGTAAACATCGCCAATGGGGAGACAAAGGCGGCAGGGCGTGGTGTTGGCCACCCACCCCCTCGTGTGCCGTGCCGGCCTTCATAGGTGCACGCTAACGGCACTTGCCCCAACAGTCTGTTACAGGCTACACGGGGGATCTTTGTCTTTGTTTCGTACCAACTCTAGCTCAAACTTAGGTCGAATTACAACACGTGCTTTCATGGATAAATAGTGTCACGGACACCGTGTATATACATGGATGGATTTCTAAATTATTGTCACCCAGGCTTTATTCATTGTCTGCTGGCGGAACTTTGTTTAAAAATGTGGCAGGAAATGAAGAGTCGAACACACACTCACCACACCTTACATCTGTCACCCTACAAATAGGCTCACCTGCACCGGGTGGTAATGGCCACAATGGTTATTGTGCTCCGTAATTGAGCAGCATTGGGTAATCCGGGGGCTGTGGCTGCGGTGGTCAGGGTTGGGCCGGGGTGTGTGCACGTTTCTGGAGAAAGGGTCACTTATTTGTGCTCTTCTCATCAATCTTGGCTCTTTCAGCTTTCTCAGGCCAACAGCAAGAACAAGAAAAGTTGCCGAGTCATGCGGTGATGATTTTCCCAATTGCCAAGGCTGGGTTCTTGCGTAATGAGCTGAATGAAGTTAGCTCACGGTTTCTCGCACACAGGCAGCCCTAGCAGCAAGGGGCTCTATTTGTGTATGTCACAATACCGGGGCAGAGGAAAATCAGTGTTAATGATAAGCCACCCACGCTAATGTGCATTTTGTCAATTATATACATTTTTACCGGGATTATATGAACGCGTGCAGTGTGACACGATGTTTGAAATCCCGTGCATGATGCGTGTCCATGAAATGCATCATCATCGTGAAACATAAATCAACGACCTCAGTGTGGAAATTATTCTGGTTCATTGCTCTTTAAGATATAAATTGCGCCAATAATCACGTGATTACATTCAGGAAGCGCATTGAATCTATCAGCCTAATGATCGACCAGACTTAACACTCAATATTCCGCGTTTGCAATTAGGTGAGCATGCATTTCTAGCTCGACCTATACGCATGTTTAAAAGTATTCAAAGATTCCGCTGTGTGTGCGTAGTTGCCAAATTAAAAAAATGCTGAGTCACGTAGAGGGTGGGGTTTGCACACTGCTGCTCGCATTTGTGAGCAGCGAGTCAGTTTTAAAACATACTTTTAGTTCCAAATAGCGTTTCGTCTGTCAGGCCAGGCGATGACTATCCATTGTGGATGTTACTATCCAATTTAATGCGTTTAGAATACAGTATGAATAAGCAATACACCTCCCACGCTAATTTAAATATATATCTCCACGAAATAATCGAAAGCAGTGTTCTATATACAGCTTTCCGTTAGGGTAAACCTCCTTTTATTCTTCATGTAGAAAATCAAACAAACATGGGAGCGATGTGTAAACGTCTGCCTCTTGATTTTTGTTACTGATATTCTCCACAGTGACAGTGTCACGATTTTGCTGTGTTCATTTTGACAAGGAGGCCAAGTTAAATATGTGAGTGCCTCTATAGACCAAGGGTGGGGAACGTCCGGCCCGCAAAATCACTTGGTCTGGCCCTGCCAAGGCAACCGCAGGCGGGACTCGAAATTCAATAAATCTAGGAGCAAACCTGGAAAAGCAGTTGCGAGTAGCAGCAACATCATCAATACCAGCTAACATCACACGCCTCGCCAAAGAGAAGCAGTTCCAGCCATCACATTAGGGGTGAGTCAATTAAACGTTTGACCGAATATAACAGGCTAATTTTTAAGTTGATAATTTTCGTATGGCCCGCGAATGATGTTCTAAATATCCAAATGGCCCTTGGTAGACCAATGACTTACGCAACGCGACACCGAGGCGGTTTGCGAAACTCAAATAAAAGAAAATGCAGTCACGTTCAGGGCGGATCTAGGTGTTCCCCCCACAAGGGCGTCTCGCGTTTTGTTGGACCAGCTGACGAAGAAAACAAAAAAATAATGACAAGCGGTGGATCTTTCGATTTAAAGCTTTCGTGACTGCAGGGATTCATCTTCTTGGTTCTTTCGGTAAAGTCACGTAGAAGGGAAATAATAAAAGAATAAAAATGAAACATAATAAAATAATTCTCACTATGTATTTTTATTATTTTATTATTTCCCTTCTACGTGACTTTACCGAAAGAACCAAGAAGATGAAGCGGTGGATCGGCAAAAAGGGCTCAACGACGATTGCACCACCCACTCGCCACAGAAGAGTGCAACTCCGGTGAGCACGTTTGGCTACGTACGGTGCGAACGAAGTTTAACATACATACGTACATGCATTGTGTGCGGATAACGCAGAAATACTACTCCTCCACTCTGCCTTGTCGTCGTTGTCATGCAAATGAATTACTTTCCTAAAAGACAAAAACAATACATCAGTGGCTCCTACTACTACTACTACACTGGCACTTGTGTTAATCGATGTGGTCTTGCGAGCAGTTGCCACTGTGTTCACATCAGTAACCGTGGCAGACAACGACGATGACGATGGCCGTGCAACCCAGCCGTTTTAACAGGTGCTCGCTAACTGCACGTACGGTGCGAAAGAAGTTGAACATGCATGCGTGTGTACAACTGCGGTGGCACCAACAGTCTGGCATTTCCTACGGTGGGATGTCTCGTACCTGGCCTCACGTTGAGACAGTCGGCATTGGTTAGGGCTTCATTCGGGAATATCGATGCGATGATTATCTTCCCACCGCAGGCACTCGGCTGACACGGTTGCAAAATTCAAATTTGAAATGAATTGGGGAAGCCATCCGGGGAATGGTGACGATAGCCAAGTTCAAGGATTTATGAACTATTCAACGGCGATCGTGCGTCAAATGTGGGGACAATTCTCTTCGTGTATCGGTGAGCAGGTGAATCAAGCTCTGTTTACAATAAATGAAATCACCCGCTGTTCTGCATCTCCGTATTTTTCTAAAAAATATATATTTCAGACCATCAGCCTAATGGCCTTTCGGACTTGGGTTAACCTCCAAAATGTTGTGTTTACAATCGGCGAGGCAATAACGTATTTGTTTTATGGACCAATCCATAACCATCCTATAAACTTATTTGACCACTCATCTCGGCTTGTGCTTTGCCATTCCTACTACAAGGGTAGGACACGCGCTATCATTTTCTTTGTGGTTATTTTTACACCAGGGTTAACATTCATGTACGCGGCATTGCGATGCCACACGCCGCGACGTATGTTTAACAGTGATCGCTCACTGCCGTTTCTCACTACAACTTCTGTATTAAACCCCACGTCGCCCACACCACCACCACCACCACCCATACGGAACACATCACGTTGGTCATTGGGGGGGGGGTGGTCAGTGAAACGGTTCGGAAAGACTCCTGGCCGAGCCGTGGCCAGGATTTGAACTCAGGCGAAGGGGGTTCAAGCCAAAGTGCACAAACCGCTGTGCTGACACTCGCTCCAGAGAGGCGTATTACATCAAAGTTCAAAGTTAATTTATTAGGTATAGCCCTGTGAGCCATTCGGCTCTTGAAGCAGGTGCAACCGCAACAAACAAAAAACAAAAACATGAACAAGAAAACATCTTAAAGTGACTATGTGCAAACTGAAAATCCAAGAAAAGACAGCAAAATATTGCAGAAAAATCACCGTACACCAACCCTGTGCAAATATCCCAGTGGGATGCAAGTCAAACAACAACAACCACAAGACAACTTAGATTAAGGCCATCAGTCTAACTCTGTATTACAACAAACAAACATGGCCAAACCAAAAAACTTTTCGAAAATCACCAAAATAAAGCCATGAAAGCAATTAAACAGTGATCATAGGAACTGTGATTGAATTTTCACAATAAACGACGTCAACAACCTGTACTACCAAACTCTGCAGCCATAGCTGGCTGCATGAGTCACTCCACAACAGCAGGAGCATCAGTCGGAGTATCAACATCAGTCGGAGTATCAGCATGGTGTGTGTGTAGGTAACATTACACCTCTATATAACATTACACCTCCACCATCATCGTCATTAGAAATTCACCACTTTCCGAAGTGAAGTAAAGAATGTATGGACTTTGTGCACCACTCGTTAAACGTTTTTAACTCTCCCTCGTCGTGTTTATCCCTGTCCAGACTAATAAAGTATTGGGGTTTGTGCACGAGATTGAGATGGTTCAAGGGGTATTTTCGACAAACTGTTGGACACTCGTGTTGACTGCCTGACTACACACGAGTTTATCATTTACAGACCCTTTCGCAATTCACTGCTGGATGTGTCTTGGCTCTCCAACACGCCGGTGTGCTGGACTAGTGACGAATTGGCCACGTTCTGTTAACGTGACAACCCTTACTAGTTTGGCTGTGTCGGGTGGTGGCGAGTTTAACGACACATTTATATATTTACGCGATCTAACCTCCCAAAAAACCCTCTATTATGGATGTTGTGTACAGATTGTTGTCCTTCCCCCCTCCCACCACCTCCGATTAGCGCGGTTGGCTACGTACGGCGCGAAAGAAGTTCAACGCATACACATACATCAGAGAGTCTGTATGTCGAGTGAAGCCATTGCATTTGGGTGGAATGGGATTGAATTGAGGACATAAAATACTGGAGGCGAGTGAGAACCTTTGGGAGTGGGTTGTTTTGTTGTTGTAAAAACTTCGTTTGATTGCCTCTCCATCGTGGGCAACACACAACGTGGCAAAACTATAATTATCGAGAAAATTATTAAATCTTGAAGCAATTCTTGGATTCAGAACGGTGACAATCTTATTGCCTGGGTGGTGATGTGGGGGTTGTGGTTGGGGCAATGAGGGCCGGAGGAGGGGAAGGAGGGGCGGGGGGGGCGAGGTGATGAGGGGGTGGGGAAGCGAGCTGGGATGAATGGATCGTGGTAGCATTCTTTAAGTCACGAGCTTTTTCCCCATCGAAGGCCGACTGCCTCGTGCTTCTTACCCCGTGCACCGCATACCATCGGCCGTGGCTGTACCATTGACCGACGGACGTGCTTGCAAACGTGTCCGTTCTCACAATAGAACACTCACGAAGGCAAACGCATTCGTGAGGGCGGACACGTTCTCCGAGTGTGAACCTTGCTTCCACCTCGTCTCATTCCTTAATGGCAGAAACATGGCATTGAACGCGGTGTTGCACGTGACAGACATTCCAACCGCCCCACCAAAAGTCAATTACATTCTGCAATTACGTGAAGGGTAGGGTGGAATTCAAGCTGTGATGGAAACGTAATCACGATTTTTGTTTAATACGTTAGCACAAATCTGGCTGTCCGCCCAATGATGCTAGTTGTAATTGCTGGCGAAACGTCGTACTCAAGATTATAAATTTACACTATGAGATCTCTTTTACCAGTGGCAAAATATAGTAGTAGGTTTTTACCCTTTTAAACTGGTACAAAACTGACACCTTTATTCAAGGCATCATGTTTGCAATAACCACAACACAAGTAGTCAAAGAAGCAAACAAAAAGAAGCAACTCTGATAATGATAATGATATGCACTGTCCTTGAAGTTGATTGGTCCACACCCGAGACGGCTTTCTTTAGAGCCTAGTCCCCATTGGTGTTGCTTCTTTTTGTTTGCTTTTTTGACTACTTGTGTTGTGGTTATTGCAAACATGATGTCTTGAATAAAGGTGTCAGTTTTGTACCAGTTTCAAAGGGTAAAAACCTACTACCAGATTATAAATGGTGTGGATTTGGTCTCCACCACACCGGTGTGCTGTACTAGTGACGAATTGGCACGTTCTGTTTACGTGACAAACCCCTTACTAATTGGCTGTGTCGGGTGGGTGGCGGTTTTAACGACACATTTATATTTACGCGATCTAACCCAACAAACCTATTTTATGGGCGATTTTTTTTGTTGCCAACAATAAAAATTGCCGTCGAGTAAAACGTGAACACAACCACAATCCCAACGACACACGCACTCCACTCCTGTCTCATCGTGCGCTCGTCTTGCCAAGCCGGGTAAGGCCCACCGAGCTTCATCAGCAGCGTGGAAGGGAGGTATCTGGGACCATCCGAGTCCACCTACCTTCGTCTGAGATAACTGAAGACCACCTGAGACCACCTGAGACCACTGTCGAGACCGATGAAGGGCCGCTCGCCGACAATCTCAGCGGGCCTTACCTGGCAAAATAAAATCAATTCAACAATGACGCGCGGTGTGTCGCTGAGCACGTGCACAGAGCGGGCTGCGGTGGTCACGTTGCCCCCCCCCCCCCCCCCGGGTGTCGAGGGAGAGGAGGGTGGCTACACACGGTCCTGGCCAGGCACGGAAGCTGTGGAGCAGCAGCAGCAGCAGGGCTCGTGACTGGCGCGGCACCTCGAAAGCCAGGAGGACGAACGGAGCGGCGTCGGCGACGAGGAAGTGGTTTACTACCACGAGTAACACGGGAGAGGTCCCTCGCAGCTCTCATTTGTAAAGAAACAAAAAGTATCGTCCCAATTCATGCCAAGCACGATTTCACGCCTTTTCAAGACTTGCCCGTGTGCCCGAAATTCCGCTAAAAGTGGTTCTGCCGAACTCATGAATATGGTTAACAGCATACAGTGCAAAGTTGTGCATTGCATGTACCGGGCACTCCAGATGTCTCGTGACCCCAAATTAATTGACTACGAATATATGTATTTTTCATTTGCATATTAACTTCTAGTTTAAATAAACTTCACTTAAAAAATATTAAGTTTAAGATAATTAGATGGTGGTCACAAGACACCAAATCCATCATGTACAAACGCGCTCAGCCTTTTCCAGACCACCAGTTGGAAATAACTGAAAGTGTGGCCACTTTGTCGCTGAGATCACCGACTCAAAGGGGTTAAGTCATTAGTGGATGGCCTCCTGGCTCTGATATCACTCAACTTGGTTCAGAAACCACTCGCCACTGGTGGCATCTGCGGCCAAAAACACATTTTCAAGGGTTGTAGGGTTCATAGTTAAGTGCCCTAACCACAACTGCGCCGTAATTTTCACAATAATTATACTCTGCTACATTACCAAAACAGCTCAATATCACGTTACGATTAAAGCTGTTAACTGCACAAGGCTTGTGGTAGATACTCCTCTACTTACGAATGAATTAGGTTCCAAAGGTCTGTTCGTAAGTCGATTCATTCGTAAGTGCAAGTTTATTCCTGTCGATTCTAAACATGTACGGCATGTACACTAAACACGGGGATGGCTTTAAAAGGTGTATAATCTCCCGTAGATGTTGATGCCACTGGTTCTTCATGTTCTGCAGATGTAGATGCCACTGGTTATTCATGGTCTGCAGATGTAGATGCCACTGGTTATTCATGGTCTGCAGATGTAGATGCCACTGGTTATTCATGGTCTGCAGATGTAGATGCCACTGGTATCTTCATGTGCTGCAGATGTAGATGCCACCACCACTATCTATTGCTCGGCGGTTGAACTTACGGTCCGAACAGGCAACTGGACATGAGGACAGATTTGTTCGTATGTCTAAAAGTTCGTAAGTCGAATATTCGCAAATAAAGGAGTCCCTTTAAAATTGTTGCTGGGAGGAAACATTCTGTAAGCAATTAAGAATGAACAAACCGGCCGTGCTGGTTTTGAACTAGGATAGTGGACACTTCTCGACACGCGCACACCTCCTGTATTCCATTCTCACGAATAACTACAGCAGCAGAAACATCATCATCAGCAATCCCTATATTCAGGAGCCAAATGTCAATGTCGAGGCATGCTCGCCACGACGACAGGGCTTCCGCACGGGAGAGAGTTCGTGTGTGGTTTTGCTATTCCACCGTTGAAGGAGTGGGTTGACGATACGGTGCACAGTTTGGGTCGCATGGCCACAGTCGCGCTCTGCACGTGAGCCGTGTGGCTCGTCTTGAATGTTCCACACCATGAAGGAGACGCGGCGCGCCGGCCTCCTGCTGCTACACAACACCTCACGCACAGTGTTGAAAGAGATGTGGATAAATGAAAAACAAATACCCGCGTTGCCTGCACACTACACACAGGTGACGGCTCCTCAAATTGAAGTCCGCTCGTTGCCCCCCCCCCCATCCGCGGTTACAGAGCATCGTCTTACCTGGGCGGGTGATTAAAAAAAAAACGACCGTTCGAGGGCTTTGTATACCTCGGCACACAATGGATGTTGTTTCTGCGCGACTTTGAGTGATGCAGCGTGCAGAGGCGGGGGTGTAGTGGGTCTCAGTGCCACGGCACACACAGAGGTGGACTCTCACGAACACATCCAGGTGCTCATCTTCTTGGTTCTTTCGGTAAAGTCACATAGAATGGAAATAATAAAATAATACAAATAAAACATAAGAACATAATTATTTTTACATAAGAAAATAAATTTGTATTTTATTTTATTATTTCCATTCTACGTGACTTTACCGAAAGAACCAAGAAGATGAATCCCTGCAGTCACGAAAGCTTTAAAATAATTTAATTATGTTTTATTTTTATTATTTTATTATTTCCATTCTACGTGACTTTACCGAAAGAACCAAGAAGATGAATCCCTGCAGTCACGAAAGCTTTAAAATAATTTTATTATGTTATATTTTTATTATTTTATTATTTCCATTCTACGTGACTTTACCGAAAGAATCAAGAAGATGAATCCCTGCAGTCACGAAAGCTTTAAATCGACATCCAGGTGCGTACGACAGCTCCACCGTGACACGACGACTTGCGAGCGGGGTGCGACATGCGCTGGGCCCTGCACCCACTCTACTTCGTGGTGGTGAATCGCGATGAAAATGACCTCCCCCCCACCACCACCGCATCATCCGAGAGGAGCTGGAGTCAGGCCTGCTTGCCCAGCTTCACGGACCAGGATTCCCACGGGAGAGTCTCTTACGGGGCCGAGCGAATTGCAACCAGGCTGGGCTAAAAGAGCTGCAAAGCTCATCGGATTACTCCAGCCTAAATATCTGATTTAAACCAGGGCGAGATACGCGTTCAGTTGAATTGTATCAATGGCCAGGAAATAGAATCCAGGTATCTGAATTTGTACATCATGTTCTTAGGTTTTTTTTGGTAAAGTCACGTAGGTAAAAAATTAAAATTACTACGGGGTCGTACCTCTTGGAATCTCTCATTTACTTAATACAGCAAGCGTGCTGTGACGATTCCACCTGAAGACAGAAGCTTGTGTTGCCTCCGAAACGTCGTGATTTTGATTTTTATTAATTTAAATTTTTTACCTACGTGACTTTACCGAAAAAACCTAAGAATATGAATACTTGCAGTAACGAAAGCTTCAAATCTAGAATTGTATATCATGGTTCAGTGAACCGGTGCATTACTGCTAGCAACCATGATGCCCCATACATCCTAATATTGCTGTTATTGTAGCCAGCACCGATTAAGTCTGACACGGGGCATGTTGCTAGCCCCACGCCCAAGCCACCTTTGTCCCACCATCGGTTATGATTTACACACCACGCTATTCAATGACGGCTGGGTCAACTCAGGACCTGTTAAGAAAACACTAGATAATGTTTGGGCAAGGTTGGGAATTAAAGTAAAGATAACTGGGTTCGTAGTGCAGTGCGCAAACAACTACGGCACGGCTCCCCAACACAAAGATCCCCCATATAGCCTTAACCGACTGTTGGGGCAAGTGCACAAAGACACACACGGCGCCCGTGCCAGGCCGGATGCACTCCGACACCACGTGAAGTATCGAAGGCTCGCTGACAGGTTACGGGACAGACCCAGGTGCCATGGTTTGACTGAGATGACTGGTAGATGCAGCAGATGTGCCCCCTACTTGCCATCTTGCTATATTCTATCCGCCCGGCGCTGCGCTCGTTGTTGTAAGCGTCGCTCCTCCGCCCTCCGTTGTTGTTGGACGGCCACTGCCTCCAACTGCCCAGCAGCATCCTTCGCGAGCCTCCTCCAGATGCCATCTTGACACCGCTGGAATTGGCTTTTGGCAAGTTCACTCAGCTCTACATCATCCCGTAACGTATCAGCTCCATCTCTTCTGCAGCTCGTGTCGTGCCCGTTTAGCCCCCCTCTATCCGGTGAAACAGAAGCTGCTTGGGCTGGGCAAGCAATGGCTGGCCATGCGGGCTAAATGACCCAGCCATACAAAAATTCCCCGTATATCCTGAACAGACTGTTGGGGATAGGTGATGTTCGCGAGCCATACGCTCACACACACGCGCGCGCACGCACTCACGCTTACTTGATGGAAGAGCCAAATTTATTACTCCCCTTGTGATGCATGGCAGCAGTGACATTTTACACGCGACGCAATTGATTTGTACAAGTACAGTGTAATATATATTAAGCTTTTAGGCATTAACATGCAGTGCCCTGTGGCCAACCACACATCTATACAAACGTCCATCCGCAACCGAAACCTCCACGCGAATCGACTTCACTGCCAAGACCACCGCGGCTTTGGGGGAGATGCGATTGTACACACACAACACGACCAACCCCACGCCGTCGTGCCACATACACACACACCCCACCCCACCAAAGCGGCAGGAGTTAAAACACCAACCACCACGGAATACATTACACGGGCACGCACGCACGCCACTGAAACAGTCGAAAGCAATGGCACAGTAAAAGTCATCTCACGGTGTGCGCGATGGGATTTTATAGTTGGACATATAGAAGTAGCACATGTATATGCACCGTACGTACGCAAATGATACACCAAAAGCAGATACAGCTTTCCAAAATGTGCTAATCATTAAGGCCAGGGCCGTCCATAGTGGGGTGGGGGGGGGGGACCAGGGCAAATCCCACTGTGGGCCCCCTGACGCCTGCAAACTACATCGGAAGTATTACATCATCTGACGCCGTGACGTCGAAGCACGCCCCCCCTCCCCCCAAAGAGCGGGGCCCGGGGCAGTCGCCCCAAATCGCCATTACCCTCGGGACGGCTCTGGTGAAGACATTCACTGAACCGGGAACTCTCTGAGGTTTTGCGACCTTTTCCATCATTCGACAGCGAGCAATTTAGCGTATGTATTTTAAAATATACTATTGCTTTTGGATCTACAGCTTCTGGTTTTCTTTGTTTTTGTATCTTACACGCGCCGTATCGCATTTCACACCCTTGCCAACACATTCTGAACCACAGCATTAAATGAGCCAATGCAATTAAACTGAAACCGCGGATAAAATTGCTAAAATAAGAGCGCGACGGCCGATATATAGTGCGGGCGTTCACAAAGGCTTACAAATAACATCCAGTATATTTGTTATCAACATCAAATGGTGTGGTACCGCAGCATGATTAATTAACAAAAAAAAAACACCATACGGACCCGGAGAGGTGTCGACATTTCAATTTATACCACAGCTGTAAGAAATGTGTTTAACCGGTTAGTCATGACATGTGCTCAATGAAAACTGGGGGGGGGGGGTGGGGGTAAAAAATTATAATATAAGATCCATCCCCTGTAAGATTGTGTTGCATTTATAACCGCGCACCGCACATAAATAATCTACCGCTTTCACGAATTAATTCAACGCACCACTAAAAATGTCACAGCCAAAAGATACGGGTCAATCCGAAGCAGATTTTTTTTTTCAATTTGAAACTCAATAAAAAAAAGTATAACTTAACAGCGTTAACACTCAGGACTGAAAACTCACAACGTATGAATAATATATTTGCCTTACAGGGTAGGGGATATAGATATGAAGAGGGAGAGGGGGGGGAGGGAAGGGGCTGGAAACGTAAACAATAAATAAACGTTCAATGATTATAAAACAAATCAAGAACAACAATTCACGAGTCCCGCACGAGGCATCGGAGCACGCCGTTCAGTTTTTTTTGTTTGTTTGCGAGAATTTCGCAGAGACTCGACATCCGCATCGTGAGATGCACGCTCGCGCGCTTCACGGCTCGAAGTTGCGGATGAACAAGTGGACATTGCGCGCCAGACTGGGGGGGGGGGGGGGGTAATGCACCACAGCAGCAGCAGCAGCAGCAGCAACGACAGCGACCGCCTTCAATGCGAACCGTCGCACGTCCCCGCAGCAAGCCTGCCACGTCGCGTTCGCATCGCCCAGTGGCCGGGTTCAAGCGACGCGTTGCAGCTTTACCGATGCCACTGTGCCACCACCCTCGACCCCGTTAGGAGGGTTGACCCCGCATGCAAGCGGGCCCATTGCTGATCTCGGACGTGGAATGGTAGCAATCGTGCAATGGGTTTCCAGTTCAGCAGGAGGAATGACTCCACTCGATTCAAATAGAGAAAACAAATCATCTATTTCTCATGACTGTTCCAAGTGTATTTATACGTATCAAAAAGGATGTCAATTAGGGGTTGAACGATTGGTTCATCGACTCGTCACAATTATTAAACACAAGATAGATGTGTAATCGTAGGAATCGGTTTTCCAATCATCTGTGCTGTTATGTAACGGGTTCACGTCATACCATTCACAACATTAAAGAATGGATTCGTGAACTGAATCGCGCCAAGTCTTCCGTAGCTGGGATGATTAAATAGATTAATTTATTAAGCGCCGTGGGCAAATAATTTTTTTGTTGAAGTTCATCAACCGTCATGTACAACAAATCATACCCGGCACAATGCGACGTGAAGACATCGCCAATTGTGTTTCGTGTTTTCTGACCGGCCGAGTAATCGCCTCGACAATCGGTAGCATAACCGATTCCTTAATTGATCGGATAGACCTGCTCTAAATTCCTTGCATGGCGCGGCGAGCCAGTCAATTCACCTCGAGTGCAAGTACAGTATAATATATATCCTGGTCGAGAGTGGGATGCATTCTTGAAGGGGGCAATGTCATTGATTTTCCAAACTTACCGCTGCTCAAATAAACACCAACTCGTCAGGCAGTACGGACAAGTGGAAACCCCAGAGATTGTGATGAAATGTCATTGCCGACGTCATCTTAAATAGGGTGCGAGGTTGGCCGATTGACTGCAACAGGTACAAGACATTCGGTTCTAACGTGGCCACAGCTGAAGCATTCAACGTGAAAACCACCGCCTTTCAATAATACCGGAGGCTTCCTTAAACGAATGTCGGACCTTGCGATTGAAAGCAGCGCCTTAAACGGACGTATGTTGAACTTCTTTCGCACCGTACGTAGCCAACCGTGCTAATCGGAAATGCTCAGCGACTTGGGCTCGTGTGTGCGTTTCGATTGCGTATGCGAAATCACGCGGAACGCGCCCGATGTCAGATCTCTGAATCTGAGAGCAGGGGGTTCGGCCTGGCGAGTGCTGACAGCATGGACGACCAACTTGCGCCGTGACAAGAGGCGAGGCTACGGTTTCAGAGGGGAGCAGAGCGGCACCATCAACGCTGCGGCAATGCTCCAACGTGGACGCTGCGACCCTCTCTCTCTCTATCCTACCTTCGCTAAATCGCACTGACCAGCCGGGTAAAGTATGGTGAGAAAAAAAAAAACGTCAGGCATGGCAGTAGCTTTGGCTCAGATAAGCGAAGGCTGAGGTACCCATAACACATGTAAAATTTGAGCATTTAATAAAGAAACGGAAACAAAAAAAATGGTATGTGGAACGATGACCGCAGATGAAAGGGCAAGGGGTGAAAGCAACGCGGCAGTGTGTGATGGGACAAATTGTGTAGAAAAAAAGGTCTTGTACACTGTGTGTGGTGGTCTGAGTCAAGTGATCGATGTTGCAGCTCTGTGGTTTACGACTGCAGTCCCATCCCAAGAGCTCTCTATTGCCTCTGGTGTAGGCCGATCAGTTTCGAAGGCAATCTGAGGATGTTTTGTTTGCATGCTTTGCCACAAGCACGTGTGGTTAATGCAGACACGATGCCTTGCAATAGGTGTGCCTTTTTGGTGTCTGGACATCTTAACACCTCCTGTTTTATTGCCAGAAAGGGAAAAGCCTATTCTGCAGATACTGCCAAAAAGGGTCCCCATAGACATCTTCCTTTCCATTTAAAGCTTTCGTGACTGCAGGGAGTCATATTCTTGGATCTTTCGGTAAAGTCACGTAGAAGGGAAATAAGAAAGAACCAAGAATATAGGAATCAGTAATAAGGAACCAAGAATATATTTTCCTTTCTGTTCACCAACACATCCTTGTTTCATCGTATGGAACCGTATCATGCCGGGGGAAGATGACCTGTAAATAGTAGGTATCCGTGGGGTTGGGGGGGGGGCTAGCTGCAGGGTAGAGGAAGCAGAGAGCCCCCCTCTCCGCTTCCTCTACCCTGCCACTAGCAGGGTAGAGGAAGCAGAGAGGTAGCGTCTGAGTCAATAGGCATCGGCCTGTGACGGAGCACGTGGCATGCGCACGCGTAATTGCCCACGGACGCTTTCTTCCATCCGGCAATGCTGGAATGCTCCGCGTTCATTCGCGCCGCATAGCTGCCTCTGCCGCGCCTCCGGTCCACAGAACAACGCAGGGCGGTTTGCTGAACTCGCGTGATGTGCCCGCGTGAATCCAATTCGCCTCGCCCGAGTCCTCCGGTCACGTCTATTCGCGCGCTAAATCGCACACGGGGCATGCCGTGCGCCCTTGCGTGGTGTCCGTTGTGTGCGATGAGCGTGTTTCATGAGGATCGGATTCCACCGGAGTGGGAGGAATCGAGTTGAAAAACCCCGCGCGACCCGCGCATTTCTCAGCGCAGAATGTTTGAACACCGCAGTAGCGTCGCTTGTTTTCCCCGTTGTTCGATCTGTGCTACGCGCACTTTGTACGCGAACTGTGCAAGTGCAGTGGATTTGGTGAGGGTCCTGGAAGAGTGCGGAAAAAGCAATGGTCGGTGTTTGAGATTTCCCCAACTGACAGATGAAGCACGTGTTTAGTTGCAACCCACGCGTAAACACAACGCAAGCAAACGCACAGCACGAACCCGTATTCGTATGTCATTATATCTATCGAGGGTAGCCAACATCCGCAGGGACACAACGTTACGACGTATTTGTCGGGAGCGCTTTGGAACGTCTTACGATTGGTCACCGCTCAGACTGGCGACATTTCTGCAGATTCATAGCAACTTAAAAGTTTTGTTCTTTAAATGACGCGCATTCACTAAATGTACTTTGAGTAAACATGGTTTTTCAGTGGAGAAAAGACACACAAAGTGTACCCGTTTCACAACCGCGCCCGACGGCGCCGCACAAACTACGCCGTCCTTCATCCCACTCGCTAACCTACGCACCCTCCCGGCGTACACACACGTGTGTGCGTGCGCGAGGATGGTGGTAACGGCTGTGCACGATACTCACCAGAATCCCACAACCTATTTGTATTCTAAACAGAAAAGCCAACACGGGGTGAGCAATTGGGAGCGATGGCATCTTCTACGACCCATCGCTTTCACGATTAGAAATGCGAATCGCACACACGCGTACGCACGTACACACGCACGCGAAGCCAACACAGCGGGTTTTACCTGCACACTCGTGCGAGCCTACGGCCAAACACATTACACGATGCGCCCTATAGGCTGCAATGTTAAGGATGTTATTGGCACTGTCACCCAACGTACGGCACAGTTTACGGCACAGCACGGCGCACACGAGCCCCACGCGACGTTTTACTCGGGGGCTTAATACGCGTGTAACAGAGCGCTACGGACTAGACCTCAAACGACGCGGTGACGGCAGCCACAGATGCTTTTGAGTGGATGGGCTGGGGCAGGGCGAAAGGGGAAGGATGGACTGGGCCGGATGCTGTGGACGTGAGGAAAGAGAAACATAGGAGCCATCATTGCAGGAGTAGACGGGACAACGCGCGGATTCCGCGTGCGAATTTAGATGCCATCTTGCTGATTGGAGGTCCTTTAAAACACTGCACGCACTAACAACGCCGTCGATCGATTCGATCACCTATATTAACCTGGTCAGGGCACGGCGAGACAGACTGCCCCCGGTTTTTGTGCAGGTCAACCCTGACTAAGATAATAAACCATGAACGGCGGGGTTCACGCCGGGGCCGCGTGGTCCCAACGTGCCGGCACGCGCCAACATTGGGACGACGCGGTGCGGTGCGGCACGTCGCGCGTTGGCGACTGGAACAATAAAAAGTGTCGCAGCAACTCGGGGCTCTGCCCCACCGACTGTCCGCCGGCTCACGTAACGTTCACTTAACGTCCCGAAGTTAAACCTCTGAGATGCGCGGCAGCGGGGTTAACTTAACGCGCCCCCGCCACGTCACGTAAGCGAGGCTTAAAGCGTTGCATTAAGCGATCCGCGGCGAGCCCACCCAGACGCGGAACCGCGATTCCACCTTCACGCCTGCAAGGCTACCACCGGCAGAGAGCGATACTCGCGCCCCGTCAGCAAGATGAGCACCCTACTTGACGCAAAAACACACCGCCACGTCATCTCATCATCTCCTGCACCTGCAGCAGGGGATGCAGGTGCAGCCCCGGTGGAGGGGGGGGGGAGGGGTGTGGTGGGATGGGGAGCCCTACGGCCGATTCTGCTCCTGCAAGTCGGACACGTTGCGACGGACGCGAGCCCCCGTTAGCTCTGGCTCGGAGTTGGCGCCCGTGGCGGCGTGCGCCAGCGTCGGGCTGGATCGCGCCTTCCGCATGGCGGTGCCCTCGCCGTCCGGGGCGCCGGCGGGGCACGAGGGAGACCCCACGGCCGCCTCCAGCGAGTCGAGGTCGTCCGTGCCCAGCTTCATCTTGGCGCGCAGCAGAGTCACGTAGGTGCCGTAGCGCGTTTTCTGCGGCAGAGAGCGGTCGCGGGTACAGTCGCGAGTTTGTGTGTCGCACGGTAATATTTACGTCTGGCCCTTTAACGACGTTTGTCGCAAACACGTCGTCACTTTGTTACTGCACTGGCGATAACCCGGACTTATGTAATGAAAGAAAGTATTATTTGTTTACATTTCGTGAGACTATTTGGCGCTTCGATCGTTTCGTTGTTTGTTGTTGTGACTTGCTGACCACCCGCTCATACTGGACGTACTGTGATTAAAAGAGCTTCACAGCCCACTGGATTTCTCCCGCAGTCTAAATAGAGAATTCTGATCCCGACGTCGTTGACAGCATCGTACGTCCTTTTCTCATCATCCGTCGTCTCTCAGCCTTTGCCTCCACCACCCACTAGCACTACCCTGTATGTCGCTTCTTTGATTGACGTCGTTTCGATGTTCGTCGTCGCACCTCCCAGAAATTCATTCCCCGACATAAACCATGGGGCATTACTGATAAAAATCTGCGAAGTGGTGCCTACCTTATTACAGACCAATTCAGACATTATTGGTCACCCCGTGCCCTTATAAATCTCAACGTTCATCCTTCAAAATCCCATCACAAGGGAGAAACACAAACAAATCGACCAACTTTATTTTTTTTGCCCGTATTGAAACGGCTGTATGCCGTATGGACCTGAAAACTCAATTTCCCTGTACAAGAATACGGGTAAACCGTATGGGTTGACAGCTATGGATATCGCACACAATTTGCATCAAAAGCATTGAATGTAGCTGCTGCCTCAAAGTATTGGAAACACTCAGTATCGTCTCTTCCAATCGCCATTCTGTCATCTCTGTCCTCATTTAATCTGACTACTAAAATCACCAAGGTTTAAGTGTGAATGTAATTTGACAACACAATTTCTATTATTAAGTTTGCTTGTTTTTTTTTATATGTGTAATTGCGCGATGCTTTGATGTTGTCTGCCGGCCGAGTCGGCCTTCGACAAAGAGCTTATTAGCTCTACGGGCTTTACAGGTGAAATACAATTCCGATTCTTACGCGCAAACACACGATGCAAAATACAAATGTATATTCATCTCACTGCTGCTATTTCACTGCACGATCTCATGCTGTGCTTATTTTAAATAAATTCAGAGGTAAAGGTGCAGCCCTGAAATGTCTTGCTCGTGCCGCTGCTCGCGAAAGGGGACTCCACTCGAGGAAGGTCGAGGGTACTGGGAAGAGGCGGGGGTATCCACACTCTACCCCACCGCATGCGGCCGGCCAATGGACTAACTGCGATTTAACAAAATATATTTCTGAGTGGTCAGAGGCACCATGCGCGCGCGTGTATAGTTTACTCACTGCCGCTTTGTCACTGAACATTTAACGCGTTAATTTATTAAGATTATTGTTCTTGTTTATCCGGTTCATCTGGCTGGGTGGCGATGTGGTCAGAGTGTGCGTCTCACAGTGAGAAGTTGGTGAGTTTAAATCTCGGGTCAGGGGTCAACTCAGCCCATCATCTCTCCGAGATTGACAAAATAGGCACCAGTTTGTGTCACGTTAACCGCGGTTGTCCTAAACATCGATCAGCCAAAATAGTGGATTCCCACCACTAGGTTCAGGCTGGAGTGGGAGAGGACTGCTCTGGTCGACAACCAATGGAAGTGTTTAACCAGTCGAGGGATTCATTAAAATAAAGCTTGGTGTGAACACAGCTGAATATAGTAGCGAGTGCTTTTACTGCAACTTATTTGAATTAAATTCATAACAAATAGTGGGCGATGGCGTTTGCAACACAACAGCCAATTCTAGATAACGACGTCACATTTTCTCGTGTCCCCTTTTCAGTGCAAATCAGCCGATGGTTAATTTACTCCAAAAATGACTGGTCCAGCAGAAACATAGACTTGGCAGTGAAATGTCAAAGCCAATGCTATTTTACATTTAGCACAATAATGTCATTTACCGAAACTAAATGGACTCGTCTTTTCCAATCCCATTTGCGAGAGAATAAATAAAAGAAATAATACAATTGCCGATTTAAATTTCGATTTAAAGCTTTCGTGACTGCAGGGATTCATCTTCTTGGTTCTTTCGGTAAAGTCACGTAGAAGGGAAATAATAAAACAATAAAAATAAAACATAAAAAAATTATTATTATATTATTAGCCAAAAAAATAAAAATAATAAAATAATTATATTATTGTTTTATTATTTTTTCTTTTTATTGTTTTATTATTTCCCTTCTACGTGACTTTACCGAAAGAACCAAGAAGATGAATTGTCGATTTGGTACGTGTTTAATTACCATGCACTAAAAATGTATTTAAATCTCCACAGAGCCAGCTCACATCGTTTAATATAAAACCGAAGATGGATTGAACGGAGATTGCAACACGGAAGCCACCACCTTCCAAAAAAAAAAATCAATTGCCCCGCAGCCTAACCCCATCAACGCTCGCGTGGAGCGACAGACACAGCTACGGGTTGCGAAGGATTCAATACTGAGCCACTGCAATCCACCCCGAGCAAAATGCGTGCGTGCAACAGCAAGAGAGCATTATTCTCGCGGAACATGCAAGCAAAGCGTTTACTCTTCTGCAATGTCCTTAGGTCGTCCCGAAACAATGCTGGAGGCAGCATAAAGATAACAGCAACGTCAGCCCGGGTCAGTCCTGTAAATTGTGCAGGAATGTGCAATCGCTGGGTTCCCATCGAGGAGGAGGACGAGAAATAACTCAACGGTATTTGAATGAGCAGAGTAACTTGCTGCTTGATCACAATGGAATTCTCCTCCTTCGAAGGCCACTCCTGGCTTTGTGTACATTGCGGGGTAGCCAGATATTTTAGCAGCTTGGTGAGGACTTCATCCAGCAGTGGATTAACTATGGCAGAGAGTGGCGATAGTGACTGGCTTTGTGTACTCTAAATAAAAGCACTGTTTTTACAGTTGTCCCCCAATTACAACTGCCTACGCTTGCACAGACTGTATCACGTGTAACTTATTTGACTTGAAACGTATGCACCGTGTCTTAAATGCATATATAAAATAAATATATGTACAGCATGTACACATGCTCATTCTGTTCCTGAGCAGGTTACATTTTCGGAAGCATGCACACGTTTTTATCCATTCTATCGATCTTCCATCCGACTAACTTTTGAATATTGGCACTTATAATCATTAAAAATTTGCTAATTGGAATCTTGGTAAATTAGGGGTGGGAAACGCAAGGGCTCTGGGCCCTATGTGGCCCATTACATTATTTCATACGACGTGCGGCTACACGATGCAGTCCACTTGGTAAAAACAGCCTGCAATACAATATGTATCCATCACTGCAACAAGCATCTCAGCTGCACTAATTGGGAACTGGAGTGAAATATGATTAATCTTGTAGCACCGTTCTCTAATTTTAGCACGCTCAGTAAAGGCGATCCTAATTATTTTGTATAAGGCTAAGGTTCATGTTAATGAGTGGCCCCAGCCAAAGGTATTTGAGAGTACTATTCTTTCCTCATTAAGGAAACAGATCCCCCACTCCTGCAGGAAACAATGCTGTGGCATTGGAGGTAGCGATGGGAGAGAGGAAAGGAAGAGGGAAGAGCAGTGGAGATGTATGTGGAACTTGTTTCGCACTGTACGTAGCCAAACGTGCTAATCGGAGGTGCGGGCAAAGGACAACAAGCTAAACACAAAAAGCAGTTCTGAAGAAATGAGTTTGTCAATCGAGATGATTTAAAAGTGCACAACTCCAGTGGCTTCCTAATATTGGAAGGAAGAGCATTCCAGACGGCCGTGAAAGATTATCTGAAAGCGAGCGATGCGGCGACAGTCTTAGTTCGATGGCCGAGCCAAAAGCTGCCGCTGCTGTGAGATGCAAATGTGATCGGCTGAGTCACCTCGAACTCGAGGTAGTGCTGCTTGAGACGGTAGTCATCGGCTTCCTTGGCACGCACGCGACGCGGGTCAGGTGGGTAGGAGCGATGCTGGTCCAGGTCAGAGGTCACGCCCTTAAGCTTGTCCTCATGCGAGCGAAGCTGCTCCTCCTGGCATCCCGTGTGCGCGCACGCACGCCCGAGAGAGAGAGAGGAAGAGAGAGAGATTGAAAGAGCCACGCACGCACAGAGTTCCACCAAGGCTCACTCCATAAAACAACGCGCCGTCGAACACTTTGACAATAGCGCGCGTGACATACACGTGTGAGAAAAGATTAGTTGGACCGCCCAATTAACCGCTTCCTTCCCCTTCATTCCCCATCACCCTGAGTCACCCCGAGCGCGCACGCCTTTCCAGAGAGGCACATTCATCACTGTTAGGAAGGCAGGACTCGGAGGTCAAGGTTACAGACAGGACTTGAGAGTGAGCGTGCGTGTGTGTTCGTGTGCATTCAACAGACGTTTGACGGTTTGGTGGGCAGTGGCGAATAAAGGGAGGCTGACGCACCAAGGGGCGGGTCTCGGGTTAAGCTATTGACCGCATGTGGGGACCGCGCAGAGTGGATGTGGCTCGGGGACTTGATTAAGGCAGCAGCAGCAGAAGGATCGCAATGTCAACCGGGCAGATTTGCGGCGGTGGCAGGCGGCACGCGTCGTATAAACCATTATTAGAGCGAGCAGCAGCCACCAAAGCCAACTAGTTCGCAGGGGCACGTGTGTTAAGGGAAATTAACTGCACTGACAGGAGCTCCGCAGGTCGATATTCAGTGTCCCTAACGAAAGTAACGTCGCACCTGGAGGTGACGTGCGTTAACGAGGTAAGTCGACGTGCTGGGTGCCTCCCGCCGGGAGAGGGAACCGTAATGAGGAGGGGGGCACGCCAAGGGAACGTTGCTTAAAAGCGTTCCTGTTATACTGCTCGATGACCCTCCGTGAATCTGATCAAATAGTTGTATGTACTGCATGTTGAACTTATTTCACAGCGTACGTAGCGCATCGTGCTCATCGGAGGTGAGGAGGAAGAAGAAACTGAACAGAAAAAGCAGTTCTAAAGAAATGAGTTTTCAATATAGATTTAATCATGCTTAACGCATTTAACACGGTAGGATTTGCGTAGCCAATATCATGATTAATTATAGATTTTTTTTTTCGGTTAGGCCAAAAACCCAAGAATCAATTAAAAATAAAATGAAAAAGAATTATAATTTTAATTGATATAGTGTCTAAATATTATTGGAATATTATGGTTGCCACGCACAGCTTTGCGTCATGTATGTATGATTAACTTCTTTCTCACCGTACGTAATCAGAGGTACGGAGAATGGACAAGAAACTAACCACAACAAGCAGTTGTATAGAAATTCGATTTCAATCTAGACGATTTAAAAGTGCATAGCTCCAGTGGCTTCCTAGAGCGTTCCAGACGGCCGCAGAAGCGCATCAGAAAGCGCGTGATGCGGTGACCGTCTTTGTTAGATGGTTAGCCAAAAGCCGCTGCTGCTGCAGCAAGGATGACCGGAGTTCGCGTGACGGTTCATGCTCCTTGACGAGCTCATCAAGACATTTGGGTCCACGCTCTGCAACCGATGACTTCACAAAATCACGTAACAGAGAAAGTCTGATGGACCAAGTCCAAGCTTCGCTTCGCAAGCGTTGCCACGTGCGGCCAGGCCGATTGGCCGAGTGAGTTCACCTGCGGCAGCTTGGTGGCAGAGGCCGGCAGCAGCGGTCGGCTGAAGCGCTTCTGGGACCCGATGGCCGCAGGGAATGGCGGAGCCGAGAAGAGGGTGGCCACCAGATTTATGCGCGTGATCCACGACTCCATCTCCTGGGTGTTCCTGCGAGCGCAAGGAAACGGATCGCATGGGCACACGCATGCACACAACGGCAACATCACGGTACCACTCGTATTTGCTTTCCACCCACACACATGCCACCGGCACCACTGTGGACACACTTGCTTCACAGTGGACTGATGTTAACTACCTCGCCTGGTACGCAGGAGGTCCTGGGTTCGATCCCAACCTTGACCCCTGCATATTTGGAATGTGCATGTCTCTCTCCACATGGTCGCGTGGATTTCGCGCCTGGTCCTCCGGTTTGAGTATGGTCAAATGACTCCCACGACCCGCACGGCGTGGGGAGGCCCTCGTTCGGCAGTGGGTGAACAAAGGGACTGTGCATGCACCACAATGGCACGAGCCTCGGAGATGTACGGGTTACTGAACCTCAGTTTGGGTGTCTTGCAGTGGAGACTGTTGGCCACTATCTGCCACTGAACTCCCTCCCCCCGAACCCTCCCATGAGCCCTCCACACGTATCTTGAATCTCTGCACACCAATCAAACTTGACTTGATGAATGTTTTCCACCTCCCATGAACCACCACGATCAAGCAACCAAACAGTCCGAGACTGCCCTTGGATGCCAATATGTTGTCGGTGATAGATTACTCGGCTTCTGGAGGGGAGAGTAGGTTATACTTGGTTTGATCCACAGTCCTTAATTTAATCCACAGAGATTAATTACCTCCATTATACAGGAGAACTGGAACATCGTGTTAATCCTGTAGGGCTGTTACAGAGAGCCCGTTATGCATGGCAGCCTATGGTAAACAAGCACAGTGGGCGGGGCTACGTCAGTGCACGGGCAGGTGCCCTCTACGACGTCCGCGCTTCGGACGTTACGATCCCCCGGGGCCCCACCCCTCAGGGAGGGGGGTGTATAAAAGGGGAATGTATCGGGGGGCTCAGGAGTGATGTTTAGCTAAAGGAGAGAAGACGGAAGACGTCTTAGAGAGAGCCCTGGACTCCCCCTGGTACGCCGTCCTTATCAGGACCGCGCAGGCTCGAGCCAGTGGCGTGGTACCAGGGCCAGAGCCAGTGCTGGTCTGGACTCTGGGTACCGGGCCCGACTGACCAGTGTCGGGCCAAGATAGCCTCCCCTAGCCCATTAGTGGAGGACTCAGAGGCAGGCTAGGGTTAGCTAGAGAGGTGTGTCCTCAGATAGACGGGTGAGGGGGCCGATACCCCCTCAGTGTGTATGTCACAACGTGTGGTGTTAAATAAACAAGTGTGCCTCCAACTCCGGTGTGAACGAGTCATAAGCGTTACTACATCTGGCGTCAGAAGTGAAACAAAGTACGAACATGGATACACGCCGGACGACTCGAGTCGGGGTACCAGAGGCAGAAGACACCACTGCAGTCGGAGGGCCCGAGACGGCTGAAGATGCCATCGACCAGCCGGGGCTGGGCGCATCCACGCCACAGCAGCTGGAGGAAGGGGAGCCGTCGATGGAGGGGCTGAGGGAGGCGCACGCGAAGCTGACCGAGCTGCTGTACGCCGCAGCCGCCATGCTCGACACCATCACGCAGCTGGGGGCTGCGGGACCGCCACGGGGCAACGGCAGCCGACGATCACAGCGCCTTCCCGCCATTTCCACGGAGCAACATTTTGAAACTCCCGCCATCGCCGCAGCTGCTGTTGAGGGCGTGGCCGCTCTAAGCATCGCGTCCAACGGCGGGAGTACAGTACCTGCCGCGTCACCACCAACGGGCGGAACGTCACCACGGGTGCGACCGGCGATGCCATCGCTGGTTCGCGCCGACGCTGAGTTGAGTGAGGCGGACGAGGGAGTGCGTTCTTCCTCTGCAGCCGCTGCCTTACATCAGCGGCTACCTCCACTCAAGGAATTTGTGGGCGAGGATGGCGACTGGGGCGGCTTCCAGCGGCGCTTCCTCGCTCACCAGGAGATGGCACAGTGGACAGACGCCGAGGCTCTCCGAGCACTGCCAGCACTCCTCGACAGCGACGCCCTCGCCACACTAACATCGGCAACGAAGGAGAGGCGTTCCACGCTGCGGAAGGCGATGCAAGTGCTGTCCGCTGTGTATGGGCCACCATCGGACTGTCGTCAACTCTTTTACGATCGCCAGCGGGGGACGAAGGAGTCGCCCCTGGCGTACCGTACAAGCCTCCTGGCGCTGGCAAAGGAAGCCTTTCCACGAATGGACGACGAGGGGATCGACGCCATGGTGACAGAAAAGATACTTTTGCTGGCGGACGACTTAGACATCGTCATTGTCGCACAGGACGATGCAGAAATGTGCTCCCTCCAAGCGGCCCGTCTCCTCCACGCAAACCTGTCCTCTCAACGACGGAAGGCCAGCAAGGCGGCGAGCGGGCGCGCCGTTGCTGCGGCCACCCTCCCGGCGGAAGAGGTTTGCGCCATCAACCATCGACGGCAGCACGGAGCGGGAGCGCGGGGGGACCGGGCCGGTTCAAGCCATCTACAACGTCCATCGTCGCCACCAGCGCTTCCACGCTGCTACAACTGCGGCATCCGGGGCCACGTCGCCTCGGGGTGCCGCTCTCCTCGGCAGCGCGGGACGACACCTCAACGGGACGCCGGCCCTCGTCACAAGCTCCACCATCATAATCCGGCGAGTCGCGGCACCCCTCACGTTTGGCCCACGCACACGCCCGTCGCACACTTAAACACCGCAGCGAAGGGGGGGCCAATATCGCGTACCATGGCACCAACACGCACCGCTCTGGGTACTCACATTGAACCCAGCCAGTGGTCCGTGTTGGCCCATCGGGTTGTAGCCGCGTCGTCGGGGTCGTCGGCCGTTGTGGGTCACATCGATGGGGTGGAGGTTCGCATCTTGGTCGATACAGGAGCATCGGCGACCATTATTTCGGAGTTGATTTATAACATTCTCCCTGCCCAGAGCCGTCCTTTGATGCCTGTTAATGTGCCATTCTTTGCTGCTAACGGGGGTTCACTTGGCATCATCGGACAAATTCGAGCCCAAATTTGTGTCGGGGATATTAAATTATCTGGGCCGATTTTTGTTTCCTCCTCGCTGGCGGTTCCGTGCCTGCTGGGGACGGATTTCCTGGCCAAAATGCCGATTAGGATATTAATCGACCAGGGATGCATTGAGCTCCCATCGGGCCGACGCATGGCGTTTTTGCCATCCCCCGCTACGAGCCGGACGGCGTTCGCGACGGTGCCGGCGTTCGTAGATAGAACGGTGCGCGTTCCTCCGGGGGCGCAAATGTTAATTCCTTTGAGACTTCGGCGGCCCTTCGCTAAGGGCATTGGGGCTCAAGGGGTTTTGCTGGGACCGTCTAGGGCCGGGGTCAGTGGACCTAATTTACTCCCGGCCCAGACCATAGTGAGAGGGGATGGAGAACCCTTCATCGCGGTCCTCAATGTGGGCTCGCAGACGGTGGTGGTCCCACAGGGGACCGTGCTTGCTCACGCAACGCCGGTGCCCTGTGAGGAACCCGTCGCGAGTCATGTCGGCGCTGCCCCTGCACCGCGACCACATTCAGACAGCGATGAAGGGTGGCTCGAGGCGCTTTGCGCGGGATCGACGGACCTGTCAAATTTAGAGCGCCAACGTCTTAAGACACTACTGAGGGAATTTTCCGACGTTTTCAGTCGGGATAAATACGATTTGGGCTGCACTCATCTGCTGCGTCACCATATTGATACGGGTGACAGCGCGCCAATACGCCAAAATCCTTTTCGGTTGAGTCCCGCCGAAAAGGACCATGTCAAATCGGCTGTTGATGACATGCTAGCCGCCGACATAATTTCTCCCTCCAACAGCCCTTGGGGAGCGCCGATCGTCCTGGTTAAGAAGCAGGACGGTTCGTTGCGGTTTTGCGTTGACTTTCGGCGCCTTAATAAAATTACGGTTGCCGACGCATACCCGCTCCCACGGATGGACGAATCGCTTGACGCCTTGGCGGGAGCGCGATTCTTCTCCACATTGGACTTACTTTCGGGATTCTGGCAGCTTCCTCTGGACGATGATTCAAAGCCTAAAACTGCTTTCCGTACTCCGCACGGCCTGTTTCAATTCAACCGGTTGCCGATGGGCTTACACTCAGCGCCGGCAACTTTCCAGCGGTTGATGGAATTGGTTTTGGCTGGATTGCAATGGGAGTCGTGCCTGATTTATTTGGATGACGTCATTGTCTTTGGCAAAACTTTTGAGGAACATCTCCAGAGGTTGCGGGCGGTTTTCCTAAAGATGCGGGCTGCTAATTTGAAATTTAAGCCCCAAAAATGCCATTTGTTACGCGAGTCGGTGCGTTATTTGGGGCACATCGTGGGGCGCTCAGGTATTTCTACCGATCCCGCCAAAACGCAGTGTGTAAGCTCCTGGCCGACTCCCACCTCAGTGGGAGAGGTTAGGAGTTTTATTGGGTTTGCGTCGTATTATAGACGCTTCGTCGCTAATTTTGCGACTATCGCCAAACCCCTACATGCTTTAACATCTAAAGGGGTTCGGTTTTGCTGGGGTCAGGAGGAGGAGGCTGCTTTTTGCTCCCTTCGGGATGCTTTGGTAAACGCTCCTCCCCTGATTTACCCTGATTTTTCAAAACCGTTCTTGCTCGACACCGATGCGAGCAACACGGGTATTGGGGGCGTGCTCTCCCAGGTGGTTGACGGCGTGGAACATGTGGTTGCGTACGGCAGTCGGGTGTTGTCTCCAGCGGAGCAACGGTATTGTGTCACCCGTAGGGAACTGTTGGCAATTGTCCATTTCGTCCAACAGTATCGCCCATATCTGTACGGTCGGCATTTCACCGTCCGCACAGATCATGCGGCACTGCAGTACGCCCTGAGGGTTCAACAGCCATCGGGACAATTGTCCCGATGGTTGGAGGTCCTCCAGGATTACGATTTCCAAACCACATACCGTAAGGGCGTTCGCCACACCAACGCGGACGCTCTGTCACGCTTGCCAACCACCTCCGAGTGTGCATGCCTCCTGGGGTCTGGACGTTGCAGGCCTCCAGGGGACACATCGGTACCTGTCTTGGCGGCCGCCAACGACGACGATGCAATGGTTCCTAATTCGATCGAACAACAGGGCAAAGATTCCCTGTTGGGGTTGCCCGTCATTGAATGGGGGCGTCTCCAGATGGAGGATGTCTCCCTCCTCGGGTGGCGACGTCGCGTTGGCGGTGCGGCGGGGGGAAAAAGAGGTGGTTCCGACGCATGGGAAATGTGCCAAGGTCTGCTAATGCATTGGGACGGGAAGTCACGTCGACATCGGCTGGTTGTCCCTACTGGGTTGCGGGGTAGGGTGGTATGGGCCGCTCATGAGCGCCTCCTACACCTGGGGACCCAAAAGACTCTCGCCTTGCTGCAACTTGATTTTTACTGGCCTGGCATGACGAGGGATGTGGGGGATTTGTTGGGATCGTGCCCTCAATGTGCACAACGCAAACCGCCGGCACGGGAGTCTAACCCGCCCTTGCAATCGATCAAAGTGTCCAGGATAAACGAGCTGGTCGCTCTGGACATTTTGGGACCATTCCCCGCCACCCCCAGAGGGAATAGATATTTGTTGACGGGTGTCGAGTATTTTACACGCTGGCCTATGGCCTGGCCTTTGGCCAACCAGTCGGCAGCAGCCATCGTGGAGGCCTTTGTTCAGGGTTATGTCCTGGACAAAGGTGCTCCGGAGAGGCTGCTGACCGACCAGGGCAGAAATTTTTCCGGTAAACTACTCAGACAAGTCTGCGATCTCCTGGGCACAAAGAAAATTCGGACCTCCCCATATCACCCACAAACTGACGGGATGGTCGAACGTTTGCATCGCACCATCTCGTCCATGTTATCACAACAAGTTTCGGACTCGCAAACGGATTGGGACCTACAAATTCAGGGGGTCTTGGCGGCGTACCGGATGGCACCCCATGCGGCTACGGGGTTTTCTCCCTTTTACCTCATGTACGGCCGAGAACCAGACCCGCCTGTTCGTGCCCAGTTGCGGATCCCCGTGCCGCAGGGAAAAACTAATCTGGCTGACCACGTTAAATTTAATCTGGACAAATTGACCGAGGCACGGGATGCTGCAATGCAAAACTCTGACCTCCGTCAGAAGGCAAATGAGCGCCTCAGATTGAGTCGAGCGCACATGCTGCAGTGGAAGCCGGGGGACAAGGCATGGTTGCACTGCCCCCAGGTGCCACTGGCAACCTCCTCTAAACTTGTGCGGCCGTGGCGGGGCCCTGTGGAAGTGGTGGAGGTGTTACGTCCGCAGTGCGTGCGCATCAAGTGGGGGAAGCGGCGATGGTTCGTGCACCCCTCCAGATTAAAACCCTTCGCTGCGGTACACAACCCCACTTCACACGCGCGTGGCCAAACATGTGGGGGGTCGGCCGACTTGCTGGGTCCGTCTCTGTCGCTCTCACCAAATGCCTTGCCGGCTGTGCCACCTTCAGGAGCATCAGGAGTGACGGGCTCACGCCCGATCACCCCTCCTGCGGATACCGAGGGTCACGCGGAGTCAGAGGAATGCTCACCTCAAGACGGACAGTCGCCACCTGATGGTCCGCCACGCGGGGTTACCCCGTGTGAGGGGCCCGCTGCAAGGACGCGCGCTAAAATGCGCAAACTGTTGTGAGGCCGGAAAATGTGTACATAGCTGTTGTGTTTATTGGCTGTTGTGTGGATGGTGTGTTTCCCGCTCCTCGGATGTACATATGTTGGGTTCACCGTTTGTTGTGTGTGCGGGGTGGGTTCCCTGCTGGTTGTATATAAGCTGTTTTTTTACGGAATTCGTATTTATTCGGGGGGGTGCGACGGGTTGTTTCTCATCTTGTTGTTGTGTCTTGTTCTGGTTCCTGTTATGGTTCAAAAATAGTGAGGCACACGTCAGGGGGTGAAGGCACCTTTATTGTCAAATTTTGTATGTTGGCAGCCGGGACGGCTGCATGCTATGTGGGGGGGAGTGATGTAGGGCTGTTACAGAGAGCCCGTTATGCATGGCAGCCTATGGTAAACAAGCACAGTGGGCGGGGCTACGTCAGTGTACGGGCAGGTGCCCTCTACGACGTCCGCGCTTCGGACGTTACGATCCCCCGGGGCCCCACCCCTCAGGGAGGGGGGTGTATAAAAGGGGAATGTATCGGGGGGCTCAGGAGTGATGTTTAGCTAAAGGAGAGAAGACGGAAGACGTCTTAGAGAGAGCCCTGGACTCCCCCTGGTACGCCGTCCTTATCAGGACCGCGCAGGCTCGAGCCAGTGGCGTGGTACCAGGGCCAGAGCCAGTGCTGGTCTGGACTCTGGGTACCGGGCCCGACTGACCAGTGTCGGGCCAAGATAGCCTCCCCTAGCCCATTAGTGGAGGACTCAGAGGCAGGCTAGGGTTAGCTAGAGAGGTGTGTCCTCAGATAGACGGGTGAGGGGGCCGATACCCCCTCAGTGTGTATGTCACAACGTGTGGTGTTAAATAAACAAGTGTGCCTCCAACTCCGGTGTGAACGAGTCATAAGCGTTACTACAATCCTAAAGCAATAATTATTTATTATTTGCAGTTATTTTATTGTTAGATTTCGTTGTTACTTGGCATAATTTCTATTTTTGTATAATTTTATATTCCGCGCCTCTGTTCTACATATTTATTATAAATATCACTAGGGTTCTTCCTCGCAGAATAAACTTAATCTCACACTGCGCAACCAAACAGAAGTGCAGATGGAAGGAAGCGATAGCAAGGTGTAGTGGTATCAACAGCATATGCTGTGATGACTCAGTTTTATTAAGCGGAGCTAAACCCTGATTATAGATGTCTGAAGGAGAACAGAGCTAGGATTGTGGTGGGAAAAGTGGCATGTTAGCAAAAACATGATGGATAAGCTGGAAATTGAATAGCAGGCTTGTAAAGACTCTAATTTGGAATGTGGTGTTATGATGAGCAGAGACAGAAGCTGAGAAAGTAATAAATTACAAGACTGGAGAGGCTTGAGATGGGGGTTAGCTTTGAAAGAACACAAAGGGTAACTCACCAGCGGCAAGCGGAGAAACAAACGACTGTAAAAATTCGGGGGTGGAAACAATCTGGACGGGGCACACTGTCACAGGGGAGGGCTCGCCAAAGGATGCTGGAAGGATTCTGGGAAAAAGCTGAAAACTAAAGGCACCGGACTTTACGACTCAGGAGGAGCGCAATGGTGAAAAATTAAGGGGGCAGCCGTAAGATCGGACAGGATGTAGGGAACCCGAGCCGCAAAACCCGCGCCTCCGATTAGCACGGTTGGTTACGTACGGCGCGAAACAAGCTCAACCATACATGCCCTCGAAACTCAAGACAGCAAGCGCACACCGGCGGCCTGGCGGCCCGGCCGCCTCGGCACGGCGACGAGGCCGCCGCGTGCAGGGGATCTCACTCACGGGGCCTGCAGGAGGAAGACGCGCCAGTCGGCCGTCTTCAGCTTGAGCACGTGCGGCCGCTTGGTGTAGTCGGTGGCGCGCGTGGCCAGGGCGTGGTGCACGCTCACCGCCTGCTTCGCGTCGTCGTCCGACACCGGCGTGTCTGCCTTGTGCTCGTCCTTGGCCAACGACAAATCGCCCGTTTCGTTTCAGAAATTTGGTGGGGGGGTTAGCGATTCGCACAACTTAACTTAAGTTGGGATTATTACAGAGCAGCAGCAATCATCGACGCCCCACCACCCACCCCCTTCACCAGTAGACTGATGCCCCAGGTCACTCACCGTGGTCTCGTGAGTTCTCTCACCTGGATAAGCAAAATGAACTCGAAACTTCGAATATTGCCGTTCCCCAAACATCACCACGATTCAGGGTCACAATGTAGAAGGTGATGATTTTTTTTCACACTTTACAATTAAAGTTGCAAGCGTTAATATGGTAGCTACGTCCGTCTGTGCCATCTCCCCACAACAGAAGGGGCCACGATAACTCTCGTAAAGATGATCAGAACATGTTTGTTTGCATGTTCACCACAAGTCCGTGTGGTTAATGCAGACATGATGCCTTGAAAAAGGTGTATGTTTAGTGTTTGAACAGCTTACCACCTGCTTTATTGCCAGAAAGTGCAAAACCTATTCTGATTTTTAATCAAGCTGAGCTTAATAGTCAAAATAAAATTATTAATCAATGCATTACTAAACCTATATTGCCCAGCTGGGAGACCTTCACACGGTGTTGTTTTATGCTATTTCCAAGTTGCCTTTTTGAGCCTAACCTGGTAAAATAAAATAAAAAGTTGAAATAGTAATCGGGCGGTGCTGTTTGGCGTCGCAGGAAAGAGGTACATCAGGAATACATCCGAGTGGTCGAGGTGGACAACGCTTTAACTGCGACGCGCAGCTTGCCATTAAGACGTGGCCACGCGGTAGCGCGCTCGCCGATTGTTGCAGAAGTTCGTGGTTCAAATTCGGCGGCCACCCCGAGTAAGACTGCCGTTGTAAAAACCGTTTTCAAAAGATATAACGCTACGCGCCGTCTGCTTCACAGCGGACGTTAAGCGTCACGTGACCTTTTTCCCATGAGTAGGCCATTACGTGCTGACGTCATGGTCACAAATTTCTGAAATGGGATTATACATTGCGAGTATCCCCCCCACATGCCCCCCCCCCCCCATCCACCTACTGACAGACCACAGAGTGAGGGAAATTGTCGATGCCAATTTATGTGGTTTCCTCCCCTAATGAGTAGATCGAATGCTCCCCCCCCCCTCTGGTGAGTAAAATGTCCTGATGTTCCCGATGAAGAAACCTACTTCTGCCCAGAAAAAAAACCTGTAAATATGAATTACGTCCTTGCAGGGAATCATGGGTAACATACAAAACAGAACACATTCCTTCGCTTTGTATATGATAATACGTTTTACCCTTTCTGGCAATAAAAAAAAACAGGTGTTACGATATTATGTCCGATTCCTGGAAAAAGGTTTCTGTTTGGTGTTTTATAATCTAAACACCTGTTTTATTGGCAGAAAGGGTAAAACCTATTCTTATATTCTGATACTGGCAAGGGAGGTCTCATGATCATTCTCTTTGCATACACTTTTTAATTCCATCGGAAGGCATGCAGGCTGATGAGACTAAAATATGTTTCTTTTTACACGTACAAAGAGATGGACATTTGTCCTCATGTTATCGATTGTCCAGCGAGCGGGTATTCCTACGCATACCGTGACTCCATCTTTGCTTCATCCAACAAACCCCACCATCAGAGTGGTGGATATTAACAGGCACGTGCCACCATGCCTGGTTATAAAGGGCATTATATATGGGTACTGTCTATATACGGATAGCTGTCAGCTGTGTGAGTTCAACATCTTCATCTACCGAGTGATACGCTCCGATGGTCTTTAGTGCGGGGAGGATGGCCTACACCTGGATCTGTGCGAGACACGGCAAATCATTTTCACGGCCGTAACAATGCACCACGGACTGCTGTGCAGCTGGGGGTATTTGAGTGAGACAGACCGACTGCTTGTTCGTTGTAATCTCTGAGTTGCACTAACTGCCACACGGGCAATGAGCAAAGGCAGCCAATATTAAATATAGTTTTAAATGTATATTTTTTTTACCAGCCTCATCATTTACTGCTGAGTCACTGAAACGTTATCCTACCTTATTATTATTACTACAGCTTGTATAAATAGTTGTTTAGAATCAGTAAACAGACGGTTTCAAGCGGTTTATTTATTTTGGCGCATTGTGTAGATATCACGCGTTCACTGTGCTTGAGGGGAGAACTCTCCGCTGCATCACGTGACACGCTCTAACACCAGGTAGCAGCTGCGACCCGGGACTTTGGCAGTAAGAGTTGGTGGGTCACGCAGAGATCTGTGGAACTCCCTGCTGCTACATGACGGCTATTAGACAGCATCACGTTACACACTCCGACACCAGGCAGCAGCTGCGACCCGGGACTTTGGCGGTAAGAGTTGGTGGGTCACGCAGAGATCTGTGGAACTCCCTGGTGCTACACGAAGGCTATTCGACAGCAATTGAGTTCACGAACCCATCTGTGCCGACGTGTTCGGTGTTATCTCCTCGAATGGTTGAGTGTTCTCCAGCTTCCTCCCACATGCAAGGCACTCGTTTAAAACGAGAACCAGCCAAACATCCCAATGCAGGACCGTGCTTTGTTATTACCGTGCTTTGTTCACGCAATTACAGAAAAGGAATGACCCCATTTTTTTCCCTTTTTGTTTGAAGGCAATGGTTTAGCAGCAGCGCTTGGATTCATGCTGTGTTTTTTTTGTTTGTATGAGCACAATCACAGGGTTAATACACACTCAGGCGACAATCAACCAAATTATAGCTTCGGGCATGAGCCTTGTTGGAATGCTGCCAAGCACACCAATCATGTGACCTGTCACGGCTGATGTGGCCATAATAACAATGACGTTGATAAAAGCGGATTACCGTAGCTGGTCGTACATTATTTATGACGCAGAGTTGCTGTTGATGCTGGTCACAGTATGGACAGATGTCTTCATGTTGTAAAATAAAACACAACGGTGGCCATGATGATAATTTAATGGAGAAACGATGCATCAATTCCTAAGCTCACGACGCATGCGTCGAATCGATGGTCTTTAACTCGCGTACAATTTACCTGACGAGGTTCACGTGACCACTCCAGCCACTAGAGGCCACTATATCCACCACGATGTAAAAAAGAATAATGAATCATAAACCCTAAATCTTGACGATTCATTGAATTGCAGGGTATATCATCACATCCCTAACAACTGGAGTTATACTATGAGACTTCCTTTACCAGTGGCTAATTTATCGCGACAATTCATCACGCCGCCCAATAGAACCTGAATCGTTGGGAGCCTTAGTGATGACGACGGTGGACGTGGTGGCAGGAAGTGACTGCCACGGTCGCGATTATGATTCTGATGATGGCACCTAATTAACCCTTTCTCGTTTCTGAGACGTCTCCAAGTAGCAGAATGGGGGTCCCGTTCACCGCTGAATCCCGGAACGCGCGAGTGGCTTGCTCTAATTTTATTTAGAGAGGCGTATCGCAGCTGTTTTTGAAGACATCGTACTCACTGCAGAGAACAGTAGCGACACGACCGCCACTCTATAATAGCTGGCGCCAAACTGTGCCACACGCCCTCCCGCATGGCCTTGTGGGAGCCTCGGTAAGTCTTCTGAACTGAAGATGTCCCGACAAAGTTATTTTACTTTAGTTATTCTTCCAACGCCGTCCGATGAGGTACGCGTACGTCATCGGAATTGGTAAGGGTTAAGCATCTATGTCGGGAAGCGCATTCACTAGAGATGTGAGCTTTTACTAACAATACCTGATGATGATGGATTTCATCTCCAGCAAAACGTCGTACAATACGTTGCTCGCTTTTCAAAGTGACCGGTTCGCTGAAAAACAAAAATCAATCGGCACGGCTTCCCACATGATTTGTTGGGCTTTGGCTGGGTGCTGGGAGAGGATTATGGCTCCGATTGACATAATACCTACGCGATCTACCCCAAGAGAAATTAACTGCGAATCGTAATGCTGGTCGCGAAAAGCCTACGTGTGAAATTAGGTGGCGATGGTGGTGACTGCGCAAGGGATGTCACAAACCTTCTGCAAATAGAGGATCATCCCCTTGAGCACCGCGTGGAAAGATTTCCACCCTCGCTTGCCAAGCGGCGCTGGAACGACACGCACACGCAACACAAACGTCAGGAGAGAGGCACGGCCTTCGTCGGTAGAGAAGCCCCGACGAAAAACGTTCTCCCCTGTATCTCCTCCATTGGGCGATGCCCCAGCAGAATCTGGCAACTCAACATAAAGTGTTCTGGTGACAACGGAAATACGGCACAGCGTCGACTATCCGCCCTGACCAATGAACCACCCACACCCAGTGCAGTAACACAACCATATGCTATATATATTCACATCCAACTTTTCACATGTCTGCCTATATCTCAGTCGGATATGCGACATTGTACTGCAGCAACAACAATAATAATCAGGAAAACATTTTTTTCTTGCTGTGGATTTCCCACCTGATGATGATTGCTTGTGTTGCAATAGAAACGTCGCGATTTATTTTATTTTATACCTACGTGACTTTACCGAAAGAACCAAAGAGTAATAATCAGAGTGTCTGTCATTTATCCAGTAAAATCTCGGCGAGTAACAGGACTTTTTTAGGAGGTTCCTGCATTGGGATGCTTGGCCAATTGCCTTTGAATGTGCTCGATATCATCCGAACTCGAAGGCGAAGCAAGTTTGAACCTGGTCGGCACCTCAATGATCATCCGGGCTTGCCAGGCGTTGTAGGCAAGGGAATACAAGGAGGCAAGGAGATGGAGGAGTTAAACGACATCCCCTCATATGTATGGGGATTTTTTCTGGGCAATCCGATGTCCTCCCACATTGAGCCAATCATTAACAGAATTTGGGCAAATACTGTATACCCAACCTCAGAAGGGCCCTCTTGAAATATAATCTGGAGACTCAA
The DNA here is from genome assembly GCF_964198595.1 of Lampetra fluviatilis. NCBI lineage: Eukaryota > Metazoa > Chordata > Hyperoartia > Petromyzontiformes > Petromyzontidae > Lampetra > Lampetra fluviatilis. Next base: position 5,391,639 of record NC_136315.1, read on the forward strand.
TGAGTCTCAGGGGTAAATAACTTGACTATTATATACTGAAAAGAGAATAACATTCACGATGTTTCGCATGCGGGAGGAATCACGGGAGAAAACCCATGAATTTGACGTAGCACTCAAGGCTCCACACGGATAGATTAAAACAGCCATCACTGCACTCCCTTCTGCTGAGACACTTAAGAGGCAAAGCCTACGCGAAGCCGAAATATTCCTTGGCCGTATCCCATCCAAGTCCTAACCAGACTCCAACCTGCTTTGACTTCTGAGATCTTACAAGAGTGGGTATACTCCGACGGTGCGGCCGATGGCAGGACGATACTGAGATGACCAACATGGAGTTCACTGGCACTCGGAAATTTCAACCGCAAGCGATACGACCGTCAAAAATTATCACGGTGTATCTTGTCACTTTGGAACACCGGCCTAAAGAAACATTATTGGGATAGCTGTACATATTCTTAGGTTTTTTTTTATAATTTTCGGTAAAGTCACGTAGGTAAAAAAAAATTAATAAAAGTAAAATAAAATAGAAATAAAATAAAAAATAATTTTTTAATTTTTTTTACCTACGTGACTTTGCCGAAAAAACCTAAGAATATGAATCCTTGCAGTCACGCAAGCTTCAAATCTAGAATAGCTGTACATATTACGCTAACAACAAGGGGGGAAGGGGGAAAGGGCTCTAGCCGACAATATTTTAAGTCCGGCGGAAATGCCATTGCTGCGCAAAGCCAGATTAAAAAGCAACTCGAGTACAGAAAACAAGGTCAATTGCAGCATTGGCAGCAAGATGGAATGGCCTATGGCAGAGCCACCCCGACTCGGTGCTTGGGACAGCCCACGTTACATGTGTCATAAATAACAGTGGGGAGAGCGTATGGTTATAATTCATCCTGGCTAGCTGAGTGTAAATGGGGCAATTCTGGCTAATATTGATCAACGTTAGCTAATCTGTAGATAGGGTACTCTATTACCCTAAACTTTAGAGATGTGACAGTTGCGATAATTAATCGGCCGCATCTGCTCCCAGACTTGTATATTATTTTTCCATCTCTCCACGCTCAATGAAACCGCTGATGGAGCTTAAAAGAGGTAGAGAAACATTGAAAGGCAATAATAACTGGAAAAATCCGGCTGGCTGTGTACGGTGCGAAAGAAGCTCACAACATAGTATAATACATGTATGTAAATGATAGCTACCATTTCCTGACGGTGAAATTGGTAAAGGCATCAACTCCACCGCATAATCAGGGCCATTGCAGAGGGTCATTAGGCATGGAAATCGAATAAACAAACAGACTCTCCAAGCGGTCGGGTGCACGCAAGATAATAGTTTCTCGTAGTTAAAATCTGAACAACAAAAGCAATCCAATTTGCTTCAAAGTGCTTTGCCGTGATACAGAATGGCTGCTGAAACTATATGAAGTCACGCTGCTGCTGCTGCTTCACCTGGCTAAACAGCACAGGCACCGAGGCTTAACGTAGTTGGGGGTCCCTGTAAATTGGAGAAGAGATGCATCGTAAAGTGCACTCGTTGCTTCCCGGTGATACATTTCCAAGCGAGGCAGCGAGAGGCAAAAGCACACCAAGCAAAAGCTTAGGCCCCCCCGCCACCAATCAGCTGAAGGCCCCAAACCCTGCCAAATTCGTGAGAAAAAAAAATATGGGGCATGTCAAAAAATCTCAGATCACAGATCAAATCTCAATTAACAAGCCAAAATAATCTCACTCCTCTCCATCTGGCCTGCATCTCTTATCCTCTCGTCTCGCTGAGGTTTTTATTTACACTTCTCTCATCTCACTGCATCAATATCTCAACCGCGTACTCTTCTGAAATCTCGCAGGGATTTAATGCTCTGAAAAGGTGAGAATCCACACGGAGGCGGACGATGTAAATATTTTTTCAAAATAGAAAAACACTGGGAAAAAAAAGAACCTGCGCCCTGCAGCTACGCGGACGCGAGCGAACGTCAGCCGCGATTGCTCGCCCAGCTGCCGCGCAACGGAAAGCAGAAGTGTTTGTGACTCGCAGCTTTCGCCAGAGGTTCTGTTTTCACGGCTCTACCTCCCGGTGCGCACGCACGGTCCCGTCATTTTGTCTCATTAGTGGCTTTGTATTGTTTGGACTCCCCTCCAGTCTCTCCCTCTGGAGCAATCGCCGCCGACTTGTCAAGGTGTCACATTTCGAAGCAGTCTCCTCCCGCGATCGCCATCGCTCCACTACGATCGCCATCGCTCCGCTAGCGTCGCAATCGCTCCACTACCATCGCTCCGCTACCATCGCCATCGCTCCACTACCATCGCTCCACTACCATCGCTCCACTACGATCGCCATCGCTCCGCTACCATCGCAATCGCTCCACTACCATTGCTCCGCTACCATCGCCATCGCTCCACTACCATCGCTCCACTACCATCGCTCCACTACGATCGCCATCGCTCCGCTACCATCGCAATCGCTCTACTACCATCGCCATCGCTCCACTACCATCGCCATCGCTCCACTACCATCGCCCCACTACCATCGCTCCACTACCATCGCCATCGCTCCACTACCATCGCTCCACTACCATCGCTCCACTACCATCGCTCCACTACCATCGCTCCACTACCATCGCTCCACTACGATCGCCATCACTCCGCTACCATCGCAATCGCTCTACTACCATCGCCATCGCTCCACTACCATCGCCCCACTACCATCGCTCCACTACCATCGCTCTACTACCATCGCCATCGCTCCACTACCATCGCCCCACTACCATCGCTCCACTACCATCGCCATCGCTCCGCTACCATCGCCATCGCTCCACTACCATCGCTCCACTACCATCGCTCCACTACCATCGCCATCGCTTAACTACCATCGCTCCGCTACCATCGCTCAACTACCATCGCTCAACTACCATCGCTCAACTACCATCGCCATCTCTCCACGACCATCGCTATCTCTACACTACCATCGCCATTCGCTCCACTACCATCGCCTTCTCTCGAGTAAGATGCGAAGAGCGCCTCTACGCTCTTCGCAGCTTACTCGGTGGGGGGAGCGCGGGAGAGGAAAAGTGGCACTGTGGCACAAAACAGAATTTTTAAAAATGTTGACGGAAAAACATCGCGCTTCCCGACAAAATTGCCAGGGCCGCACCGAAGCGGCGCACGGATAATCTCGCCAAGCGTGTTTCACGGTCATATCTGCAAATTACATATTGAAGAATTGTAACTGGCGATGACAATCACAACTGCAAAATGGCCCGTGCTTTTTACATCGTACCGGATATCGGCATGGTGGCTCGCAGTCGGAAGGTTGCAAGTTTCAAATCCAAGTTGTGGGTTCACTCAGCCCCATCATTCCTCCGGCGTCGATAAAATCCATACCAATGTGTGAGGAAGACAACAATGATTGTCCATAGGAATGCAGAGTTTTCACCACTGCCTCAGGGCTGTAAACAGGAGATGAACACGCCACTGCGATGCTCATACGAGCAGGCAATCAGTTGGTCACGTTTGTATTCACTTGCGGTATCACGCTACCGCGGCAACCCTCGTGAGTGTATCTGTGCATGTATGCGCATGTGTGTGCGCGTGTGTGTCTATGTTAACACGATTGTAGATGGCGAGGGGTGGTAGTGTAGCGGTTTGTGCTACGAACCCGGCGACCCGAGTTCCCGCTCACGGCAAACACCAGTGACGATTATCTGAACCGGTCTTGGGCCTCCCCTAGGTCGACTCAGCCTTAAACGAGTACCTGGTGCGGTGTGTGAACATCGCCACTGGGGAGACAAAGGCGGCCGGGCGTGGTGGTGGCCACCCACCCCCTCGTGCGCCTTGCCGGCTTTCATCGGTGCCGCTCGTGAACGGCACTCGCCCCGACGGTCTCTTACGGGCTACGCGGGGGGGGGGGGGGGACCTGTCGTTTTTATTTTAAATGCTATCGTGCGAGGGGCTCACTCCTGCGGCCGTCCGCGTCGGCGTGGATCTTGCGCACGAGGACGCCCTGCTTGTACGTCGCCGCGTTGGGGTCGTGGATGATCGGCAGGAAGGGGTTGCTGCCCGTGATCGCCTTGCTCGGAAGGTTCTTGCTGTCCGGAAGCTCCGGGACAGACTTCCGCAGCTCATCTTGGTCTCTGTGGGGCGGAGGTGCGTGGCGGTCGGTGGTGTGGTAGGTGAGTTGGTGGTGGTGGTGGCGGTGGTGGTAGTGGAGATGGACGTTTCAGTCATAATGGTGGTGGTGATAATGGTGCAGGCGGTGTGATGACATTGAGAGGCGACAGTGGCAAGTGACGGTGGTGATGATGGTGGTGGTGAGAGTTGAGATCATGATGATGGCAATGATTATGGTGGGTGGCGGTAAAGTTGAGATCACATGGGGGGGGGATGGTGTGTGGTGTTGTGGACGGTTGTGGCGACAATGGGAGATGGTCACGAGTGATCATAGGTTGATAAAGAAAGGTAGAGGATATGGACAGGACAACCCATTAACATACTGTACAGTTACCAAATTTTTGTTGCAATTTCTTAAAATATAGCTACTGTGGCTTGGTGGACCACTGAAATGTAACGAATTTGTAATTCACGCCGTTGTTTATTTTCGCTCAATGCCATCACGAAGGTGCAATGTTTCACAGACACAGTCTGTAGTAGTTTGACAGTAGTCCGTCATGCTGCTGTGTGTAATACACAAACTCTGCACACAAGGTGAACGCGCTGCCGCTGGGGCGCGTCAACGCCTCTAAGGACCGTGAGCTGACCTATGGAATTTTTCACCAGATTAATAGTAGTCCCACAGTACAGACACCTGAACTCAATAAAATGACAACTTAAAACAAATGTCAACTCGCACATATGCACATTTTTTTCCGCTCACGTTAAACGATGTTATGCAGAAAAACGTCGTAGGTTATTGCGAGGAAAACATTTGCTTCGACCGCTGTGTACCCACTGGGACATTCTGGCAAGGTGACTCAGCAGCGAGCAGAGCGAACGGCTCGCAATTGGTAGGTCGTGAGTTCAAATCCTGATTGGAGATTGAACAGCCCATGGTCGCTCCGGGATCGATGAGACGAACACCGCTTTGTGAAGGGAAGATCAACAGCGGTTGTCGTTGGGATAGACTCACTCCCGCCATAGGAATGTGGAATTTTCACCACTTGCTCAGGGCTGCAAACAGGAGATGAGCACAGCCTCCATGATCGTTTGAGAGGGAAACCGCTGACATGTTTGAGTAAGCGGTCGCAGGCCTTGCCAGGCTTCCATTTGTGTGAGCATCACCACTACATGGGAGGCAATCTTATTGCTTTACTGATGATAATGTACATTTAAGTGCTTAGCACGAGACTTTATGACTTTAGGATGAGCCTGCCACATGACTGAATACTGACCAACCTTTGGGCACAATGTTTTTTCGTCAGACAGAATTAAAAGAATTTTATTCCGAGTTGTGTCGTTATGAATACAGAATTGTCCATTCTTGATTTGAAGCTTCCGTGACTGCAGGAATCCATACCTACGTGACTTTACCGAAAGAACCAAAGAGTAAGAATTGTCAATTATTGTGGAAAATGTTCAGCTTTAATAATATCATTATAATCTGCATCAACCACTCCGTCGCAATTGTTTACACATGTTAAAAGGGGTCATCAAAACTTAATAAATTTAAGGTAGGAGAGGCTTACGGCACAGAGGCCATCACTTTCAAAAATGGCCCTGGGGACACTGCAAAGGAACGTGAAGCCCTATCGAATGAGAGCACACAGGTAGTGTCTCCTGACTGCCCTCTCATTGCAAGCGGCAGATTCAGCCCGACGGTGCCGAGAGCTCGCTCGGGACAAAAATGTCTCGCGCCTTGTCACGCACATCAGCATCCGAAATAAACGTGACGGGCTCTGTGCACAACTAAGCTGATGGTTGCAATCGACGTGTCAGTCCCGATGATGCACACAATTCCGTTTCAATGAATGTAGAATATTGAAGAGCGACGGAGAGGAGAGGATGGGAGAGAATAACTTGGACAAAGACGAGCCTCCCCCCACACTGCACGGGTTCGACGAAAAATGCCGCATCTTCGATCGGACCCCCGTCCCAAGATGCAGATGTCAAGGACGCTGCTCTGCTTGCCACGAAGATTTATTGCAAAGCCGTGATAAATGAACCGCAAGCATTTTCCACCGCGACCCAGAGTCCAGACAGAAAGACAACTACTTTTAGAACCGTCCGTACGTTCAAATGCACCGTGGTTTTGGTTGAAAATAAACAGAAAAACAACAACAATCTCACCCTCCACAAACATCTCCCCTCAATCTCAGGTACAAGAAGTAATTTCGGAGTGAGAAAATTGCTTTGGCGCACAAAAAAACTGCTTTCCATATAACCTCTCTTTTATTCCGCACCAGAGCACGTATATATATAAATACATCGGGCGGCAATAGTCGGAGGAGAGGGCGGGGGGGGGGGGGATAACGTAAGGTTAGGAAAGCAGCTTGCCAATAATGTTCAGCTTGGTTGGTGCGAGTGCTGAGTAATGGCAGGCAATCTCTGGCCAAGGTCACGGTGAATGGGATGGCTACATCAAAGGCCATAGGACACCTGCCACCTCTCCCCATCGGCAATGCCTCACGGGGAAAATTGCCCCTAACAGAAACCGCGGGAGAGCGTCACAGCTTACCCAGAGAGAGGACGTGGAAAGCACGAATGGGAATACGCGGTTACAGGACAGGGTCAGAGGTTATTGGACACCGCGATGTGGTCTGCAACTGTTTGGAGATGAGGAATGTTGTGTTGCATGCGCTGGTCTCGTTGCTTGAGACCCAGGGTTGGTTACTGTTGTGTCAGGGTCTCGAGGTTTGTGTAATGTGAATAGATGAAGGCCTATGTTGTGCACCTCAAGGTCTGTGTTGTGTGCGTGTGTGTGTGAGCGTCTCTCATCGTGCTATGTGAAAGTCTTAATGTTACGTAGGTATAAAAAATAAAATAAATTGAATCACGACGTTTCGGGCGCAACACAAGCATCTGTCATCAGGTGGGACAACCACAGAAAAAGTGTTTCTTGCTGTGGTTGTCCCACCTGATGACGGACGCTTGTGTTGCGCCCGAAACGTCGTGATTAAATTTTGTTTATTTTTTTCACCTACGTGACTTTACCGAAAAAACCAAAGAGTATGGATCCCTGCAGTCATGGAAACTTCAAATCTAGATCGTCTTAATGTTGATTTTTGTGGCAGTCTCTCAAGGTTTATGTTGTATACAAGCATGAAAATCAGTGATGTATGTATTAAGGTTTCATATGTAAGTTTATCAGTGGTTGTGTTGTGTGCACCTCAACGTTAATTTTGCGCTTCTTAACATACTTATTGTTGGCATTCCAAGGTTCACGTTTTGTATGTCTCAAAGTTCGTTGTGTAATTTGATCAAGTATCCTGTTACGAGCGTTCCGAGGTGCCGGTTGTGTGTGTGTGGTGCGTATGCGTGTCTATCTCAAAGCTTTTGTGATGTAAGGCTATCAACGTTCATGTTGTTCACGTTGTGTGTGTGTCTCGAGGCTCTGCAATGTTGCCCCGTGTGTTGTGGGGGCATTTGAAAGCTGTAGCAGGTAGCCCAGATTCCACACAAATGGTCTGGCCGAAGGATCGGCTTTTCTGTTCTGCACCCGCACGAAACATCAATGTCTATGGGAGCGTTTAACGTTGAAGTCTATGGCAGCGTTTAACGTTGAAGTCTATGGAAACGTTTAACACTGGAGTCTATGGGAGCGTTTAACATTTAAGTGTATGGGAGCATTAACGTTGAAGTCTATGGCAGCGTTTAACATCGAAGTCTATGAGAGCGTGTAACATTGAAGTGTATAGCAGCGTTTAACATTGAAGTCTATGGGAGCGTTTAACATTGCAGTCTATGGGAGCGTTTAACATTGAAGTCTATGGGAGCCTTTAACATTGAAGTCTATGGGAGCGTGTAACATTGAAGTGTATATCAGCGTTTAACAACGAAGTCTATGGGAGCGTTTAACATTGAAGTCTATGGGAGCGTTTAACATTGAAGACTATGGGAGCGTTTAACATTGAAGTCTATGGGAGCATTTAACATTGAAGCGTATGGGAACATTTAACATTGAAGTGTATGGGAGCGTCTAACATTGAGGTATATGAGAGAATGTAACATTGAAGTGTATGGAGGCGTCTAAGTCATCAAGACTCTGGACCCTTGCCGATTCCCTGACACGAGACTCCACGGGTGACCGAGCATTTGGTTCCTCCGCTCCACAACTGTGGAATTCTTTGTCCCAGGTCATCAGATACTCAGGCCACCGTTGGTATTTTTGAATCTCATCTTAAAACTATTTTTCATTCGCTGCCCTCTTTAAATTACTGACGTTCATTTTTTGGAGCTATTGTTTTTCGGGATCGTAGCTATATCTTGTTTTGGAAAGAAGATGGCTTTGGGACATTTTCTGTAAAATAATAATTATTCCATCCGCTACACTTAATCTACTGTGACTGCACGAATGATTTCATGCATTGAAATGCCCAGGGCCTACTATCAGTGAATCTACTCAAGTATATCGGGATCCTTTAAACAACCACGGTCCCCTGAAGACAAAGGGCGGCTGCAGGTTTGACCATTGGGCGACGCGCCCCTGCTTGTAGGATCTTCGCACACGGACGTCAAGCACTCGACGTAACCTCGGCGAGCACACACCTTCACGGCTGGTGGTGTCCTCACGCCAAGGGTGCATTGTGGATTCAAATACACGCGTCAAACGCGCGTGGGACGGGGTTTCGCACCTACGATTAGCATGGTTAGGCTATGTATGGTACGAAAGAAGGTTAATATACACAACTGCCATGGTTTCCCCAGGACTGCCTCATCGTATGAGGAAGCTGGGAAATATGTTCATCTTCCTGAGAAATTAAGTCCTGGTTTTTGCCAGCCAGTTGCATAATACGACACCACTCAAGATGCGGCCCACCTTGCTCCACAGGTGGAACGTGAGGAGCAGCCCAAATTGCGATCGTCTGACTTGTGTGGTGGCAAGTCAGACGATCGCCCCACGTGTCACCGAACTCCAGGCCCCGACCAATCACTCTGCCTCGCCTGAAGACGTTGAATGGATCACTAACCTCGACATCAAACTATCACTGCATGGGTTTTTTATTTTGTTTAAACTTAGAAGTGGAAATCCTCAGGCTGGGGGCAAAAACGCTGACAGTGTGATCCATAATACTTCTCAAAATTGGAGTCCTTTCAAAGTCATATGAATGTTTAAACAGTTTACAATGCGAATACGCAAGTGTATATTGGCAGTCAAAGGCTGTTGGCTGATAAGAGGCTCTGGGGAGAAGGAATGCTTCCCCACTCGAGCTTTCATCGTCAGTAAATGGAAATCAATTTTCTGCTTTCGGGTGTTTATTCAGTATTTCTCAAAAGAAGCATGCGGTACTTACATCGCCCATTCCAGTTTTTCATTCTTGATGGAATTGTAAAGAGCCTGTGAACAACACGAGGAGAAGAAAAAACGCAATCAAAACAAACATCATCATCATCACCACCACCATCACATGCCCTGAAACGTGATTAAAACAAAGAGCTAATCTTCCAGGCCCGAGCACTAAGGTTCAGCGCGAGTCTCCGAGCTCCGCTGTGGCCATTTATTACGTGGTTCTAACGCAGCGCATGAAATACCATGACCTTAAACATCAACATTAATCCAATTCCATGAAATAGGGGGAGCGGTGGGGGGTGGGGGGTGTGGAATGGATAAAAAAAAGTCAAGAGTCCATTAATTCAAAGAAATGCCAGCAACTACGAGGCGAAGAAATAATAAATCTAAAGGAACGTTAATTGGAGGCTGCTGCCAGCCCCCCACAACGGAACAAAGGTGTGCAGATTTGTTCTGTTCAAGCGTAGTTATGACCACGCGGCAACAGAAATCCGCGGGAGCCATAACTTACTCGTGAGAAAATTAGTTTAATTGCGGGCGGTAAAGTGGGAAAACTCAAGGGGAGTCATCCTCACGTAACCTCTCACCCTTCCGCGTTGTCTCTTGCTGTGTGTGTGTGTAAAGTGGTAGTGTAGCGGTTAGTGAACCCGGCAACCCGAGTTCGATTCCTGATCATGGCCAATACCACTGACGATTATCTGAACTGGTCCTGGGACTCCCCTAAGTCGACTCAGCGTCAAATGCCTATCTGGTGCGACGTGTAAACATCGGCACTCGGGAGACAAATGTGGCCTGGCGTGGTGCTGGCCACCCACCCCATCACGTGCCCTTCAGGCCTTTGTAGGTGCTCGCTAACAGCACCTGCCCCAACAGTCTGTTAAGGCTATACGGGGGGATATTTGCTTTTGTAAAGGTGCAGCCCTGCAACCGCCTTGCTCACACTACTGCTGGCCTGGGTGGTAGGGCCTCCACTAGTGGGGCGCTTTCAAGAACCCCTTGAGTAGGTATATACTCTTCTTACACTGGCCAGAAGTACCCACACTATACCCCACCACGCATAATATGACTTTGAAACCCCCCGCCCACCTCCTACGCATTCCACAAGTAGTGACTAATCCCATATCTGCATTTCCCATAAATATGCTAAATTCCTCTTGATATGCAAATTATTTTGTCAAGGCGCTCATCCCCCTCCAACCCAGCTTAAATCTACGCTGCCAAGCCTGGTGGTGTTCATTCAGACGCTGTCTTTCCGACAGACCTGTTCTTCACCTGAGGACGGCTGCTTGCGTTGTGGCCGAAACGTCGTGAGAATTATTTTATTATGTTTTATTTTTATTATTTTATTATTTCCCTTGTACGTGACTTTTACCGAAAGAACAAAGAAGATGAATCCCTGCAGTCACGAAAGCTTTAAATCGAAATATACCCCACCACACGCGGACCTGCCGATGGACTAACCACGGTGTACACATTAATCCTGCTGGGTGGACAGAGGCAGGGGGATTCAAGAAACTTGCAACATTGTTTCTACCTCTGTGCCGGCAAATTGAACTGGCGACCTCTGGATAAGCAAATCTAATGTGCTAGCCATGACACCACGGCAGCATCCCATGTGTGTGTGTGTGTACTGACACAGTGGGGATAGCAGTTGGTACATCTGCCAGTCATCTCAGTCAGTCAAGCAATAGCACCTGGGTCTGTCCCGTGACCTCCTGTCAGCTAACCTTTGACACTTCACGTGGCCTCAAAGTGCACCCAGGCTGGCACTAAAGCGCCATGGTGACGTCACTGCCACTTCGTGTAAAATGACGCTTGTTGTTGTCTGTGATATAGTGACAAATGTGATGAACTTCATTATCATCATTATCCATAAGGAATGCCTTGTAGCAGTTTTGTGTAGTGAATGTCAATTTCTCCAAGCACAATATATTATTTTATAATTTGCAATAAAGACAGAAAATAGAAAAGATGTATTTATCATTAACTGTGAGCCCACTGAGACCCAACGCAGACGATCCCTGCTTTTGATCTTCCGCGAAGCTGCTCATTGTCCACCCTAAGCCGCATCCACTGCTCAAACCACGGCAGATGCGGATACCTGATGCACAAATGGAAAATTAAAAACTTTCCAGTGGGCAACTGTGGTCAGCCAGAACAGACCGTATAACGACGCAATGCCCCGATCTGTAAATACGAAGGAGACATGACGGCGATGATGATACACTACCACTCCACTGCTCCTGAAGCGGTTGTCTGGACTTGATCACCTGAATGTGAAATTGCAGTTGTTGCTCTGCATCTACACCAGCCATATGAAAGAAGATTATCTTTTCTGAGCAGAAATTAATAGAACCACGCAGTTAAGAAATGCAAGTGTGAATCAAAAGATACGCCAAAAAAAATTCAACAAATATGGCACTGCATAAGTAATTTTAAAAAAAAAATATTTCAAGCGTAATAAATCATTATGTGCTGTGGAGCATGATAGGCAATTAAATAAATATATTCAAAAAAAGCCTACGTTCAAGCATGGGTATATATATATACACAGCTAATTATAACTCGTAGCTATTACAGGCAATTATCTTATTTCCTCAGGAAGGAGGGAACTCGCTCGGTCAGAGCGTTGAGCGGGAATCAAAACAGGAAAAATGCTGCAGAGGACGCCCGTCGCGGAGACGGAGCGATGACGTCAGCGGGTGTGCAGGTTGCGAGATGGAACGTTGCATCGCAGGACTATGAGAGATGGCAACGGCTTCGGGAGACCTCTCATCCAGCAGTGGATCGATAGCAGCTCATCGTGATAATGAACACACAATTGTTTAGTTCTTTTGTTGGGTCGCCAGCATCATTCCCAGGCAGTCTTTGTTTGTCTCTCCAGTGCTTAATTTACACACTGCACCAGGCACTCATTTATGGCTGAGTCGACCAAGGGGAGGCTCAGGAACGGTTCAAACAATCGCCACTGGGATACACACACCAAACACGCACACAAAGGCTTATGATAACTCAATAAAATAGAACAGCAACAAAGCCAGTTAAGCAAACGTTGACACCGTTTGCATTATAAGATTTCGTCTATTCTGGTTTTCCCAGGGCCACAGCTTTCTCAAGACAACAGAAAACACAATGCCACGTTCAAAACGCCGCATATGTACGTGTTCCGATGGACGCGCCGTTCGCACGCCGCTTGTGAAACGCGACGGCTTAAGCGAGGCACCTCGGACTGGCAACGCAAGCATTTGGACACCTGCACCCAGGCGGAGTTAGATTCCCGTGTCCAGCAGGTGGGGAGAGAGAAAGAGGATTGCGCCGCTGCCTTTCCCGTGGCAGATCCAAATACGAGGCTTCTCATCGATGGCTAACCACCGAACAAAGACGGTCACTACATCGCGTGGCGCTTTCAGATGCGCTTCTGCGGCCGTCTGGAACGCTCTTCCTACCGATATCACGAAGCCACCGGAGCTATGTACTTTTAAATCATCTAGATTGGCAAACTAATTTCTTTAGAACTGTTTTTTTGCGTTTAGTTTGTTGTTCTTCCTCTGCACCTCCAATTAGCATGGTTGGCTACATACGGCGCAAAAGTTCAACATAAAACATACGTACACAAAGCCAACAATAACACTGCCTTAACGAGGAAAAATAATTATAATAATTCTGCTGCACAATATTCACGCTCCCTCTAAAAGAGAGCACGACTCAAGAGGCGCCGGGAGGAGGAACCACAGACAAGTAGGATGGCAGCAGCAACCACGTCTCCCAAGCTCTGCTGCCCTCTAAATATGAAGGTGCTACCACCAGTCAATTATTGAGCGCTTACATGTGGAAGGAAAGCGGAGCACCCGGGGTAAACCCACGTGCGAGGGGGCAACACTCCCACGGAGATGGAACAGGTGGAGTTCACATTTGCAGCAACTCCATTTTCCCCCAACTCAATTGTAATGTTGCTCATTGGTTTAGGCTTGTTCGCCTCACTATTTATTTGTTTTGATTTTCAAAAACTGCAAATAAAAAAAAATTCAACGCACATGTCGTGAGCGTAAAATACTTTTAAATCGATGCATCGTTATACGGGTAAAGGTGCAACCCTGAAATTTCCTGCTCAGGTCTCGGATCCCAAGAAGGCCTCCACTAAAGGGAGCCCTAGAGAGCCCCTCGGTACGGGATTCTATCGACTCTTCCACGCTCGCCAGACCGCTTGGAAGAGGTGGGAGTGCACACACTTTACCCCACGACACGAGACCTGCCGATCGACTGCGGTGGACCCATGCCGGGTGGACAGGGGCGGAGAGAATCAAGAAACATGCCGAGCTGGGAAATCCAACCGGCGACCTCTGGATGTGTGAGTCATGAGCTAACCATCACAACACCACTGAAGGATCCGCCTCCTTACATTATGACTGAAAACACCTCGCTCGGATATCTTGGCGCGCGACAAATGTCAGAACCCACACGCGCACGCGATTGCCACATCTCCGCATTCAACACTTGGAAACCAAAAGAAACAAAACGACGAAAAACGTCAAAAACAAACAAAAACGCAAACCCCCCCAAAAACGGCGCACGCCGCCGCGAGACAATCTCCCGTCGCAGACGGCGCGCCTCCGCCCCCCCCCCCCGGGTACCTTGGCCTTGCCGTTGACCACAGAGGGCAACTTGGCGGCTTCGGAAGCGGTCGCCGAAGCGATGGCGGGGATGGGAGGCGGGCCGGAGCGCAGCGACTTTGAGCGCTGGGACGACCACTGCCGGTGCTTGGCCGAGTCCCCGCCGCCGCGGGGGTAGTGCACCGAGCCCACCGACCGCATGCGCGGCCGTGCCGAGCTCTGCATGCTGTTCACCCCGATCATCGTGGCGGCGAGCGAGCGAGCGGGCGGGCCCACCGACCGGGCCTGGGCAACCCCCGGGTGGTCTAAAAGGCGTCGACGCGAGTTCAGATGCGCCCCGGCGGTGGTGAGAACGGGCCCCGAGCGCCCGAGCTAAACGCTGCCGAATGTTTTTGTATTTGGGAGGAGCCCCCGTAATAAATCGCGGAATCTTGGGATTCTCGGAGGCTGTTGGAGACGCGGCTTGGTTATCTTGCGTCGAACCGTGACACCTTCAATTAATTCGTTTCAACTGCCTTTAAAATAACGTTTGACAATAACGTGCGATTTGTGTGCATTAAAGAATTAAGCCAACTAACATGCAAAGCACACCTTCGCGTATCAAAACGAACTGGCAATTATTTTCTTCCAGAAAACAGTAGCAGCTGTTGTGGTCACCGATATTTGCTAGAATAATTTTGGAAGAGCAAAATATGCTGCAGAAAAAAAAGACAACCTACCCCGATACCGTCGCCTATGTAGCAAGAACGAGCTCGGACTGCTGCTACAGCTGCGTAGGACAAACACAGCTCAATGCACAGGTGGCAATGCAGATGCAGCCCGCCCCCACCCCCTTAGCCGCTTCCACTTTCACACTTGCGTCAGCTTTTCCTGCTCTTTCCCTTATCCTGGCGGCTCCTCTCCGTGGCCCAACAAACGTTGCTATTAGTGACGACTCATTGGACAATGAAAGGCAGACGTCGCAAAAACCATCGCATGCGATTTGTCCCCGCGCCCTCCCGCCTTTGTTAGCATCAGGATGTACGCGCGCTTAAAATTTGGCCAATTATTGTATTTACTTCCAACCGTCTAACCTACTGTAGGGATGAATATTTCATAGGACTACTTATGAATATGTAATATATAGCAAAGGCTAGTTTTGTAAAACGTGAGCAAATGCTCCAGGCGGGAATGACAACAAGGATTACCGCAACAGGTAACCAATGTAAACAGAAATAAGTAAATTAATAAATGAAGAGCTAATTTAAAATTCTAAGCCTCGGTGTCAAATTAAATCTGAAAGCCACTGAATTTATATCAACGTGCTGTAAACAGGCTGCAGCCAAACGCACGGAGGCTTTCTCGACGACGCAAAATGCACAACACAGACCACCACGATCAGCTTCTCAAAATTCTGCTCGCCTAGCCGCATGTATGTTCTGCCAAACGTTCGCCTAATCCAAAAACGCGCACAGCGACCTGTGCAAGAAAATGCCTCTTCACATTAATTCCACACCACAACGGCGCAAGCAACCGTCGGGGAAAGGCGACGGCGCGCAGCACGAGACAAAATTGGATATTATTTTTTCGGAAACGTGCGAATGCCACCACCTGTGCAAGAGACTTGCACGCCAAAGACAATGAAAAGCTTTTACATACCAGATATGTTGAGCGCAATGCAAGAAACTCAAAATAAAAACGATACAGGGAATGTCGAGAACACCGATCTTTTTGTTACGATGTAAGGTAGAACGAGCGAGCGCGATAGGAGGACCGAGAAACGTGCGCACGAGAGAGAGAGAAAGACAGCACGCGGCTGGGGGATGAACGCTAAAGATCGCACGGCGGCCGTCGATAACGGAGAGGCGGTACGGGGGACGTGCCGCGCTTCAGAATCACGGCGGGCGATGACACCGGTGGCCGGGCGTTGCCGCTGCTGCTGCTGCCGCTACCGCTACACGCGCCAAAAGCCGTGAGGAGTGTGGTCGGCAGAAGCGGTGACGGCGGCCGCACGGTAAAGAGCGAGTCCCCCCCCCCCACCCCTTCCCCTGCGCCGGAGCAGCGGGGGCGGAAGGAGGAGCTGTCTGCGCGACAGGAGGGCTGAATATCATTAGTCTGCCACACACGTGAACCTCCAACGACCACAGGCTCTGCACCGGCAAGCGGATTTTGAATTAAGGATCTTTTGGGCGTTAGCCTTTTACTGTGCGGTTGGTGCATTAAAGCCGGAGGGAAGACGGTGGGTCCCCAGGACGGATTTGCTTACGCGTTTGGCGTGCCGTCATAAACTGCGTGGTTTAAATCTTGAGGTGGGTGAAAATGCGAAGGAGAGGCGTTTCGGACGGGGGTGTTGTTATTTGCACGCTTACACGCAACAATTATACTTTACAAAAAGCAAAAGATACGACAGGGAAGTCTAAAACTCAAGCTCCCGCATCGAACAAAGGGGAAGCTTTCTGGAATATTCAATGAACAAATACGATGAACCAAAAAAAAAACTAATAATGCCGCAAGAAAATCCAGATATCACACGTCACGTCAAATAGCAGGAAATTATTCCCCAAGCTTTAACAGGGGACTGTGCAAAGTACCGTTTTATTTTCTTCCCTGATGCACAGAATACAGATCTTTGAGATATTCTATAAAAATGTCAAGGTTTACTGGGTGCAGTGACCAACTTCCATTGCATGAAGGGCATCTGGCTCCATGCACCAGCAGTTTTTACTATCCCTTGCCCAGTGCCAGCCAAGGAGGCATCAGACGTTGATAGATGAACGAGTCAAAATCAATAATAATTGAGACTGCAGGAGGAATCCGAGAAGCTATGAAGCTCTTTTTACAGATGCAGAGTATGGGATGGGGCATTCTTATGCTTACATTTCCACGACCTAAACTAAAAAAAAATTGGTATTTTACCAGGTAAGTTATTTAGCTCTCTTTCATAAGCCACCTGGCCACAAATGATAGCTCAACTAAGTGGCTTATCACGTGGAAATGTATAGCAGACAAATACTCTCAATGTATATTGATTCTCAATGTAGAAGGAAAAACCGGAGGAGCCGGAGAAAAATCCACAAGGCCACGGCGAGAGAGACACGCAAACTCCAAATATACAGGCGTCACAACCTCCTGCATAGCAGGCGAGGTTGTTAACATCTCGCCACCGTGTCACCCCACTAGAGGGGGTCCGAGAAAGCCCCCCTAGAGGGTAGTTTTTTCTCCTCTTCCAGGCTGGCCAGAAGTCTTGGAAGAGGTGGGAGTGCCCACACTTTACCCCTCCACATGCCACCTGCCGATTGAATGTAAAATTGCTGTATCCATTTAGTATCCAGTTACACTGCCCGTGGACAGGTGGGAGGATTCAAGAGTTTTTTTTTTATGAAGATGATTGCGGGTTTGGGTTAACTTAGGCTATGCTGAGCTGAATTCTATTCCTGACATAAATTTTCTGCCATATGGCATTGCACAAGTTAAATGTAATTCAAGGCAAGGTGTGGTGTCACGTGACTAAAATGCAACAACTTAGATATGGGGTTTGGTGGACCACACAAACATGGAGCTAACATGTGCATAAGACAAAGATCCCCCATATAGCCTTAACGGACTGTTGGAGCAAGTGCTGTTAGGCCAGAAATGGCACACAAAGGGGGTGGGTGGCCAGCACCATGCCCGACTGCCTTTATCTCTCCAGTGGCGATGTTTACACACCACACCAGGTACTCATTGGAGGCGTGCTAATCGCTACACTACCGCTCCCCACACACTACCGCATAACACACACACATACACACCTGCAGGGAAATTATGTGCTGTAGTAGGCAGTACACCAAGTGGGGTGTGGACCTCTCGCATCTTTCCCTTGTATATTAATGTTTGATAAAGCCACTCCAGTGTTCTCCCTTAAGGAAATAGATTTAAAATTAAAGCAGCTAAATATTCAAAGAAAGATGCCCCCTAGAAAACAAAGGTGAGATCAAGCGAGGCTTTCCTGGGTAAATAAATAAACCATTATACTAACTAGCACACCAATGCAATATGACAGTCAATGTCAATTTCGTGGCATTTATGCCAGTGTACATAATTAATATTGCTGGAGCACTCTATTAATGTTATGCATGTGTATATTGGCAAATTGCCAGCTAAACGATTAAAAAATATATATTTAAAAAACTATCCTGCCAACATTTCAGTCTCGCGTTAGCCGACAATTTTTCGGGTCCTCTCAATTGCATTTTACAAATTCGTCTCGGCCGTAGGGTGACGCTCGCAAGGGCGTTGGACGATGTCACGACCGGGCCGGAGGGTTTTGGGGCGTGCACGCACGCACGCCGGGGAGGTGTGCCGGAGCGCCGTCCAGCCGCCCGGCAACAGATCACGTCGCGGTGATTACTGAGCTCCCAGCAGCAGCTGCGGTGTCACGCGTTGAAACGATGGTGGTGGGGGGGGACCCAAATGTAATCGTAAACGAGGGGCTCCAAACGCAGCCATCCGTTGTATGCAACCATCTGCTAGGGGGACACAAGAGTGAGACACTGAAAGGGTCGACGTTTGTGCAGGAACGGGGAGGAAAGGACATTTTTTTCATGAGATGGAGCAACCGTGCCGCGTTCGTAACCTCGAGTCTACGGTGAACGCTTGAGCGGATGAACTTGCGGACGCAAGGGCCCGGCATCACAGAGGACGTATAAGCAAAACGGAATCCTCCATGCATAACACATGTGGTGCGGTGAGTCTATATTGAACTGCAGGTAAGGATTTAAATTCAAAGGGACAGATCAATTCGTTCTGTTGATGTATCGTGTTTACCCCACCCTTAGCCAAGGAACCTCCTCACCCCAACTGCCAACATCCCACCGTCACCCTCTCCCATTCCTCACTCTTTCGAAACCTGCCGACCTTTGCTCAGGCAGCGCGCTTGCATCAGCATTACCCGCTAAACAAGTGCTCAAAAGGTTGCACCAGTTCGCCGTGCAACCACAAAAGACCGCAAGGCGGGTTTTGCTGCCAGCTCTCTGCCCTGCTGGCATGCTTACACAGCCGGGTGATCCCTTGGTATAAATTAAATCAATGCTAAAACCAACGATGGCTGGTTTAATTATAATAACGATAATGCCCCACACTTACCCAGCACAAACCTCTTCTATTCCATACGAGTCCCGCACCGGGGATGTTTAATTCACGTAGCGGGCATTTGGCACGCATAATGGACACCCATGGAGAAATCCCACCCACGCAAGTAAAAATAAATTCCACCCACGCACGCGAAAGCGCCGCACTGATAGGTCCAGGAATCCATTGTCGTACTGCCGGCACCCGGTAATTCTATTTGAGTGCAAAGGTAGAATCTCTGCCAGCCGCCCCAAGCATAAACTGTCGCAACTCGACATCACTGCCAACTCTCCGCCAACCGCTATCACAACTCAGCGTCTCCACCTTTGAACACGCCGTTCAGCAACTGTCGCTCCCCATCGCATGCCGACCCAGTTTACCGCCACTCATCCTCGCATGGGTGAGCGAGCTACGTCAATTGAAGCTACGACACGCAAGGACACCGTCACGTTTGAAATATATTCGCCTGTGCCTTTTTGCATAATGGTGCCTAAAGTCACATGAAAAACATTTTTTATTTCATTTCACATCTAAGACATTAATTGGAAGCGGGAGGTGGGTGGGGGGGCGGCACAGCCTGAAATAAAATCCACACAGTGATTACACCGATCGCTGAGCGGTTTAAGCTGTGCCTCTCAAGTGCCATCTGCAGAGATAAATTTCGCTAATGCGTTGCAATATATTGGCCTGCCAAATGCAGCAAACGTACGGCATGGCAAGACGTGCGCGCATGTACAGAGCACGTTACGCAAGTAGCAATTCACCCACCACACGGTTTCTGTGAATTGTCACAATTCGAAGTGACGATTCACTTAGAAGTGGGTGTAGTATCTCCTCTGCTCCATTTGATGTGCACCGTTGTCCCGTACGCTGTCTCGTTCCTCCACTGGGGTGGGTGGCCAGCACCATGCCAGCCACCCTCCTTCCGCCCAAGTATATTCTGAACGTGGTATTATAATATCATCATTATCAGCCCATGACCATTTCCACTGCTGAATTAAGGCCTCCGCCCAAGCCATTTGCCATCTATATATATGAAAATTGAACTTATTTCGCATCGTACGTAGCCAACCGTGCTCACGGGAGGTGCGGGGAAAGGACAACAAACTAAACACAAAAATCTGTTCTCAAAAAAAGAGCTTGTAATCTAGATGATTTAAAAGTGCATAGCTCCAGTGGCTTCCTAATATAGGAAGGGCGTTCCAGATGGCCACAGAAGCGCATCAGAAAGCACGCGATGCAGTGACCATCTATGTTCAATGGCCAGCCAAAAGCTGAACATCTCACTGTCTCACGACATCCAACGTGACACATTTTTTACTGATTGGCCGTGTCAGGTGGTGGAGGGTTGCGACACATTGATAAATAACGCGATCTAACCCCAAAAAACCTCTATTATGAACAATATACATTATTCTGAAAGCATTATTTTCAGTATCAGCCCATGACCAATTCTACTGCTGGATCCAGGCCTCCCCCCATCTCTCATGACCTCACGACGCAACGACCAGTGACTCAGCTCGCGCGCACGGCGCGATTTCATCGCTCCATTCCCGCAATGTTTACGGCTTAATTTTCTCAAGTCCAATTTTTCGGGAAAACGTCTTCGCACGTCGCTGCAAATAACTTGGCCGAAAGCGTATCTCCTCGCATGTAACTTACGTGGGTTACACACAATCGCTCGGCAGGCACATTTTGGCACGCGCGTCGCGAATGGCAAAATCGATCATAGTCGATGAACCAATGAATCATCAAATGCCTGTTTCATATTATCTAAATCTGCAATAGGTCACTGGTAATCACCATAAACGTTTCCAATTACCGTGTGCTAATTAGCGTGCTCTAATTATCGTAATCTCGACACGAGTCTCGCGGAACCACCGAGATTGATATTTCGATAAAATACAGCGATTCGTACTATCTGCGCCACGCAGGTGACAAGTGGTAGATGCCAGCCTTTGCAGTTTGGCCAACATTGCGTGTTACTCATTGTGCATGGCATAGCAACACAACTGTGTTCAAGGCTCTACAGAGACAACACTTATTGAAAATGAACGCCGTGTTTCCCGAGCAAAGCATCGCCGAGTCTCAATATCTTCTTCCACGAGGGGGGGGGGGGTGCGGGGGTGGAGGGCTGTCATGTTTTCGCAGTAGAGGCTGATGATGCTCTGTGTAATCCCAATTGAATCATGCGTAGAACACGTTTCAGTATTGGGATGCTTGGCCCAAATACCGGTTGCATTATATGGGTTTTATTTAGCTCTGGGAGCAAACCCGAGAATTCAGAGAAGTCCCATTCAGAGCAGGGGGAAGAACATCACTCGACAGAGAAAGGAATCGAACACATGTACTTCTTGCTGCGAGGGACAAGGGTTACAACTGCCCTTTGTTTGCGTACAATTTCAAATATTCAATTTACAATTCCATTCAACCTCCGGGATTCACTGTTCTTGACGAAGGCAAATTGTGTGTTCTCATAACTTAAAAAAAATATACATTCCAGGTGATGCTCAAATAATATTTGTTTTTATTTGGGTGCAAATATGTATCTCCTGGGTTAATGAAAACTGCTTGTGGTGAACTAATAAGATCAATGAACACTGGGATCTGACACACATTCCTCGCGGATTAATACCAAGGCTGGAATATACCAAACAACGTGTGGATTATTGCAGTTTTTAGATTCCTGCACGACTCTGTCAAGACAGATTATGCTCGTGCTCCAGCCCCGGTCAGTGCAGGACATAGCAGCATTGTCAGATCAGTGGTCTCAACGACGGTTATAAGAGGTGCTCTTTTGTATTCGATGACAATTTGCAGAGAGCAATTTTGAAGAGGTGAACATTCATCTATTTTATTACATAGGCCAGAAGGGTAAAGGTGAAGCCAAGCAATTGCTTGCCCATGCCACTGCTGAAGGGACTGCACTAGAGAGGGGAGCTCCCACTGAGGGTATTTGGCCTACTCTTCCACGCTATCCAAACGTCTTTCAAGAGAAGGGAGTACCCACTCTCTACCCCACCAAACGCGACCTGATATTGAACTAAATGTGGTGTGCTCATTTATACTGCCGGGTGGACAGAGGAGAAGTGGGGAGCGGGGGGGGGGGGCGGGGATTTAAGAAAACCTGCACCGTTCTTTAAGTGCCGCACCGGGAGATCAACTCGAAATGCAACCGTCTGGACTGCACGCCGAGCGAGGCAACCGCTGTACAACCGCGGCATCCGCATCGCCGCAAGACCGCAGTCGAAGCGCCTCGCTCGGTCACGCGGCACACGGCCGCTGCTCCTATAAGCGCGGTTGGCTACGTACGGTGCGAAAGAAGTTTCATGTGCGTACGTACAGCCTGCACACCCAGGCGATCGCTTCGCCTCTGCAACGAACACTTTGGAATCGGAAAAAAAAAAACATCGAGCGAAAAAATTACCGCGCGTCATTTTTTGGGGGTTTGCGAAAAAGAGCGAGACAAGAGGAGTGTTTTTATTTTATTTCCCCACAAATGCAGAAGTTCCATTTGGAAAATCTGAGGGTACACGTCGACCGGACCCCCGCAGTGTTTGTTTTGAATCTGTGAAATCCGGCGATACTTGTGGCTGCGGCCGTTTTTGGTGAAACCGCTGTAAGTGACTATAATACATGAGGGATGTTGCGTCAGTGGACTCCGCCAAGCGATGCTTGTAAATTATCTGTCAAGCCGCGTGGGCATTACCTCGCTCCGAGACAGAGAGCCAATGTCAAAGCGGATGCACGAAGGAAGGTTTTAGTCCCTTAATGTCACTCCGGCTGTGAAGCAAACGGCGAGCGCCGCAATTTATCGCGCACTATATCTCGTTAACACTTCGCTCCGTCAATCGTTTGTGCATTTTTGGACTTTATTGTGCACACCAAGGTCACGCGGTCGCACCTGCGTAGTCAGACAAGGAAATGTAAGTAAGGCATTCACATGTAATCGTACTACATGTGAGAAAAGTTTCGCCGGCTGGCTTCCCCAACTGATTCCTGGCTGGCTGGCACCTGAGTTCCGGCTCATCGCCGCCGATGTCACGTGCCCCTTATCCCGTTGCCCCCCCCCCCTCACGCACCATTGCTCTCCAAACCAAAATCTTTCCCGGTTTAAATTAAGTCAATCAACTTCATCAGTTTAATGCATCTCAGAAGTGGTTCTGCAAAATCACTTTCTGCGGGGCCATTTCTCTACGAACGAGCGACGCCTCGCTCTGCGAGAGGGCTTGCTTCATCTCGTGACGCGACACCGAAGAAAAGTTGAGCGAGGAAACTAAAAAACTGAGAATAATGACTTTGAACTCCTACCAACTCAAAAAAAAAAGCACTTTTCAAGTGAAACAAAACGCAAATCCTTCACAAACATCCAAGGTGGAACACGGGGAGTGAAGACAAATGTAGTGGAGGGCTTAGCGATTCTCACAAGTGGCAGTTGAGAGGTAACACAAGAGCAAGCGGCCGTGTGTCAGCGCGGCTGTGGCACGAAATTCAGCGGTCTGCACCCGTGGCCATTTGTAGGTATGTTACGTTGAACTTCTTTCGCACTCTACGTAGCCAACCATGCTAATCGGAGGTGCGCAGAAAGGACAACAAACTAAACACAAAAATCAGTTCTAAAGAAATTAGTTTGTCAAACTAGATTCAAAGTGCGGAGCCGTAGACGGCGGTACAGCCGGTAAGTTATGCGCCTGTGTGCCCCCAACGCCCTGCGTCTGCTACTAAATGTCTTGAGACAACATCCCATGTGGAGAGTTCCAAAAGTGGATATCTGTATTCCATGGCTTCGTACGGGATTGTCCATACATAAGAACAGAATCAGAATATTTGTATGGACCCTGGAGGAATCCGATGAGCTATGAAGCTCTTCTTCACAGATGTCCGGTAGGGGGCGGGTCAGAAAGTTACATCAACATTAAATAGAATACGGAGGGTAAAAGCTAAAGGTGCAGCCCTGAAATGTCTTGCCCACGTTACTGTTGGCAGAAGAGGGGGCTCGAGAGGGCCTTCCTCAAGGGTATTTGGTCTACTTTTCCATGCCGGCCAGACGTCTTTCAAGAAGTTGGTGCGCCCACAACTTTTTCCCATCATGCACGAGCTGCAGATCGACTCGCTGTGGTCGTACCCGTTAACACTGCTGGGCAGACAGAGGTGGTGGTGGGGATTTACGATACTTGCCCTACTGCTTCAACTGCTGGATCGGGAGGTCAAAGCGAACCCGGTGACCTCTGGATTGCAAGTCAAGTGCACTTTCCATTACGAACCATTACAGCATCGCTGCTGGGAATCGATATTGCAAATGTTTTTTTCGGACAGAAACTGGGTAGAAAAAAAAAACCCTGAGAGAGAAAGGAGGAGTGAAGATGTGTGTACATTTTCAGAAGAGGTTCAAAGCCACTTTCCTCTGGATTCTGTCCCAGGCCCAGTGGCTATGGCTTTGTTGCTTTGCCTCTGGGTGTTCATTAACGTTACAAAGTTCTTTCGGTAGTGAAAGGCGCGTGCATTCCTAATGTACCGGTGAATTTTAAATTTGCAAGATTCAAATATGCTTCAGGTAACCTCATTTCACCTTTCATACACGCGGTCACACGGATGTCGCAGACGCGACAAGAACTATTTTAGCACGCCGGCATCAAACGCACTTGCATTCCCCCACCTCAAAATTTGAATCTAAATCCTCGACGCCTACAAGGTCTGATTGTCCACAACAAGTCTACCTTCGATTTAAAGCTTTCGTGACTGCAGGGATTCATCTTCTTGGCTCTTTCGGTAAAACAATAAAAATAAAACATAATAAAATAATTTTTATTTTATTATGTTTTATTTTTATTTTATTATATTTTATTTTTATTATTTTATTACTTCCCTTCTACGTGACTTTACTGAAAGCACCAAGAAGAAGAAGTCTACCTTCCTTGCCAGGCCGGTGCGAGCATGGCGTGAACGGAGAAGGCGTGCGGCAAGGCCCAGCTGAGATGTAGTTACCAGGCAGCTCACGAGGTTACGTCACGCAACCTCAAGATGCCAAAAGCGCCCTTGTGTACCAAACAGCAGGGTTCATGCAGAAGTCCATTGATTTGCAGAGCTAAACAAGAAAGCCTTTGTACGGCCGGCTCAACCCGGCGGTCGGCTCGCTCACCACACCGAGCCTGTAGTACGCAAAAGGGGAATCAATTCTCACAACCGTCCAGAAATTTCTTCTGGGAATTACCAAAGTGCCTCGTGTCGTGCTATGACGTTGACATTAGATCCCCCACCCCCATCCCCTCACATTGTGTGCATGAGCTCCCGGTAAAATTATCCCGAATCCAAAGTGTAATGATTGTTTCCATATTTTCAGCCCGTTGTCAATCCACTTGCCGGGATGAAGGTGAGCCGATACTGTGTTGTTTACAGGGGTTGTTTGACCACGTATCAAACAAATGTTGGTCAATAGGGGTTGGGGTAAAGGGGGTACACCCCAGGTCAGGTTCAGATTTAAAATTGCATCCAATGTTAGCCATTGCTAGGACGTGGAACTCAGTTCGCCGAGATCACAATGTGGTGTGCTCAAAACTGCACTGCACCACTGCTCCGCCCATAGTGTTCTCATTGCCTATAACTTCATTTTAAACGTTCATAACATTCTTAAATAACTCTGATTAGCCAGGTGCCCTTGGAAAAACAGATAACTTATCTCCATCGGTTCTCACGTGTTTAATCGATGAATGGCGATGCGTTTAACCGAATTAGGATAATAAAATAAAATGCACGTGGCAGAGAGAATAAACAGGCCTTCGAGTGCAGACACAATCAAAAGTGAAGGCGGAGTCCAATGTCGTATATCTTACTCACTTGGGACTGACGGATAAGCGGATGTGTGAAAAGTTCAGATGTAGACAACGAACAGAAAATGACAGCCACACCACCATCAACAAACACCGCGCTGAGCATCAGCCAGGGTAGATGTGTGACATTGAATTGCAGACCTTCAATTCCTCACGAAAATTTTGAATTTCAGCAACGCTGCTGCTTCGGCAACGGTGCTGCAAACGCAGACTGGCGTATGCAACGCACCGCCGCCCGCACTCGGAATCGCAACGAGGGTTAAAGACAATTGCGCGTGCGTGCCAACATAACGCACGGACGCACATATTTATTGACTGTTTCCCCTTCTCTAACGCTCCTGTTTTTGTTTTGAGTTATCGTAAAAATAAAAAAATATAAACGAGTTTTTGACAACGTGGATGGCGAGAAAGAGAGAAAAAATAGACCGGCCACTGAACCAGAAAATTAGAAACCTACAAACCGTGAGATCAGTGAGTGGTGCCAGTCGGCCTGAATAACATTGGCGACGGTGCAAAAACAAAACAAAAAAGCCAGCGAGTGAGATGATGTTACGATTGTGGATGATCATCTCCCTGATCCAATATTAAACATTGGGGCGTGCGAGGTGGTCCGGTTGGTGTAATAAGTCAGAGCGCTGAGACATCACTGCAGAGATCCTGGGCTCGAATCTGACTTTCAGTCGGCTGTGACTAAAGAGGTATCCATTGTAGTAAGACGATGGTCTCGGCTTTGTCACCAACGAGTGTTTAACAAAAACAAACAAATTACATTTGGCTCTTCACCTAAAGTGGTCCGAGAATTTAAAGATATGAAGCTGGTTGAATCACCATGCGACGGACGTCTCAATAGCAGGGTGTGTGTGAAATTGTGCCGCTTCCTCTATTTTGGATACGAGGTCACAGGTCTCTCTTGAAAATTATACTTCTGCTCTCAACGGGCTCTTTCTTGGTTCAAATAAGACAATCCAATAATTTAACCCTATCCCGTTCCGAAATTTGTACGGTTGGCTACGTACGGTGCAAAAGAAATTCAACATGCATACAAGTTGCGTCTCAGCGTTAATTTCATTTTTGGAGGCTTAGTGCCGTTGTTTTAAAGGCACTGTACTTACCGTAGAGAACTGTAGCTGCACAACCGCAGTCTATGACAGCTGGCGCCAAACTGTGCCACACGCCCTGCCGCGTGGCCTTGTGGGATCCTAGTTACCAATAAAGTTCGTTTATTTAAGTTTTTATTCTGGTTTTGTTTTGATGATGTACGTACATCATCAGAATGGGTTAAATGGATCTCAGAGGTGGACCCGCAATATCGGTTTTCCGCGGGCAGTTAAGGTTACCGACGACCATGCAATTTGGCCAAACGTTACCGCTCCGGGGATTAAAAAGAATTTGATTTGACTGCCGTGTAAAAAAAAAAGAACACTCTACAATGGTGGATGTGGGAAAGTGTAGTACTTCAAATTGTGAGTAAGACATCACGGAAAGAGATCTCGGGAAAAAAAAGGTCCGTCATATCATCTTTCACATGCTATTCTCTAACTCGGGGTGATAATCCGCTCCACAGAAGTCTGAAAGAAAATTCCTGCATCTCTTGGTGTGATGCCAACTGATAATTTAAAATTAAATTCAAGCACTATATAACTCAAATGTGCATGTGGCTGCTCACTGTCTGAACGGAAGAACGATCCTTAATTTAATTCATTTTATGGACTAAAAAAAATTACTACCAAAGACAGTGCAGGATCTGCGTGATATTATCTTATCTAGGATTTTAAATAAGGCGTGGATCTATGCACATTCTGGCGGTATCGCTGAAATCCACACTGCGTCAACCACATCATTGGACTGGATGAGAAACCTTTGCATTCATTTACGACAATCATTAAGAAAAAATAAAAACTGTTGCTTTTCACAATGCCATACGAAAGAAGAATAATAAGGCGTTTGTCAAAGCGCTTTACAAGAATAAAAAATGGTACATTAGTCATTGGCAGATGGGGAAATGGGATGGCGTTTGAGTGTTGGGGCTGGCAAGGAAGGGTGATGATAGGGAAAGGAGGGGCTGGCGAGATTAGGGAGGAGGAAGGAGGAAGGATGGTTAAGCTTTTAAGGATGCGATAGGAAGTAATAGAGCGATTTTCTGTTGAAAAAAGATGAGTCTTAAGGGAGGAACGAAAAATGGTTTAGTGAAGTTGCCTGCGTGATGCCGAGTGGGAGTTTATTTCAATGGGGAGGGGAGCCAGGAGGGAAAGGGAGCGGAAACGTGGCTGAACACGGATTATGAACCCTGGGGCCTAGACGGGACATAGCAAGAAATAAGAGAAGCGATGATGATGTTGCCTTGTCCATGTCATTAGTCACAGTCGATTGCATTTTTTGGGCACTTTCAGCTTTTGTTCTATGTTTTTTTGAGTCCACGAGTTACGGCAGCTCAAATGCAATGAAAGAGAAAACATAATTCACTGCGTGCATGGATATGTTGCTCTTCATTGCCAATGTTGAATTTTACAAAAGCACACCGCCCTGTGCTTGCTTGCCTCATTTATTTTATAATTTTCTTCCTCATCCGACTTGAATAATTATTGCTCTGTGATTTTGTCCCTCCAAGATTGATTACAACCACCTCGACAAACACAGCATGGTATAGGCACAGTAGAAGCGTAGCATCAAACAAAGATCTCTTAAAGCCTTTAATTTTACAACCAACAACAACCATCGGTCATTGCCAGGCCATTGTGCTTGCTAGATAAAGGCTTCCCAAGGCCCTGTCGATCACGTGGGTTGTTTGACCATACTTCACCACGCTGGCCAGTGAAGGGAGCACCAGGACCGGTTCGGTTACCGTTTGCCACTTGTGTTCGCCATGGCAAGGAATCGAACTGAAGTCGCCAGGTTCACAGCACGTTTTGTCAATCGCCGTGGCACGGCTTCACCCGATTAGGTCCAACGCGCACACAATCACGTAAATCATCCGTCGCGCATAAACGCTCAATTCAGCCTCATAATGCGTCACGAATTTGGAACGTCACAGTCTTATTATTCAACAGCGGCTGTCCACAGCTAAACGAATCGCTGAAAGTGAAAACGAACGCCAAAGCACTTAAATCCCACGAACCTAATTTTCAGTCCTTCCCCGGCCCTACGCGCTGTTCGCTTCGTCCCGCTCGCCCGCTCACCGCACATCACTCAGTGCGGCCAGGTTCAGCCAGGAAATTTCGCCGACCCACTCGGCACCGGCTCCGCACGCTGACCCTTATCAGACGCCGCACGCGCGCGCCGGGAACGGTTATACTCCCCGGGGAAAATTACATCGTTACTCCGAAAGGTCCGCGGGTGCAGGTGATGTGTAAATATTTCCATTAGCGGCCACCCTGCCATTGAGGACACGGGTACAGTGCGCTCACACTGCCTCCTTGCTTCACCCCCTGTGCCATTAAACTGCGTCTGCAAGCCTCATAGCCCTTCTAAAGCCAGCGAGCCGTGCTCTAATCAGGTCAGGGTTTAATATTCGCGCGCACTTGTTAATGCGTCCAGCCGATGTTGGTTAGCTCTGCGAGTCGTATATCTACAGGCAGGCCAAGATGATAGCAACATATTTTTTTTCTTCCTAATTCTCCACTTCGCTGGAGATGTCTGGGCAGCACAACGCTATCCGCAATACCCCCCCACCCCCAAACCCCAAAGGCCCTTGATGATATTTCTGAAAGCATGGATGTGTAACTAAACTATGGCTGTATAAATTGTAGTCGGGGACCAAGGCAATTAACACAACAGCTCCTCTAATGACCAGGGCAATGTGTCCGTGCTCTCTATTGGGTCATAGCCAGTGGGAGAATTTGTGCACCCATCTCACACGCAGCACAAAAGCATGCCAGAGGTTGTAAGCTAATAAAAATGAAATAAACCTATGACACCATTTATTAAAACTAAAATGTCACCTTAGCCATACCTATCAGTGGCAGAGGAGACGTTGCGGTAAATTTGTCTACAAACCTGATTTGTTGAAATTCCGTCACCCATGATTGAGTGTGATTAATGAGCAAAAGGTGCACTCACTCTGGCAATTGATGTTCGAGATAGAACAATTGACAATAACGACAGCGTTTGCATTCACACGCCGTGCCAGTGCCTGTGGCGGTAATAAAAGATCCGCGGTGTGACAGGACACAGGATGGACTTTTCCATCTCCCCAAATTACGCTTGCTCATGCCACTACTGGAGGAATGACCTCCACAAAAGTGAGATCAAGATAACCCACCCCATGGTTATTTTGGGCCCCCTTCTAGGCTGGCCAGATATCTTGGTGGGAACACCCACACTTTACCCCACCGTACACGGCCTGCCAATCAACTGCGGTGTGCCCATTTATACGGTTGGGTGGACAGAGGCGGAGGTGGATTAAATAAAGCAGCCCCCATTGTTTCAACTGCCGTGCCGGGAGATCGAATCAAACCGGCGACCTCTGGTTTGCATGTTCAGTGTGCTGCCGACCATTACACCACAGAGGGCAGCGTACCTCGAACTATATACCAGGGTCACATCGACCCTTACGAGGAAGGACGCGAATACGACAACGCGTCATCGGCCAGAAAAAAGTGCGACTGGCGGGAGATTTGCGAGCGAGTGAGCGAGCGCAACTCGGGTTCGGCTCTGTGCCGGCTTTGTGCCGCTGTGCGCTGCTTACGGACGCCAGCCTGCGGACTCCGTGCACGATTTGTGCCTCGTCACTCGTCTTCACAGCGGTTACTTCGCTGCCGCCACCGCCGCTGCCCTCCCCCCCACGTGCACCAGAAGGCTGTGTCTGTCGCGTGGCTCAGCTCACGTGGCTCAGCTCACGTGGCTCACCGCGCGGCCAGTGGCTCGCTGCCTGATCTATATCGCAGTTCGCGTTTGACTCGCCGAGGTTAACTTCACCGAACGCGTGCGCGGGGCGTGTTTGAAATATTAAAAGTGGACGAAGCTCAAAAAACACTACTCGGGTCGCGGCCACCGCGTTAACGTTTCCGGAGGAGCGATTAAGCGTAAACGGATTTCGCCTCGCGAGGCGCGCTCGCTCTCCCACTCGCGGCTGCCGAGCCGATCGGCTCGTCGCGAGATCGGAGCGGCGACGACACAAACGCAAAACCGGCTGGCTCCTCGCCGGCAAAATTCACCCGGCGTGCGGAACGACAGAGCCGAGGGGTTGGAAAGCAAACAAGCACGCCCTCTGCTGGCCACGCAGGAAGTCGTTGATTCCGCACCGTTTCAAAGCGCCACACGGTCCACAGCGAACCGTGTGCAAGAATGTTCCGAAGAGGCCGGGCTGACCCGTAGGCCCGCCGTGTCTCATTGGTGATTGAGCATGTGGCAAAGAAGATGGGTGGAGGTTAGTCCCACTGCAAGGTTAGCCTGACCCCATTCGTAACCGGGCACAGATTGCTGTTGAGAGATTTCACGCGGCGGGGTGAATTAATCATTCCCGAGTTAGCGCTGATAAGCGTCCCCATTACAACTGCAGGAAACCTTTTGAGCTTTTGTTGTTGTTCTGGTTATCATGGACTGTTTATTAGGGTTTTCATCAACACGGTGGACCGGAATATTAAATTCCATTGTAGGGTGTTTGCATTGAAACTGTGCTAGGTCGAGAGGACAGACTGGCATGGTCCACTCACATATGTGGGTGTATTCGTTTGCTAAAGATCAACAGGGCAATTTTCGGGAAAATGTTATCGGCAAATGTTACCGGCAATGCATTTAGTATGAGCAACGGTGGCAACTTGGTATTGCTGTGGTGTCGAGTGATAGAATTCTGTCTTGCCAATGAAAAATGAGCTTGTTGAAAAGTGTGTTTGATGAACAATGATTGGTCGACAGAGCACGTAACCTTGGGTCATCACGTGACCTCTGTCTATGATCGATGACGCGAGGACTGTGTTTGTATTCGCAGTTGCGCTGTGGAGCACTCAGACGTGTTTTCTGGCCGTACGCGTATCGCTCGGCACGATGTTTAACGTTTCGGTCCACGTACCGAGAGCTTCTTCGGAAATTGAATTCAGCAAGATCGCGTTCTTCCTCAATTGTAACGGATCGCAGGCTCCTGCCGCTGTTGCCCCATTCTCTACTCTGATTGGGCAGGCGAGCTGCTCAATTTAGTTCCTGAAAGAAGCTCCCAGCAGGTGGAGTGAAACGTCGGACACCACGCCAAACAACGCGCGCAACACAACCTGACAAAACCATCGGCGAGCTTCGTAGCTCTGAGATGTTCCGAAATTTGGAAAGCACTTTTTTTTTTTTCCATGGAAAAGGTTGCGGCAAATGCCGACACCGTTGCCGGTCATGGCTGCCTGCGGCGGTTGACCTTAAATGGCCCCAAACCCTGTCCACCTTCCTCGTGCGCACCTCCGCACAGCTCCACAGCTCTAGGCCGCTCGAGTAATGTAAGGTGCTGGTGTACCTTGAGAAGATCACGGGGGAAGTCGCGGCCGTCATTGAGTCCAACGAGGTTGTCGATAAACTCCTGGCAGTTCATCTTCTTGCCAATGTTCTTTGGGTTCGGAGGGGAGGAGAGACAGCGCATCAGCGAGTGGTCGCAGAGATTGGCGTACGCCGATAAACATTTATATTGTATGTAGAAAAAGATGGATAGACTGAAAGGAGGAGTAACAGGTGTAAGAAAGAGGCAAAGATCCAGCGATGGAGGGCAGCGATTGAGAAGTATCCGTGTCGTACAACTGCTGTGTGACAAATTCACGCTAATGAATTATTATCACTTCTTGTTTATCCAGCAGGAAAGCCTCACCGAGTCTCGTGACTTTTTGCGTCAGGAGGGCCCTGCCAAGATTTTGCGGTCGGGGGGGGGACGACGATTGCCAAGTGAAATCGCAATCTGAGTACCGTGTGGGTAATCTTTCAAACGTGGCAAGGTTGGACAGCGCCACCGGCACACAACGGCCCACTCTTGCGAATAACGCCACGGGACTTTGAACGTCCAAGGCGAACCAGATGGTGCGTATTATTAGTCTCGCACCAGGCACTCGTCCGAGGCCGAGTCGGACCTAGGGGAGGCCACAAAAACCGGTTGAGATATTCGTCACAGCAGTGTTGGACGTGGGCAGGAATCGAACTCGGGTGGCCGGGGTTCGTAGCGCGGCGCACGAACCCGCTACCCCTCCCCGCTCCCCACGGAGGGGGGCACAGGCACAGAGGGAGCAACGGTTGAAGCAAGAGATACAATTCAGCATTGCACTTACGATTTGGATGCATGAGCATGAAATAAATCAAGAGTGTTCTAATTAGGGGGGATTCTTGTTAGCTGTGCGTGGGACGGGGTGTCAAGTGCAGCGGGCGAAGTGCAAATCAGAGGAGCGCGTAGACGAATTGTGAGAGGCGATGACGTCACGCGTAAGAAATGGCTCCACTTTCGTGTGGAAAGCAGCGATGAGGTCTAAGCAATGGACCCAATGATCGGTAAGACGCAACCCGGAGAACGAGCTGCTCGTAATGTGCAGTTGCGGAACACTCAGGCTGTGTGTCCTATCTTTCTTCAAATATTACTTCATATGCATAGTCAACATCATGTCGTAAGATGGAGAAATGTCCGCTTGAAACTATTAGCGTGAACTGAGATAATAAAAGAATAAAAATAAAACATAATAAAATAATACAATATCACGTATTATGTTTTATTTTTATTATTTTATTATCTCCCTTCTACGTGACTTTAC
Source organism: Lampetra fluviatilis (assembly GCF_964198595.1). Taxonomy (NCBI): domain Eukaryota; kingdom Metazoa; phylum Chordata; class Hyperoartia; order Petromyzontiformes; family Petromyzontidae; genus Lampetra; species Lampetra fluviatilis. The sequence goes on from NC_136315.1 coordinate 5,425,300, forward strand.
CGAAAGAACCAAGAAGATGAATCCCTGCAGTCACGAAAACTTTAAATCGAAATTTATTAGCGTGAATTCAATTACCTTGTGTTAGAAGTTGGTTCACAGAAGTGAATATGACAGAACTTCAGAGATTCCTTCAAGCGACCCCGTCTCCATAGACGTATCATCACATGGCAGTTCAAATAATGCAAACAATTCTCCGAGGTGGAATCTTGCCGAATTAATCTTTAAACCATAAAGAACGCGATGGCACATTCTCAGCCATCAGTCACTGTCAGGCATGCTCTGGCGACATCACTTGAGGTCTGATCGCAGTACTTTCATTAACAGCTAAGTCACATAATAGCCGATCTCGTCAAGGGACGTAAAGCATCATGCAAACTCCAGTCATCCTCGCAGCAGCTTTTGGCTAGCCATCCAACGAAGACGATCACTGCATTGCACGCTTTCGGATGCGCTCCTGCGGCCGTCTGGAATGCTCTTCCTTCTGAGATTAGGAAGCCACTGGAGGTATGCACTTTAAAATAATCTAAAATGAAAAATATGTTTTTTTTTAACTGCTTTTTGTGTTTAGTTTGTTGTCCTTCCCCCGCACCGATTAGCACGGTTGGCTATATACGGTGCGAAAGAAGTTCAACGTACATAACAAGGCATTGTGGCAGCCGGTAGCACGAAGCCGACGTAATTCGACGCGCACCAGGAAAACTCAAGCCCACGACGACCACATTCAATCTGGAAGCCGAGCAGCCCCAATGTGACGGACGATTCAGGAGAGTTTTTATTTTATAGATGACAATCGCTGGCCGGGGCGACTCTTGGTGGCGAGTGGACTCCGCCAGCACTGCTGACACCCTGCATGTGTAACCCGTTGCTTTGCATCACTGAATACCATGCAGTGGACTTACTTGGATACATCAAAGAGAACTACGGTAAGTGTTAATACTTCCCTAACATGTTCCTTGATTTAAACCGCGGGTTGCATTTGTGCGTCCAGTCTACGCGAGTGGCGTAACACAAAGTACACATTACGCTCGCAGACTCGCCAAACGCACGCGTTATCGCTAATCTAAAGTTAGACATCAAGGCTTTATGCAGGCGATGAACAGAAGCAAAACACAGCGCTAACAATGAAATACGCAGCCGTATGCATAATTTGATCCATTGTGCTTAAGAAAAAGTCATATTAATACCATTGTGAAATATACTCACGGGCCCATGCAAATCCGTATTCAGCAACATCAGGGCACAAGTGAGCGTGTGAACTCCGTCTGTGGAATAATTTCACAGAGACGGAATAATCAGGGACCAGAACAAACGACGCAGGCAAAATTCCCTTTAAAAAAAAAAACAGACAGCGTTCAAGCTGGAAAATTTAAGCCCGAATGATGTATCCGTTTTTTCATTCAAACCTGGAAGCTCATGCCACTTTTGGCGGCCAAATACACAAAGCACAGTAAATTTACACAGCAAACACATAGCTCAAGCGAGAAACAGAATACGCTATGCATTATGTATCTGAATGTAAATTGAGTTTGGCTCCAGAGGACAAATGAAGGAAGCAAGCACCGGCCTTTGCCATGGCAAATTTTCGGTGAATTGCCCTTTTGACTGCGAAGACACGGAGGCTGACAGGGCGAGTATAAAATTGGCGCCACTTACGGAAGGTGTCAATTTTACAATCATCGGAGATTAAATCAAATATTCTCTGCGTTGAGGCGGGCGGGGGTGGTTCGGAGGTCAAAGTAATGAGCTGGCGTCTGAGGCTTAAGATTCTGGGTGCCGATCCAGGTAGACACCGGTGATTAAACTGGGTCCTCAAGTGGACATAGTCGATGGTCTAAATTGTTTTTAAATCCTTTATATTAAGTTCGCGTGCTTACTTGCTTGCGTGCTTGCTTGCTTGCTTAGGACCGTGCAAATCTTTCGGTCGTTTTTTAACCCACTTCCCGTGATCCAATCGAGCTGACATTTTCCACACAGACTCGTTGTGTGTGACAATTAATTTTCGTGAACATTTTTTTCCAAAAGTTTACACTGTTTAGGGAAAACAAATTAAATATTTAATTACCAATTGCTTATTGGTGGCAGACAATCATCTGACCCATAGGTGGCAGCCATCTCAAGCCAGAGGACGAGAGGACTCTAGCCGCCACGCATATAAAGGATTTATAGTGAAAAACTTTGTTTTTACGGGTTTACTTGTTTATTAATTATGTGGCGATGCTGCTGCGTTGGCAGTGGTGCACAATCAACAACAAAAACTGGACACGTTCATCAATAACGCTATTGTGGTCTTAAAAGAAACTAAAATCTTTACAATAGGTGACGTTTCAGCCAACGAATCTTCTTAATGGCCTGTAAATAGAGAGGCCAGAGAAAAAGAGTGGATAGGCTTTGGAGACTGCACTTGAAACCATGGGGCCTGGCAAAATATAAATGTTAAAGATGTTTTCTGATGAACATTGTTTTTTGTAATATTTTCACGTAAATAATGTTGTTAAATTCTAGATTTGAAGCTTTCGTGACTGCAAGGATTCATACTCTTATGTTTTTTCGGTAAAGTCACGTAGGTAAAAAATTTAAATTAATAAAAGTAAAATAAAATAATTAAAAAATTCACGACGTTTCGGAAGCAACACAAGCCTCCGTCTTCAGGTGGAACCGTCACAGCTACGACAGCTGTATCAAGTAAATGAGAGATCACAAGAAATACTACCCCGTATATATAATGGTTGAGGGGGGAAGGGCCAGGAACGGCACACTTTTTTTATTAATATGGTAAGGTGAGGCTTAAGACCAAGAGTAGACTGCATAAGGTGAGGCTTAAGACCAAGAGTAAAAAAGTGTGCCGTTCCTGGCCCTTCCCCCCTCAACCATTATATATACGGGGTAGTATTTCTTGTGATCTCTCATTTACTTGATACAGCTGTCGTGGCTGTGACGGTTCCACCTGAAGACGGAGGCTTGTGTTGCTTCCGAAACGTCGTGAATTTTTTAATTATTTTATTTTACTTTTATTAATTGAAATTTTTTACCTACGTGACTTTACCGAAAAAATGTTGTTAAATGCCTAATTTGGTTGCATTGTGGTTCTGAGAATAACACTGCGTTGATTTTCACGCAACAACAGTGGCGGTGTGAGGAGGAGGTGCTACCTCCCACGGTGAGGACCAAATGATTGCATCGCTAAGGTCGCTCGGCAAGGGTCTGCTTCCTTGGAAAGATTCTCCAACGCTCAGGGTTTGCTTTTCTCTCTGCCAGAGTGTCTAAATAGATTTTATTTTAGTTCATCACGTGGCATGACACCGATAGCACAATCTAAATAAAAGCGGGTGAAAATTACAACAATAATTAAGAAGAAACTTAATCACGTAAGAGTTAGCGATGAATGTGTTGGATTAACACGTAGGGCTGTCGCGACCAATATTCTCCATAATACAGGGGTTTTCTAGCTGTCACCTGTTGAAGCTGGTTGTAATTACCAGCGAAACGTCGTACTCTAATGGCAAATGTTGTGGTTTTACTCTCCATACACACCGGTGTGTTGGTGTTGTACAGGTGATGAATTGGCATGTTTTCAATACGTGACAAACCTTACTAATCGGCCGTGTCCCGTGGCGGCGGTTTTAACGTCACATTTATATTTACGCAATCTAACAACAACAAAAAACCCCTCTGTTATGAATGTGTTGGGGGGAGTTCTCATGACTCACTGGCGGGGCGCAGCCCGAGCCCCTAACCCAGTGGTTCTCAATCGGGGGATACGCAAACCCTTGGGGGTACGCTGTAATGTCGCAGGGGGTTCTGCGAGGTGATTTATAAACGTGTAAAATTATATCATAAGTGAGAATCATTGGTGAATAATCATGCATGAATCGGCCAAAATAATAACTACGATAACATTTTAATCCACATGTTAAGCTCGAACGATATAAAAGACCGTTCTACGTTAATTGATCTTAAACAACGTTGCTTCCAAGAGTAACCAGCGAGAGCGAACAAATTAAGTGACGCGTGCAGAGCGCGCGTTGTATTTTTTTTTTTATTCGCTTGCAGGTTACTTAGCCAGTTAGGGCACCTCACTAAATGGACAATTGGTTAAAATAATGATGTTCATTATTCGTACATTTATTTCTCAGAACGACGTTGAGTCGGGCAGGGGGGGGGGGTTGGGGGGGGTGTTACAGTAGTAGCCAAAAAATGTGAAAACCATTGCCATAAATGAGGGCGCAAGCAACGCTCACCGAATCTTTAGTAACGGCTGCTCTTTACCGGAGAACCAAATCGCAGGCGCGGGCGTCAGCAGACGGCACCCGGGCAAGCGGTAAACCCCAGAGTGCAACCCGCCCGCCCCCCCCCCACTGACACGTGACCTTTGGTGTATGTATTTTTTAAATAAACGAAGGCGGTTCATTTTACGGGCCTGCCACTATCCGTCACGCGTGTGTGACCTCCCGCCGCTCGGAAATACATTCGCGGCCGCTTCCGCTCGTGAAAAATGTGGCAGGGATTTGAAACTAATGCGAACATAAAAAAAACAACCACTGCGAATGACACATCAGAGTATTTTGTGTGGCAGTGCTCATAGAAAAGTACATTCCGCAAAGGACTGCAGGTCCCAGCTCATTACCGCAGGGTGTACGGCAGAACAATTGCTGGCGGACATAAAAAAACGAAAGGGCGTCTGAACAGGGCTCTTGCGGGGGTGTTACGGGCAACAGCTACGAAATAAATCAAACAACCCGCTCACGCGCACACACACAAAAAGATCCCCTGTATAGCCTGAGCAGACTGTTGGGGAAAGTGCTGTTAGCGAGCACCTATGAAGGCCGGTACGGCACACGAGGGGGGGTGGGTGGCCAACGTCACGCCTGGCCGCCTTTGTCTCCCTAGTGGCGATGTTTACACACTGCACCAGGTACTCATTTGAGGCTGAGTCGACCTAGGGGAGGCCCGGGACCGGTTCACATAATCGTCACTGGTGTTTGCCATGAGCAGGAATCGAACTCGGGCCGCCGGGTTTGTAGCGCAGGGCGCTAACCGCTCCACTATCGCTCCCTACACGCATGCACACATACCCATGCACACCCCACACACACACAACCCACACACACCACGCACAGCATGTGGACATAAACGAAAACACGACGTACTATACATGGCAATGAAAAAACAAACCGCGTACTGTACAATGACGTGGGAGTCTGTCGCGTGCGTGGCAATTTCATGGTGCCGCGTTGCACGGAGGGTGAGAATTAAAACACGAATTTACCTAAACCCACGCAGGGCTCTTAAATCTGAGCTGCCAATCGGACGGCCTTGGATTTTTTACTGAAAATTCAGATGCGTGATTGCATAGCAATTAAAACATTTGCATCCTATACTTCATAATCTGCAGAAGTGTTTAGGTAAGCTTTCACTCATTTTATTAAAGCATGGTTTAAACCGATTTCGATTTATTGGTCTGGCCAAACCTTTATATAAAGTATAAAAAACGTGGTTTTATTTATGACTTAAAACTTTCGTGACTGCAGGAATTCATATTCTTGGTTCTTTCGGTAAAGTCACGTAGAAAAAAAAAACCCACGATATTTTGATCGCAACACAAGCGGTCTTCATCAGGTGGAGAGAAAAGAGGGCTGGGCCTCCAAATGCAACTGCTTACAAGGGTTTTATTCACATTAAAATTATATAAGTTAAACGCCTCTTCTAAAAAAGAGTATTGAGACTCAGTAAGGCTTTTTCCGGGTATATGAAAGGAATTCATATTATTTATGGAAACTAAGCACCACAATAAGATTTGATAAATATTGGAGTGTTTCTGCTTCATATTGAAGTGGTCAGTGATGTAGTACCATACATATCTAGCCATCCTTTATACTGGTAGGAACCCACTGGTTCCACCAGCCCACAGGGGATTATTGTGTCCGTCCGTCGTGCAGGGAGGGGATGGGTGGGGAGGGAGGGGCTGGATGGGGAGGGGAGGGTGAGGAGGGGCTGGGTAGGGAGGGTCGGGAGGGGCTGGGTGGGGAGGGGCTGGGTGGGGAGGGTGGGGAGGGGCTGGGTGGGGAGGGTGGGGAGGGGCTGGGTGGGGAGGGTGGGGAGGGGCTGGGTGGGGAGGGTGGGGAGGGGCTGGGTGGGGAGGGTGGGGCTGGGTGGGGAGGGGCTGGGCATCCCGTGGTGCCCTTATAAAACTCAATGTTTAACCTACTCACGCCGGCTTGTGCCCGCCCTCACAGTCGGCCATATTTGCGGAATACACCACGCCACCGTTGACCCTGGCCATTGACCGAGCAACCCAACGTTCCTACCAGCTCCCTCCGCAGGAATGTGTTGAATTCTCATACAGGACAGAAACCAGGTGCTCAAAGGAGGCTTAGTTGAATTGACGGAGCTCCAGGGAAAGTTAAAGAGTCCAATTGCTACCATGCATGGCCAGTCATCATACACTGTGGATCACAGGGATTGTGAGCACAAAGTGCAATCTACTGACTACTCCCCACCAAACAAACAAAAATACAAAGTCAAACATTCCCCTCCCTTTCAGCCTATAGACAGAGGGTTAAATATTGTTATTGAGCAACTGTTAATACATGAACTATAGAGCGCAAGGGGTGGGTGAGGCCAGCACCAGCCCAACAGCCTTTGACTCCACAGTGCTGATGTTTACCACCACACAAGTCACTCATTTGAGTTGACCTACTGTGGGGGTCTAGGATGAGCCTTGGACATTGTACATGAGAATGGTGGCACAAGGCACACAAATCATTACACCAAAGATAAAGATCCCCCGCATAGCCTGCACAGACTGTTGGGGAAAGTGACGTTTGCGAGCACCTATGAAGGCCGGCACAGCACACGAGGGGGTGGGTGACCAGCACCACGCCCAGTCGCCTTTATCTTTGAAAGGGCGATGTTTACAAACCGGACTAAGTACTCATTTGAGGCCGAGTGGACCTAGAGGTGGCTCAGGACCATTTCAAGCAATCGTCACTGGTGTTGACCGCCGGGTTCGAAGGGCAGCGCGTTAACCGCTGCACCGCCGCTCCCAAACATGCGTCAAGTGCACACACACGCGCACACGCGCACACGCGTAGAGAAACAGCGTTCTCACCCTCTGAGGGGACACCGTCGGGGTTGCACGTGTGGTAGCGTCGGGAGAAGTGCACGAGCACCCGCTCGCGCTCCTGTGTCTCCCCCATGAGGGCGAACGCCTTGAGAAACATCCTGTGGAGGGGGCACAAGCACAGACACACACAAGGCAGAGAACGTCAGCCACAATCACAGCTCACGTTGTGTCTTCCCGCGGCACATCGTTTACGTGTATTTATGCTATTTTCGTTTTTTACCCAGGAGAGCATCACTCGGTCTCAAGACAAGAGGGTCCTGCCAAGTGTTTTTTGCAGTCGGGGGTGATGTTGCTGGTTATGTGTGTGAGGTTCCAATTGAGTAAGTTGCACGGTAATGTTTCCGAATTGGGTTGTTTTGGCCAATACCGGTTACACTGTGGGGGCCATTGACTGTGCCGGAGACTGATAAACTGAAGCTTTAGGAGGAAACCCACGGCGCTGAGATGTTGACTACCTCGCCTGGTATACAGGAGGTCGTGAGTTCGATCCCGACCCTGACGCCTGCATATTTGAGTTTGCATGTCTCTCTCTCCTCCTGGTTGCATGGGTTTTACCCGGGTCCTCTGGTTTTTCCATCCTAATTTAGAAATACACGATTATAGTATTTGACTGCTATCCATTTCTACATTATAAGCCACTTTATCAAGCTATCATTTGTGGGCAGGTCGCTTCTGACCAAGATCTATATAGGTCAGTGGGCCTTACCTGGTAATATACTAATTTATAATAGTTTAAAACCCATGCAGAACTGGTGGGCAGAATATAGAACCTCCACGCAGAAAAGCACCCGGGTCAGGAATCGAACCCAGACACATCTTACAATGCGCCAACGGGGCCTCCCTGCGATAATTATACCGGCTGAAAACATCTACATTGATGCTGAATAATGAAAATGTCCCTGTTACGATAACCAACTTAAAAAATAACTTCGAACAATGTACAGAATTATAATCAGCATTATTAAGTGCTCCAGCAATTTTGCAAACATCAGTGATACAATGTCTGAATTTGGTTCAAAACACATATTATATGCTAGAGGCACCACATAAACCCATTATATAGAGCATATAGGAATTTTGTAATCAATTACTCCCACACAATATTTAATGTATGTATTGTGAGCATATTAATAGAATTATTAATGAATTAATCATACCTCATAACTACGCACGATATTTGTTTCAGTAATCAATATGTGGAACATCGTGGTGAACGTAGCGGCTATAGGGGACACGTAAGCCCCATAACAAATGCAATTTGACGACTGTCAGCAGCTTAAGAATATTTTTACTAAGGCATGAATTTACGAATCGGGAGCACCGTTCAGCACACACAAGAACTGCAATCTAAACACAATGGCAAAAAGCTGCAGACTATGCAATTACCCGCGGGAGCGATTTCTGTCGTGATAAAAGCAATGCAGTCACGTGCACGAACACAGTGTGGCCACCAGAGGACACCACACACTCAGGCACCGGCAACCCCAATGGCATCGCATTTGCAGGGAGTGAAAACTGGACTGCAACGTGATCACAAGGTGGCATTTGAGAGAGCCCATTGTTGTCGCTGTGGCGGGATCAGTGTCGGATTTAGGCATATTAATCACTGACCTTGGGAATCAGTTTGCCGGTAGTAAGAGGCGATGACTGCTATGCACGGCGTAGAGCCCAAACCGAGTGTGTTACTCAACACTTTGTGTTACAGGCAACAAAGTCTACTTTTGTTAAAATGTCCAAATGGGATGCTGCACAGTGGGCAAGTACACACCACCGTATAATGCACGTAAATGCATAAAAAACTCTGTAATAATACAAATAACGAAACCAATTCTAAGTATGTGGAAGATCGTAAGGTGAACTGAAATAAACTTCCTCAAACAAGAGATGAAGGTAGTATTGCTAATTTAGTTCACATTTAAGCGATGGCATTAATAAACAGTCCTACTTATATCTTAAGAATGTTTTGTTGTTGCACGGGCCCTTCTGGAATTTTGGGCCATTATCGAATGTGCCATTTGGCTCGCTCTCATAAATCCGGCCCTGGTTCGAATTACTTGTGCACCCCGTGTGCGTGTCAGCCACCACACGTAAGCCAGGTCAGGTCACCCCCGAGTCCATTTCAGCCAATGGGATTTCGTAATCACGCTTTGCATGGAAAATATGAACAAACCACAAACCTCGGCCTATTACTACTGCACCCGGCTCCCCGTTTCGCACGGCAAGAAAAAAAAATCTACGACCTAAGCAATCCCCAGCCGGTGAACGCAATGTTAGCACTTGGCATTTTACGCCGCGTTGATTCAATGCTGAAATCGATCCTTACGCTCAGGACACGTGCATAATGTCATGCGTGTAAGAATCAATTATTTAGTACTTTCTGCCCGTCACTTCCTTCCCCTTTGCTGCTGCAGCACCAACGTTTTGGAACAACCTTGTTTCCTCCCTTACCACTGTAAATCTTCCTTCAAAAACATATCCTGAAGCAGAATATTGATGCCAGACACAGCCACACAGAATTGTACCCGTGTATCGATAGTTACATTTTAATGTGCAATTGAATTGAGGGACTGTGTTGTCTGGGACTGCTGTTGCTGTTGTTTTTCTGGCTTGCCCCCAAGCTCAAGTTTATTTGCCTTGCCAAATCGGCAGGAATGTACTTACTTGCGTGCAATTTGTACTTGTAATTATTCAACTTCATAAAATTTTAGCGACTTGCTTACATTTTCTCAATTTTGCGCACTCATAGGTTTTTTTTGTTTCATTTGTTGTTGTAACTTGCCGACCACCCACCCCTATTACTGGACATCTGTGATAAATAACTTCACAGTTCATCGGATTCCTCCAGGCTATATAAAGACGACGATTAAAATGTTCCCCTCCTTGTTCTGTCTCTTCCTGAATTAAAGCTTTCGTGACTGCAGGAATTCATATTATTGGGTCTTTCGGTAAAGTCATGTATATAGGTTCAAAGTAAATGACAAAAAATAAGAAAAAACTACGACGTTTCGATCGCAACACAAGCAATCGTCATCAGGAGACGACGAAGCTGCGGACGTGGCCATTGTATTGTGAAAGATTAACATGTCAATGTAAGATTGCAGAGCCACCGCCACATCGAGAACAGGAGGTTAAATGTCTCACGAACACAGCCACCATTGCTCGTTTTCCTCGATGTGGCGGTGGCTCTTCGAACTTACATTGACATGCTAATCTCTCACAATACAACGGCCACCTCCGCAGCTTCGTCGTCGTGGAGGTAGCTCTCCGATCTTACATTTACATGCAAATTTATCACCTTAACATCACTATCCCCGCCCACTTCGCTTATGACCCTTGGGCTACACCCATTTAAAACCTTTAAAACATCCTGCCTCAGAGGCTTTCCCGCTATTTTTTCTCCTGATGACGATTGCTTGTGTTGCGATCGAAACGTCGTAGTTTTTTTGGTAATTTTTATTATTTTCTTTGAACCTATCTATGTGACTTTACCGAAAGACCCAAGAATAACTGTCTCTTCTTGTTCTGCACTCTCTTCTTCACCTCGTTTTTCTGTCGTTCCCTACATCACGACTCGGGAACTAAGAGCGTTGTGCTTGTTTGGGCCATTTAACCTCGTATTGTGTACCCTGGCAGCATGCTTTTCCATCTTTATTGTTGTTGTTGATGCGGATGATAATATAAATACAAGATGAAAAGAATAGATTTCCTTGAGGCGCACGCAAATTATATGCTAATGGTTACACGACTGTAACGTTTAGAATAATGTGGTGAACGAGACTGTACGAATGATATGGGACAAACAAATAAAATTTGGAGGGCCTGCAAAGTGCAAATTCAATCAATCACTGGTGTGGCGGGCACATCATTGGAAATTCAATCAATCACTGGTGTGGCAGACACATCATTGGAAATTCAATCAATCACTGGTGTGGCGGACACATCATTGGAAATTCAATCAATCACTGGTGTGGCGGACACATCATTGGAAATTCAATCAATCACTGGTGTGGCAGGAACATCATTGAAAATTCAATCAATCACTGGTGTGGCGGGAACATCATTGGAAATTCAATCAATCACTGGTGTGGCGGACACATCATTGGAAATTCAATCAATCACTGGTGTGGCGGACACATCATTGGAAATTCAATCAATCACTGGTGTAGCGGGCACATCATTCCTAGTGATCATCCCCAGAAGGTGTGGCAGAAGAAATCACAACGAACTGACCTACCCAGTCGGCAAGGCGATGACGAGCAGCTACCTCCTCCGCGTGAGTGGCGAATTAAAGAGTCGCCTAATTGTGACTGCGTGAAGTGCAATCCACCACTCACGTCACTGATTGCTGCCCTGTGCATGCTTTTGCAGGAAGTGCAAATGGAATCCAATCTGGTGACCCCAGATGACTCGTACTTTGCTATTCAAACGCCAATAAGGAAGAATACGCGGCTCAAATATGTTTTAGTCAACTAAGTAGCCAAAAATAAATTCTCTATGATCTATCCACTGCTGAATGAAGGCTTCCCGCACCATCGTCATTCACAGCTCTGTGATGCCATGATTCATCTTACACCTGCACATGAGCTAATCTCATCAATCTTCCTCTCAGACAGTCCATCGCAAGTCTCGTCCACCAGCAATCGTCCCTCTCACTGACGACCCATCTAACCCAAGTCCAGTTACTTTCCTTGAATAGAAATTAGCAATTTTTTAAATTAACAGTTTTATCGAACCTAATTAGTTACATTTATAACAACATGAAACTTTAAACCATACGGGAGAGGCGCGATACACACAAAGAATGTATAATTCCAAAGCCAGTGACAAATAGTTTGGCAACCCTATAGAGAACTTTCCAGGTCACAGTGTGGCATCCTTGGCAGGAGCCCTTACACCCCACTGTGCCATCTGCTGGCTGAAGTTCAAAGTCAGGACCAACAGTCAAAAGTTCACTTTGCCGCTCTTCAAGGCCAAAGAAAGTGATCGGCGTTTTAGCGTGGTCAGGGACACATTGCTCCCGGCAGCCACCGTGCCTCTGACCCAGCATGTGGGAGGTTAAAAGATCGAACTCTCTCGGCTCCAGGGACCAAAGTCAAAGTCCCACTAGCGGCGTGAGCGATAAGGTTTTGTGTGGAATGCAACATCTAAATGTGGCCCCAACACTGCCAGCGTTCGCCGGTTGTCCGCCCGATCAGAAGCGGATCGGCATGTCTTACACAACGATAACAAAATGCACATTTTTATTCCAATGGTGCAATTGTCTGCGTGTCGTGAGATGAAGCATCGATTCGGAGCTCTTGCACCGCATGTTAAACAATGGCACGCGGTAGGATGTATTACTGACATGCTTGTAATATTATGACCAAGTACAAGTTCATAATGTTCAACTTCTGAAGAAGTCCACAGTAGAGCGTGGCGAAGGCTTGGGAAGAAATCTTCAGCACGCAGCCCAACCCAGACAATCGCGTTTATGCTGATAAGATTGCCACGAATGACCTTATTTATCCACGCACTAAATGCTTAGCCACAAACTCAGGAGGCACACTTTCCCACGTAGCCCAGCCACATGGAAATATGCAACTCATTGTGCAACCCAATTTTTATTATAATTCTCAGAGATGGAATGAAGCAAATTAAATATGAAAAATATATAAATTACCATGATGGCTTTTGTGCAATAAATGACGACTGGGTGGGGAGAAAATCAACCGCTACACTTGAGATCCAGTTTAATCATGAGTGGATTTGAACCCAGGATATCTCAGCTGCACTGGCTCAGTGTCTTTGATCCCAGCCGGCCACCTCTAGTTAAAAAAAAAATTCAATGTCGGGGTATTTTTTTCACCTCTAACTCTGTAGGTGCGAGCGCGTGACCTTGGCATGCGCAACGGAACAAAATGTAAACACGATGGGCACAGTGAAGCGTTAAGACCTGGTGCACAATATATTCCAGTGGCCTCGGGGATTAATGTTTGATCGCAGGATGTCAATGGTTCCGGCTCAGTACTCTGATCTCCGATCCACGCCGCCACCTCCTGAATCAGTGCTTGAAAAAAATAAAACCATGGTATGTAGGACGCGCAAAAATATAAAATGGCTCCGTTCAAATTCGTGGCAATGCTCTACTTAAGAACATATTTATAAACCGAGGAATCTGATGAGGCATGGAGCTCTTTTTCACACATGTCCAGTAGATTATTATGGGTCGCTGTACTATTTAGCGCAATGGACCTGCAAACTTGAGGTCGGTGCGATGTCATCTCCCGGCTTGGTAGTTTAAACAATGGCGTAAGTTTGTTAAATATCCCTCCTCCCCACATCCCGGCCTCTGTCCACGCAGCGGTGTAAACGGCTACACCACAGTTAGTCGATCGGCTGATGGCGTGTGGTGAGGTAAAGCGTGGGTACTACCACCTCTTTCAACAGGTTGGTCAATGTGGAAGCATAGGCCAAGTCTGTAAAAAAAAAGTCTGCCACAGAAGGCCTCTCTTAAGCTCCCTCTAGTGGATGCAGGCCTGTTCCCTCACCGACTATTACCGTGACTGTTCGAGTAGCATGTTGAGAATTTCTCTGATGTAGCATTTAAAATAAAATATTACACTAAACTTGCCACCTTTGTAGATTACTCATGCAGTTTCCTCTCAGTTTTCCAGCCATCCCATATCACAATAGGCGGTTTTCCTGTTCACCACTTAAAAGTCTTACTTTTCCATTAATCTCCGATAAGCGTCGTTTTTACATTTCTTTATAAGTAAATATATAAATGCATAATATATGTGTATTTTTATTAATATTTTAGATTCGCAACTTTCACGCAGATTACAGGCTGCACTGTCAATACAGCTGAACTAAGCTCAGGTGAAACTTATATCCCCAACCACCCATTGCTCCCACTGATAAGATAAAGCCAATTTGCACACCTTGTTCCCACGCACACACTGAGGGAACGATAAAATAGATTAAAGTTCATCAACGAGTTGACGGCCTCCCCGCTCGCAGTTGAGCGCGCTTCCATTGCGGGGTTTCAACTTTTAGTTTTTCCATTGGCTAGCACCGTTTGTCACAACCACTGTCAGCGCTGCAGCAATGCGTCGATTCGTCGGCTGACATCTATACCTGTAAACCACAGGGGTCAAGTGAATTTTAATTTTTGTTTACACACACACACATACGTGACGCCGTTACGGCACAAATATGCCACTCAAAGCACCACCATCATGCTAATGAATACTCAACACAACATTCAAAAATTCTAAACAATGAAAACAAATATATATTTGCATACTATCCACAGTTTAAAATAAGAAAAAGTTAAAGCATTCCCATTTCAACGGAGGAATAGCAAAACTGCACCAATTCTCTCCTGAAGCCCTCTCGTCATGGCTAGCAGTCCTGAACGTATTGCAATACGCAAAGAGTAAAATCAACTCCTATCGGATTGTTAATCTCATGATAGATGCATAGAATCCAGTGTACATGAGGTCTATATTCTTTGGGTCTTTCGATAAAGCCACATAGATAGAACAATAAAATCAATAAAATATAAATAAAGTGAATACAAATTTTTTAAAAATCACGACGTTTCGATCGCAACAGAAGCAATCGTTATCAGGAGAAAAAAGAGGGGGAAAGCTGCTGACGCAGGCTGTTTTAAAGGTTTGAAATTGGTGTAACCCAAGGGTCATAAACGAAATGGGCAGGGCTAGTGATGTTAAAGTGAGAGAGATTAGCATGTCAATGTAAGAGATTAGCATGTCAATGTAAACGGTGGCTGTGTTAGTGTGAACCTGTTAATGTAAAATCAGAGAGTCGAAAATAACTCCTAACATCGGAAGGTAGGATGGAAACATCATAGCCAGTTAGGACTTAAACTGGTTAATAACTTCCTTCCAATGATTGAAATTGTGTCTGTGTCTATATATCTGAATGGATTCATGAACGAATCTTTGTTGATAGCCAGTGGGTTTGCAAAGTTCCTTCGTCTTGGACAAATCAATTTCGTGCCAGCCCACCGCATTAAAACAATGATCAGCCATGGCTGAGGTATTGGTCCAACCGTGTTTCAGATCTGCCTTATGTTCACGAACACGGTCCGAGACATGTCGCTAAGTTTCCCCAATGTAACTACTGCCGCAGACACAACTTAGTTTGTAGACGCCGGGTTATTGCATGTCAGGGATCACATCCTTCACAGATGGGATCTGATCACGCATTTTATGTACTGTGTTAAATCAAACCTGGATCTTGTGTTTGCTCATGATTTTGGAAATATTTTTGGTGACCCCTGCTATGTATGGCAAGGTGATGGTTTTGACTGGGTTCTCAGATGGTTCTTTCCCAACGGTTGGGGTGATAGCTTTATGGATTGTGTAGTCAGAATATCCATTCATCTTGAGGGCTTGGTGTACGTGCTCCAGTTCACTGGCTAGGTGGTGATGGTCGGAAATACGAGCTCCACGGTGTAGAGTTTTGATGAGGGAATTCTTCTGGGATGGATGTTGGTGGGAATCAGGTTTTAGGTAGGCATCCGTATGGGTGGCTTTCCTGTAGACAGTGTCCCATTGAGCCATCTGGTCTCTTTTCCATTAAAATTGTTCTATCTACGTGACTTTATCGAAAGACGCAAAGAATATGAATTCCTACAGTCACGAAAGCTCTAAGTCAAGATTTACATGAGGTCTATTGTTGCATGTAAAAGCTTCACATAACCCCTGAAACCCACTAGAAAACATAAAACATATTTTGAGCGATTCAAATATTTCACCTAACAAATGCTGTGAGGAGAAATAACATCTAATGCTTAAGAATGTAAATTTTGACAAGTGTACAAATATTTAACATCTATAATCAAGAAATGTTTTTATTAAATTAAGACCTTGCAGCACTAACAGTTCATCAAATCACCAGCACATTGTTAGTACTGATTGCAATTTTGTCCAAATAGGTGCAAGTGTTTATTCGTAATTATATACAGCAGTAACTTTTCATATAATTTTTCACTTCCTTATTACGCTTGTTTACCCAGAAAATCATCAATAACGCCTCCTAACTTATTCATGAGGCCCCTGCAAAGTTTTCGCAGGAGGGTAGATGCTTGCCGAGAATAATTACGTCATGAGTTTGTCAATGTCCGCTGTGAAGCAGACCACGCGTATTTCTATGGTTTAATTTATTCTTCTTGTTGTACGGCTGCTGACGTAGATGCAGAGCAACGACTACAATTTCACATTCAGGTGGTCAAGCCCAGAGTAGTTTATCATCATCTCCGTGATGTCTCCTTCGTAATTGTGGATCGGGCATTGCGTCGTTATTCGTTGTACGGTGTCTGTTCTGGATGACCACAGTCGCTCACGACTGGAGAGTTTTTTTATTTTCCATTTGTCCATCAAGTATCCGCATCCGCCATGGTGTGAAAAGCGGGATGCGGTTTAGGGTGGACCATGGGCTTCGTGGAAGATCAAATCCAGGGATCTTCTGCGTTGGATATTTCACAAGGTGTTTGTTGGTGAGTTCTACTGAACTCCATTTAGCTCTCCAAGCTGCATTCAGCTCTCAAAGCTATCGTTAACATATCCGCAGTATTAACCAGGGCGGCCGCTTAATTCAAACCGCAAACCTCTGCAACGAGCGGCGGACGTGCCATCGCTGTGCTCGTGTGTCAACATCCACGTGCAATGACGCGTGGGAAAAAATTATCCGATTGCTAAATAAAACCGCGACTGGATTGCAATAGTTACAACCGATTTGCCGGTGTGCGAACGGTGCAATCGTTACGCATACCCGATTGGCCATTTGGTGGCATCGACTGAAGGCCATCTCTGTTCAATAGCTTTCTGGGAGGCTTGCGCAGACACGAGATCCTGGGAACAAGTCGACTGCCCTTTGTGCCAACGGCTGTTCGCTGTTGGTAAACTCAGCGTTGCGTAAACAAACGCATCAATTCGTCAATCAATCCCTCTATTTAAAAACAATGCAATGGCCAGTTGAAACTAAAAGTCTAATTGTAAAGGGAGAGCTGGGGTAATAACAGCAATGTAGTACAACGTGTGATAGAAGCTCGCACACTGTGGAAAGAAGCGACTTAATGATTATACCCCTTGGCGATTAGATTAATTGCCACGATTCAGGGTCGCGATTCAATTCAATAATCACTTAATTTCGAACATTGTGGGGAATGGCAGCGATTACTCGTGGCTGCACGGGTGACGTAAACCCATTACATACAACGTATATGTATGTACGTTGAACTTCTTTCACACCGTACGTAGTCAACCGTTCTAGTCGGAGAAACACATTAATTATTAACACATGCAATTCGACGCACACGCAACACGGGCTTAAGAATTTTGATGTCAAATCATGAACCGAGGCATAATTTGCACCGCTCGTACACATTCCATTACCTGCCACGGCTAACATCAGTGGTGAGCGATATCCAATCCAGTCCTGGGCCACCCTTCACCAACTTACGATGAGCAGCGTGGCCGAGAACGGTGAAACTACCCCCATGACCGAACACAGGTGTGAGGAGGCCTTCATCCAACAGTTTATTGGCAAAAGGTTGTAAATAAGTATTAGTAATTATTGTTTACTATGTTAAGAAGGAGCAAGTGCTTGTTAAATCCATATTGTCCAATAAACCACCAACCAAAGTAGTAAAAAAAGCTTTATAGGTCATCAGATTCCTTCAGTATAAATAAAGATTCTGCTTCTGTAAATTATTCAGTCACTGCCATCCGATCGCGGACATGCCTCGTTCTACGACTTGCGTGGATTTCCGTGGGTTGTGCCATACATCTCTCTCACCTCGTCACCTTGTGCCGTCAGTACGACCTCTGGTGACATCCAAGACCAGACCCCGCCATCCACACCTGTCTCTCGCTGCCTCTCGCAGCGGGATTAGCGCAAGGCCAATGGTGTTCTTGATGTCGTCCATCAACCTCCTCAGAGGTAGACCTCTGCCCCTGCTACCTTCTCCATTCCCAAGCAAGACCGATTCCTCAAGTCCAGAGGTCCTCATAACGTGTCCAAAGAACATCTCTCTCGCGTGGTTCCAAACATCAGTTCCTTAAAGAAGCTCCCGGCACGTGGAGCGAAACGTCGGACACCATGCCGGCCAACAAAGCCACGACCCGAAGAACACGTCAGAGAGCGATGCCTCGCAAGAGCAGAATGCCCGGCGTCTCCGGCGACCTCATGGGGTCCCTCATGGGGTCCACCCCTGGGATCCCCCCTAACCTCCACCCACCATGCTGCCCTCACCTGAGTGCGTGGTCCAGCGTCTTCCCGGAGAAGTCGAAGAAGCGTAGGTATTCCTCGGCCACCATCCGACTGAACTCATTGCTGTGGTTCGCGCGGACAGCAGAGGGAGGGCATCAGGGAGAGAACGACAAATCATATTAATACCAGATTTGAAGCTTTCGTGACTGCACGGATTCATATTCTTAGGTTTTTTCGGTAAAGTCACGTAGGTAAAACATTAAAATTAATAAAAGTAAAATAAAATAAAAATCACGACGTTTCGGAGGCAACACAAGCACGGGACTCTACCGAAAAAACCTAAGAACATTTTAATACCACGAATACTAATAATACATCATCACCGTTGGCCAAATCAATCTTAATGCATCAAATTTTGTAGACCTCACATGCTAAGTAGAATTCAGCCTTGTTAGTACTTTGATTGGAGACGTCCTGCGAATATCAGTTGCTGTAGAATTGGGCTGTGAAGCCGCCAAATAGCAGAATGGACATGGATGATTGAATCTTAACCGTGAGCAGCTTTGTGTGTTATCGCTTTGTGTGCGTGGGGTTTTATACGGGTACGTGGGATTCCTTTCATGAGGCTCAGTGAGGCTTTCTTGAGTAAATAAAGGACATTATCAGATGTTTTAATTGCTTACCTGTGTTGTCAATGGCAAATTATAAAATAAGCTTGCATAGTCTTGCTGCCACCTAGTTATTCCTCTGGTCATGTCTCCACCTCTGTGCAAGCTAAGGGGCTAAAGTACACAGACTGCTTTACCACCTGTCCATCCTGCCATGGCACCACTATTTTACAAGCGGCAGGGGCAAAATTACTTTGGGACGTTTTAGTCTGCTGGGTGGACAGAGGGCAGGGAGAATTTAAATTAAAAACTAGCCCAGTGGCTGCGCTGGGAGACGGAAACCACAACGTTTGCGTTTCTACGTAGGATTTAGTTTTAATAAACTATCAATTTGAAACTATCTTTATTTGACTAGGTATGGTCCACTGAGTTATACGGCTCTTATTCAGAAGCGACCTGACCACCAATGATAGCTCCACGAAGTGGCTTATAACGTGAAAACTGATAGCAGCCAAATACTCCAAACGCCTGTTTAAAAATGTAGAGGGAAAAAACCGGAGGACCGGAAGAAAAATGCACGCCACCACAGGGAGATAGACATGCAAAGTCCAAATAAACAGGCATCAGGGGTCGGTATCAAACCCACGAACTCCTGTATACCAGGCGAGGTAGTGAACATCTCGTGACCCTGGCGACCCATTCGCGGCTGCCAGGATTTTAACCCCCGGGATCTAGTGGTGCACCGACGCTTAGACGGCGCGGGGCAATCGGTGGGGATCAGGGAGGTCGGCTCGCAAGTCGCGTGGGCGTGACGATAAAGCAAATTAAGAAACGACGGGCCAGGTGAGCGTGAAGAAGACCCTGGCCCCGCTCGTCCGTCGCTTTCCAACCGAAAGGCGGACGGGGCAGGTAACAGAGCTAACGCTCGAGCAACCGGCGGCGGCGGTGCGACGGGCGGCACGTACTTCTTGCCGAGGTGGCGCGCCACGTCGGAGCGTCGGAAGCCGTCGAGGTAGAAAAGGCGTCGCGCCAGGCGGTGCGCGGCGTCCACGTCCGCTCGGCTTCCGTTGGTTATGAACGGCGGCGGCTCGGAGAAGACGCCCCGCGGTTGCCGCATTTCCATGCTGCCCTGACCGGGGACGCGTCCGTCCGCCTGCCACGCGTTTTCCCGCGATGCCTCGGGAAGCCTGGCATCACTGCTGATTCCGTCGTCGCGACAACAAAAACAATTGCAAGGTAATTTCAATCGCGCTATTTTGCACAGTCGTTGTCGACGGGCTGAGACCGTCAAATCACTACACCTTGTGAACTCCGTTTAACCCAATCTATGGACCATATCGTAAAACCACTGGAGTCTGCGCTTCTTCAACGGAGAAATTGCAAATCTACACGAACTCTCTCCTGAAGCCTTCTCATTGTGACCAGCAGACCGCGAGATTGGCATTTAGCTCCTGAATGCAACGCCATCATACACAAGAAGAAAAGAACACGGATAATATTTTAGTTACCGATGCTTAGAGCAGAGGTGGCCAACTGTGACTCGAATGAATGGAAGCAAGAGAAGAATAAAAATAATAAACAAAACTGAAAAGAAGAGGAGTGAAAAAGCACAAATAACCACAGAGGGTTTATTTTATTTTATTATCTGTATTCGCGTGTTTGTTATTCTTAATATCGTGGCAATGCTGGGTATCCATAGCGACGCAGCTGATGACAGGATACGTCTGTGAAAGCGGAATGGCATGGGGCACTCGCCCCTGGCAGACAGAGCCAGGAGCCAGACACAAATTATCGCCAGGCGTGCCATGAAGGATTCACACCCCCTACAGCAGGGGTCGGCAATATTTCAAGAGCCGCAATGCACGTGAATACGAGACGGTGGTTCGTAATAAATAACGTCACGAAGCGGCCCTTGAAGAGCCGGATGCGGCTTCAGAGCCGCATATTGCCAACCCCTGCCCGAGAGATTTGACGATATTCACGGCGCGTGGAAGTGCCACGAATGAGCGCCAGGTGGCGCTCACATTTGCCGACATTGGTGGAAATTCCACATTCTTACGGCGAGGGATAGCCTCTCAAGAGGATAGGCACTTGATTTGCCCCCAAAATGATACTCATTTTATCAGCAGCGGCGGAACCATAGGGTCGATTGACCCTCGAAAGGGATCCAATTTGACCGGTGCTGTGACGGAAGATTGCCTGGCAAATATTATTGAATCCATCTGTGCAGAATTATGTGTGTTACCCCCTCGTACGCATGGGATGTCTTCAGGTCCTCTGGTTCCCTCCCATGAGCCAAACGCTCGTGAAATAGAATTGCCGTCGCACTCACGAATGGAATTGCCAAACATGCGATTACAGGAACCCCTTGCGACAGAGCATTCTCGGCATTACAGAGCAGTTCTTAAACAAATGAAGAGCATCGTTTAACATTGCTGTACTCTTTTGATTTAAAGCTTTCGTGACTGCAGGGATTCATATTATTGGTTCTTTCGGTAAAGTCTCATAGAAGGGAAATAATAAAATAATAAACATATAAAAAACAATTAAAATTCTCACGGCGTTTCGAATGCAACACAAGCAATCATAATCAGGTGTGAAATCCACAGCAAGAAAATTTGAAAAAATATTACTGTGCTCGTATTCATCTCGGTGATTTCCAATCGTTCGGCAACCACTACAGAGCGACCCGACTTGATAATTAGAAAAAAAACACCGCCGTCTCAAAGTTGCTTGGGTAGGAATTAAACTGCAAACATCGCAGACATGACAGTCCGGGGCAGCCAGGATGTCAAGTAAAAATAAACACAAACATTGGGCAAGATCTGCATAGCTCACTTGCCGGTTCTGGCGCTGTCACAAAGATGAATGCTGCCGTGTGTGTATGCAAGCACTGAGAAAGTAGTGCCACGCATTGATAAACTGCTCGTGGTGCTGTATGCATTTTAAATACAAAAATACGTAGCAGATGGTAAATATAAGCACATACTTTGGAAGCAAGGTCAGGTGCGTTTATATCTGAAGTGTCCTTGAATAAGAAGACATATCAGAAGCTCCACTTTTCGACACTTGGGAATGACGTCACGGGACCTTTAATATCCACTGTGAAACAGATGGAACGTCTTAATACCGTTATTATACCCGCAGGATTAACCGTGGCAGCTGTGCTTATAACAGGAGTGCTTATATGCAGCTTCTACTCCACTATACTTGCACTGTCTTCATTATAAATAAACATTCAAAGGTCGATCCCGACAGTTTGTAAAGATAGGAAAACTCTGGAACAGTTTCAGCCTTCTAATGCTCATTAGCAGTCAGGCCTGTAAATCAAATTGAAAGCTGTAAAACAGATTCATAACATAACAATCTTTATTTACGTGGATTCACTTTACATGTTTGGTTATTTCCCAGAATGCTCTGCAGCAGTAGAGCATAATAATGTTTTTTTTATATATACGAAATGTCTGCGGGGCATTAAAAGATAATATATGCATCACTTATGCAATATATTATAATGTTCATCTATTGTCAAACCACTGCTGGATAAAGGCCTCCACAAACCAAATCATTCATAGGTGTTGCTTGACCATACTTCACCATTCTTTGCAATACAGGACAATATTTAAATTTATCTTTGTACTGAATACACGTAAAATCAACACTGTGTTTCTGCTTGTGAATTCAAAAGGAAAAAAACATAATATGCCCCAAAGGAACACAAATATATACGACCAACTCGAAATGATATGGAAAATATAACTCATGCTCACTTTGGTATTAAAACATCTTTTATCATAAACTATCACCAAAACAACAATTTTTTTTTTCATTACGTGTTAAATGATGAACGTACATTTCTTCCAGTGTTAATAAATCTCAACATTCGAAATGTTGGCATGGGAACGCGTTACAATGCAGCAATTGTCCGACACTAATTCACTTGAGTTAATTAACAAAGGTAGAATTAGATTTTTTTTTCTCTCGCAGGCATTCGCATTGACACACACGGAGGCCGTGGGGCCCCCTTGGGAAATTCCTACGTTGGTATTTTTCTCATCGAATTGAACGCATTAACCGTACTACGTTGTGTACTTCCCTCTTCTGCTCAACATAGCAACAGCCGGTCTTAAAAAAAAAAGTATTTTTTCATGATGATTCAATCGTATGGCAGCATATCAAGTTTCCATATTGCTGAATGTACGAGCAATTTGCACTGCTCTATAGGAGCGAAAAATTAAATCGGATGTTTTGCACCACAAATACAATTGTGCATTTGCAAAACATCTCCTTTAGCGCATGTAATATTTACATCCCATAGCTGGGGCGTCGTGTCCAGGCATGTCATTTCGATGGCACTAATAACTTCCAAACGAATCACTTTCGCCCGTCATTTCACAAATCCATCCAGCCTAGATTATCCACCTCCAGCGTCAGCTCCCCCAAGACTCCTTGTCCACCCCTCGGACCCCTTCGCTGTAAACAAACCCGAGCTGGGACCGTGTGCACGCAAGTGCCGTAGTTGCACATTGCCGCCGGCTTGACCAACGGTGTGGAAGAAATTACTGCCAAACATTTCTTGGTAAAGCAAACTGCGGAGAAAGCGAAACTGCAACTCACTGCTTGAGCTTCATTGGCATTTGATGTAGGACAGGCGTGTTTAGGATAATGGGCCAATTTGCGTGGGGAACTTGGCAATGTCTAATGCCACGTGTTTCAGGACCGTTGACAACTGGGTTCGGTGGCCCCACTGGCGTTGTAGGATCAAAAGGCACGGTGCCGATCAGTGTGCCCACACCTAAACTAAAAACGAAACGGTTTTTTTTATTATACCACGTAAGGCCCACTGAGATATATATAGCTCTTTTTTCAGAAGCGACTTGGCCACAAATGATAGCTCAACGAAGTGGCTTATCACGTGGAAATTTCGAAGAGCTAGATACTCTAAACGCACGTCGATTCTAAATGCGGAGGTAAGAACCGGAGGGTCCGGAGAAAAATCCATGTACACTTCAAATATACAGCAGCAGGCGTCAGGGTCGGGATCAAACACACGACCTCCTGTATACCAGGCGAGGGAGTTAACATCTCCCTAGTCACCGTGGTGCCCCTCAAGAGCCATGAGGCTCCATGAACTCGGCCACCCTAATTATGTCCCCTCCACTCTTTTCCCCACCCTCTCCCTAACCATCCATGGCCAGATGAGTATTAAACATGTTAGGAAATATCATGCAAACACATGATTCGTGAAACTCTTTTTTTCAATATACGTTCAGGAGCATTTACTTAGCAGTATGGTAGCGGGAGAGTAGTTGTCAAGGCAACATTAATTGGCATATTTGCAAATACAGTGATACCTCCGTTCACGAACGCTTCTGTTCACGAACAACTCGGTTCACGAACAGAAAAGTTCATAAAAATCTGCTCCGGTTCACGAACTCCGCTTCGGTTCACGAACAGAAAAGTTCATAAAAATCTGCTCCGGTTCACGAACTCCGCTTCGGTTCACGAACAGAAAAGTTCATAAAAATCTGCTCCGGTTCACGAACTCCGCTTCGGTTCACGAACAGAAAAGTTCATAAAAATCTGCTCCGGTTCACGAACTCCGCTTCGGTTCACGAACAGAAAAGTTCATAAAAATCTGCTTCGGTTCACGAACAGGAGCCGCGGCCATTTTAATGCTAATTCCAGGCTGTCACGTGGTCGTGACTTCTTCCTGTAGGAAGATCGTGGAGAGAAGAAGAGACGCAGAAAGAAGTACTGTGAGTACTGTGAAGACACTTTCAGTGACTTTTTGCTTTTTGGTGTGCTTTTTAGCACATACAGTACTGTACTACTGTACTGTACTGTACAATACTGTACTTACTGTATTGTACAGTTCACCCGTTTGAGTGCTTACTGAAGTCATCTCAAGCAAGGTTAGTGTTCTCTCTTTATACATTACTATACTGTACAGTACTAATGTGTATTGTAATTTGTTTCATATTTTTGTGCTTCAAAAACCCAAAAAAAAGGTCAGAACAGATTAACCGGATTTACATTGAACCCGATGGGAAAATGTGCCTCGGTTCACGACCAATTCGGTTCGCGACCAGAGTCAGTTCACGAATTAAGTTCGTGAACCGAGGTATCACTGTAAGTGCTCTTAGATTTCAAGTTGTAGTGTCCGTTACAGATGTTGAATGTGAAACAGTGTTTGTGACAAGTTCAGCTCGGTTAAACCAATACAAGCTAAAGTATATTAGCTTAACATGTAGGCTTTTGCCGACCAATATTATCCTGACGATGCTAGTTGTAATTACTGGCAAAATGTCATAACCGAATTGCAAATGTTGTGAGTTTACTCTCCAACGCACCGGTGTGCTGTAACTCGTAACGAAGTGGCATGTTTTGTTTTCGTGACAAACCTTACTAATCAGCTGCGTCGGGTTGTGGCAAGTTTAACTACACATATTTACGCGATCTAACCCAAAAAACCCTATTACGCATGAAGTATATTATTTAGTAATTTCATGGCTTATTTGTAAAATAAAGCAATGGAAAAAAAGACATGGTCCTCAATTTTAATTCAAATGACCACACATCCCGTTTCACTTGTTACGTTCGGAATCATCGGCATCACCAACGCGAGGCATGAGGCTAATGTTGCATTTCCACATTTCTGGAACCCATTCTATCTTGTAATAACACCGTTGGTGTTTCCATAGGCATGAGTTCGGGGTCTGTGATACAGACTTGAGTGGTTTCCGAGTGTAATAAGCATGAAATAGTGTGCGAGACAGTGCAAAAAAAACTTAGAAATACAGAAAATACGAAACCGAGAGAGAGAAAAAAACTCTTAACACCAACAGCGTTACTTAAGATTAAACAAATCAAATGTAATAGCGATTTCATCTCTGGGAAATCAAGCTTCATAACACACACAGCACATATATAATAATTAATGATACTGGCCAAATATCTCAAAGCAGGACCCTGCTGAAATTGAGTTTTGAGACTTTGCAAATATTATTATTCATTATGATATTTCTTCAGCAGTATACCCATTTGTTCATTTATCAACGGAATTTACTCTGCCAGATAATAAACCACAAAAAATGATTGTATCTCTCTTACGACGTGTCACCCACTACTGAGAAAAAACACACGTGTTTAATACTCTAATACATTCGTTCAAATGTTTGCAAATTCATTGAAAGTTAATTTCAAATGTGGAATTTGGGAAATGAAATTGGCACAAAATGACCAATGCCCATGAACAGCTACATACGATCTTGCATCTCGACCGCACCGCTGGCACCGGTGCCTTGTGTCTTGATACAATAATGTTGGGGGGTGGGTAGGCACAACATGACAGCATGAAAGAAGTACGATACTGACAAGAGGCATGGAGATTGGCAGACAAAGACACGGCGAGGGAACATGAAGACGGTAAGAAAACGGAGCACACACAGTGCCCGCTCCGAGAACTCTCCCTGCATCGCGTTCTGTGACTCGAAAGGGAATGGCTAATTGTTGTGATTTACCCTTTCCCTCGGTACCGATAACATTGTTTAATGTCATTTTTTTCCTTCCGATTCCATTACGCTTACGTGCACCAGTAAATGGAGACACTACTCATTAGGGGGTGCCACGTATGTCATCGGAACGGAGCCGTAAGAACAAAAAAATGACATTAAATAATGTTTTCAGTACCGAGGCTCCCACAATGCCATGCGGGAAGGCGCTTGGCAGTTTGGCGCCAGCTATCATACAGTGCGGTCGTGTCGCTACAGTTCTCTGCGGTGAGTACAATTTCTTTAAAAATAATAGCGCTACTACGCCTCTCTAAATAAAATGAATGCTGAACCGCTTGGGCATTCTGAGATTCAGCGGGGGACAGGACACCCACCCTGCAACTTGCAGATGTCTCGAAACGGGAAAGGGTTAATAAAGCGAACGGCGGGCTGCGGAATGGACAGGGAGAAACAGAGAGATGGTGCTGCGCACGATTTTAGGGGGCAGTGATTGGGCTCATAATTGTAAGCGAGAGACACCTTCACAGATTTAATGATATGCTTCATCACCAATGCACTGATAATTCCCTATCCATCAGCAATTGGCAGTTGAACCCGCCTAAGGAACTTTTGCTAGACCGATGGCTTGCAATCTCAGTTTTATTCACACACATCTATCACCGAGTCTCAACGTGCTAAGGAACTACAAATCTTGACATTAATGACAATACGATGCTGGGACAGCCTTTAATTTAAAGTTTCAGCTGCAGCAAGTCTGAAATGTCTTCACAGTCGCAATAGCCTAAAGCGGGCACAGGATGTGACTGCATTGGCCATGGTGTACGAGCACAATAAAAAAATATACTGATCACATTCATCATAAACGCGTCCATGTAACAGAATATTACATCAGGTAATAAGCTGACGTTTTGGGTAACGGTGAGATGTAATGATGGATCGATTCATCGTTTATTAATATCGATTCTAAAGGTCACGGGAAGGTGCACGAGAGGACACCCATTGTGGAGATGGAACGACGGAATCGGCTCCTGTGCCGGCGCTATGTGGATTGTTACGTCGCATAATATAATCGCGATAACTGGCAAATGCTTTAGGAAGCCCTTATCCAGCAGTGTATTGATTAATGACTGATGTAGATAATGGTAATTAATGCGGTGTGAATGACGAATGTGGAGTATATATTTTTGCTCTCCGATGTTGTTTACTGGATATATGTAACAAAAAGAGCTTCATTGCTCATCGGATTTTTTCCAGGATAAAGAAAGATTATTATTCTGATTGTTTGGCACGATGTCTGCCCTACCATTCATTCCACACGCCTGAGTTTTTGAAAGAGCTCTCAGCACGTAGAGCAAACCACCGAACTATCGTAGCCGATCAACGCGATCGATGCAACCAGAAAGATCACAACAACCACGCATATTTTTTCGCACGTTTGATAAATAACTGGCCAAAACATGTTGTCGTGTTTGTTTCCATTCCCAGACACACAGCCGAGGCGTACCCATGAATCTCGAAGTTAATGCGAGACCCTCACTGTGCATTCCATGGCCGCGGAGGGTAACGTTTCCAGCGTTGGAGTGAACAAGTGAACAATCCCGGCCCTGTGCTCACAGTTCTAATCCTCGCTGCCAAGAATGAGCAGTCCAAGAAAGCTATTATTCGTACTCCAGAGTAAATGATGTCGTCGTTTAAAAAAAAGTTAAGTAAATCATTGACAAACGCACAGACAGAACATTGTGAGAAAAAATGCGCCGCTTTTGCGTATTCAGCGAAAGAAAACGATTGTTAAGAATAAATTCATATTAAGTGGGGGTTTTGACTCCCACCCCCACCACCCCTTTGAGAAAATAATCAAGAGGACGGAAGACAAAACACAAAACCGCACGAGTAACTTAAGCCAATTTATTTTCCTGCAGGACTTGCACCCAGAAGCCGACTAACGATAAGGCTGCAAAAAAAACCCTGAATGTCCTCTGTTCTGCTTGCCGTCTTGCGTTACAAGCCCGGGCTTGCTCAGTGAGTGCAACCCAATTCACCGAATATATATATTTTTTCTTAGCGTGTTATTTCGAACCCACCAGACAATCTGGAATTTTCCAATTGACCGCGTCTGATGACCTGGAGTGCAGCGGCGTGAACGGACGGGCAAGTTGCTCACAAGTAACGCAACGAGCAGCATAGAAGATGAAGTGAAGCACTTGTTACTAGCCGTGGATGGATCGACGTAGACATTTGATTTTAAAGTGGAAGAACCTCCCCCTCCTCCCTATGAGCTGTGAAGCTCCTTCTCATAGATGTCTATTCACACACCAACCCAATCCAAGCTGGGAGACAGGCACTGGCGGAAGATTAAGAGAGGAAGGTACGCATGTGGATAAATTAAACAATCAAAGAAGAAACTAAATATACAGGGTGCTTCAAAAAAATGTTAACACTTACATGGGACTATCGTTTTTAATGGAAAAATAACGGATAATACACTGCAACGTGATAACAATGCATGTTAATAGCTTTAAAAAGTCAAAGAGTCTCCACTTATTCGCCATCATTGTCAACACGTGCCTGGAATCTTCTCCAGGTGGTCTCCAGAGCCAGGAGGCACATTTCCTGTGGTATTGTTGCAAATTCTCAGAAGTGTTAAAAACATTTTGAAGCACCCTGTATAACATAATTGTGTTAATCATCATTATTTAAAACTATACAAAGGAAGGATATATCACACTTAGAATTTCAGAGTTTGCCTGCCTGCCTACCTTCTTGACTACATAACCATCCACTAACCCAACGTATTTGCTCACCTACTACCAACATACTTGCCTGTTTGCCGAGTAAACCATCTGTTTACTTACCTACCTACCAACCCCCATCATATCACAGTTGCAACTCACAGTGGCAAAATGTGTCTGTAGTTGACTTCAAGCGTGAATTCAAGAGCTTTTCCTGATGGCGAATTCACCGACTTTGAGAGAGGACACAAGGGGATTCCACAACGCGGCTGCCGGACCGTGACGCACTTTTTGTTTCCTGTATTTAAAGCGAAGGTCAGGCCGGGGGGGGAGCATTCTTAAAATCCGCCGTGCGTGGGGAGCGGTGGTGTAGCGTGCTATAAACCAGGCGACCCGAATTCGGCTCCCGCTCACGGCCAACACCGGTGATGATTATCTGAACTGGTCCTGGGCCTCCCCTAGGTCGACTCACCCTCAAATGAGCAGCTGGTGCAGTGTGCAAATGTTTTACTATACTAATTGGCTGTGTCAGGTGGTGGCGGGTTTAACGACACATTTATATATTTACGCGATCTAACCCAAAAAAACCTTTATTATAGGGAGACAAAGGCGGCCGGACATGGTGTTGGCCACCCACCCCCTCGTGTGCCGTGCTGGCCTTCATAGGTGATCGCTAACAGCACTTGCCCAAACAGTCTGTTAAGGTTATACGGGGGATCTCTGTCTTTGTGTGACACAGATCTGCCTAACCTTTTTTGACAGCGGGCCACAAGTTCAGGGGATGCGTCTTATTTTCCGGAGCATCCTACAGTCTGTAAAAATATGGTAACTGCTAGAAAGTCAACTTAATAAAAAAAAAACATATCACGGGGCTGCGTGTATACATTACTGTGTGCGTGAACATCAACAGGCCGCAGCGCCCAGCTCCTGTGTAAATGGAAAATTAAGGACAAGGCGCGGTGTGACTGTGGCCATGCAACTCAACTTTGGACCATGTAGTAAACCCATAGCGACACACCGAGACCCATAGAGATACATTAAAAACAAGCCACAGTGTGGCTGCGGCCATGTATTCCAAACTTTGGACCATGTAGTAAACCCAGAGACACACCGAGACCACTGTAATCTGTGCTCCTTCAATTGATGAAGAGAAAAAAAACACACTCTCCTGAAAGCCCTCTCATCATGCCTAGCAGATCTCGACATTGGAATTCAGCTCCTGAACATAATGCCAAATGCAAGAGAGGGACTGTGTGCGTTGAAACATTTGAAAACCAATTACAAAAATAAAATGTCAAAGACGGTTACGCTTTTTTTTATGAAGACTTTATACTCGGGGAAGAAACTGGCCAGCGTGTGCGTGAATTGTGGTCAAATAAACCTTGCGACCCACACGGTGCGGGAAGGAGGTTCCCCATGCAGCAGTGCGTTAGAAACGCACTGCGCTCAAGTGAGGCTTTACCAAGCAAAAGCAAACGGAATACATTACAGCCCGAATTATACGAAGCTTCACTCGGCACACCGTACAGCCCAAGTGTTTGACGTTTGATACTTTACTTGGCACGAGTTACGGTGCTTTTTGTGGCAATACGAGAATAAACTACAGAAAATAATGGGAAGGAAACCACTGTGACACCAAGAATAATTAAGGGAAGGGTCCCAGCAGTCAGGAAGCTAACATAAAATAATAAATATGAAAAAAAACACAATTCACAATACACCAGAACCCAAGGGCAAATGCATTGCAACTCCTCCTACCCCATGTATGCGATTTCACCGTCAGGCCTACAGCCTTTGATAAACGTATGATCAGATACGTTATGAATAATTGTTGCCAACGAATTTTCACAAACGATCCATTAATTCATCGCCATGAATACTCCCATGGTATGCTAAAAAAATAAACCTGTTTACTGCCGCTTACAAATGTATCACGCAAATAGACTGTTTGGTAAAAGTACCGTTAAGCGAGCACCTATGAAGACTGGCACGGCACACTAGGGGGTGGGTGTGGTTTAGCACCACACCCGACCACCTTTGTTTCACCAGCGCTACGTTTGCACACGGCACTAAGGTCCTCAATTAAAGCTATGTCGACCTACGGGGAAGCCCAGGATCATTTCAGATCTTACTCAGCAATGATATATTAGCCACTGCCGGGAATTCAACCAGGTCACCAGTTTCGTAGCCAAGTGCGCTAAACCACTAGACTATCGTTGCCACACGCACATATGTCCACCCACATGTCGGTTTGGTATAATACATGCAGCAATTGATGCGTGTGAAAACAAATTTAGGTCAAGCAGAATTGTGTTTAACACGTCGAAGGTTTGGGGTACAGCAAGCAGTTCCGATTCATAATCTGAAATTTACTCCACTTCATGAAAGGCATCATTGGGAGGCATAGTAGGTTGAACAAGTGCAGACATTTCCACCTCTTTTTCACTGGAACATTCGAGCAGAGCCAAAGCAGAGGCCTCACGCTCTGGCCGATTTTCCACTGGCCATTTGCCGTGCTGAGCCAGAACTAAGCGGCGCTACACCGTCAATGCTCCGTTTCGAATCGTTCGATGCGTGCGACGTCAGTGGCACGGTTCGGCTTCCGCGGTGGAAAAAAAACGAACCTGGGGCCTTCTGAACCGTGCCGAGCTGGCTTGGCACACAGCTTTGGTACCGCTCGGTTATACAGCTACAAAAAGAGTGTCAAAAGCACGCAGCTGTTGTGCATATGATTAAGTGCATTGGTCACATTTGAGGTCCCATTCGCTCAAAGTTATTTAATTTGGATGGTGATATAACACAAGAGGGATCACAGTGAATTTCATAAGGAAATTCTGAAGGTTTGTTGTTGCATGATGCACAAAGACTGCATGATTTTGATTTGAAGCTTTCGTGACTGCAGGAATCCATACTCTCTTTGGTTCTTTCGGTAAAGTCACGTAGAAAAAAAAACGTCGTGATTTATTATCATTTTTCTACGTGACTTTACCGAAAGAACCAAAGAGTAATGACTGCATGCTTCCTACATAATTTTGTGCCTTGCTTTGAACGTGGGGTTTTCGAGCCTGCACTATTATTCTGTTGTGATGGGGTACTCTCATCATTTACTGAATGGAATTATGTTCCCAGCTCAATTTCAATGCCCTATCGCAACCGTGGGGAAATGCGAGACCGATGACAAAGATGATGATGAGCGCAATTCTCCCTTGCTGCAGTTCAAACGTCTGACCTGTTGCATACAAACGCTCACGTGTCCAAACATGTTCCAACAAGCATGTGGATGTGCTCATTGAACAAATCGTCCACACCCGTGCATCACGGACACGCTCTCTCGAGTAAGGTGACGCCTTCTCTCGGTCCGCCCTGCGTGGCCGCAATGACGCCCACCCTCGAGCGCACTAAATTGCAACGTCGCCAACACCTGGTGTCAAACAATGTTATTTGGAGGAACACAAAAGTGGCTCAACAATGGGAAAATCAGCTCCTGCAAGCTGCCTGCCCCGCCCTTCACCCACAGCTGCCAATCTGGCACCTTCCTCATCCATGTAAGCCCACAAATCCCACCCCTCCCCTCTCACACTGGCGCGTGCTCGGCACCAGCAATTCCACGTGAACTCCCGTGCACCAGATTCCACACACATACCCCACCACTGCTAATCTGGCACTTTCACAACCCATTATTCGTTTCATTTGTCAGCGGCCAAAGAAAAAAGCCGATTAGTGACTGTAGCGCCCCCCACCACTTCACTTCACCGTAACTTTGACTTGGGCAATCAATCTCTCAATCCCACCGCGATTAAACCCGCTGCACGCCGGGAGCCTCTGAAAGAGGCCGAGCTACAGTGCACAGCGGGGATTGCCTTTCTAATTGCCTGCTGTGGTTTGGGGGGGGGGGTCTTTTTTTTAAGACGTTGTGATGAAAAAGAGATTCCCTGCCACTATAATCAAAGCTGGGGTGAAGCCGAGTACACCTCGTACCCCGTGATCAACTGCGATTCAGAGGGCATGCCAAGAAGACCTCGGCACACTCTTCTGATGGAATGTATGCCAAGTTCCTACCACTGCTGGTGAGAGAGCTTGACAGCTCAAGAATAGTCTTCCTGGGCCATTCCAGCACGGCTTGCTTGGATTTTGTCCCAAACATTTCGCGATGCACGCGGGTTCCATGGGATGGGGCCCTGCTGCCACGTCTCCCTCGCTCGCTCCTTCCCCCATCTACCGCCCGTAGACAGATGTAGTAAGGGCGGTCCAGATGTCTTGTGACCCGCATTTAATTCTCCAAAACGTTATATTTGGTTAAGCAAGGTTTATTTAAAACAAGAAATTAATATGCAAAGGAAAACTATTTTAGGGGTCAATTAATTGGGGGAGGGGTCACTACATTTGGATCACCCTGTACTTTAAATAGCAATTATGCATCAATCTATCAACTAATGGCACTTAAAGCAGCTTAGGTTACGTTAGGTCACCGTAAGCTCATATCTATTAGTAATGTCAAATAATATTCGGAACAAATAGAACACGACACTGAAGTTGACTCAAGCGTGGGACCGCCACTGATCAGCGCCATCTCTCCTCCCGTGCTAACCCCACGAAGACACTACAACTTAATTTATTTCCGAGAGCGGTGTGTGCGGATGTGAACGTGTTCAGCTCGCTAACGAAACCGAGCACGCAGACCCTGGGATACCGAGCCGGCCCGGCCCTGGTAAAGGCTTGCTGTGAGATGATGCACCGAGAGCCACCGGTCCCGATTCGCTCCCCATTGCTCTATGTGAAGGTACCACAAAGGGCCCAAAACAACGCATTGGTAATAACGTTCACAAGCACCAAAACACCACTTGTGAGCGTTATTAGCAGTAACTTTTGGGCGCTAATTTAAGTTCAGTCCTAGAAGACACCCTCTAGTGACTTCAACCTATGATTAATTGTAACCCAGCATAACGTTTTATGCTATTAGCGAAGTTTTTTTTTTAACCGGGTGAGAACTCGATGAACCAGGAAAGTCTCAATCGGTAATAATCACCGGCGAGAGTGACCTCGTTAGCAAAAGTATGCCAGTGTTGTCCTAGCATCGTGGCAACTGAAACGGTGCAAGTTTCTTAAAATCGCTCCCGATTCTTCCCACCCAGTGGTACAAACGGCTTTACCACAGTCGGTCGATCGGCAGATCACGGACGTATATGTTGAGCTTCTTTTGCACCGTACGTAGCCAACCATGCTAATTTGAGGCGAGACGGAAGGGCAACAAAACACGTGTGGTGTGGTAGAGTGTGGCAACTTCCGCCTCTACAAAACGTCTAGGCCAGCGGAAAATAGTCGGCCTCATATCCGAGAGAGGTTCTCTTGAACTCTCGCTGGTGGAGGTTTCTTCCGCCAGCCGTGGCACAGACGAGCAATTTCAGACCTGCACCTTTACCTTTTACTGTAACTAATCATCACATTATGCATTGAATGTTGATTCTTAAACAGCGCCAAATTGGTGCGTTTTGTGCTGCCATTTGTCAAAAAATATACGAGGGATTGCCCCATATGCGATTCCCGAGTCGAACGTCAGCAGCGACAAATCATCCGTTGCGATGCATCATTAGAAAACGTTGTGCGCGAGGCATTGCCAACAATAGCAAATCGCTCAACGTGCGGCCCTTAAAATGTGAACCCCTGCATACAAAAAAACTAGTCTCTTATTATACACTTTAAACGATTAATCGATTTGCAAGCCCCATGTAAAGAATAGTGCCAGCTTAAATAAACTCCTTATTATTAATCACTGAACTGTATTGCTGCTATTCACTGCACGCTAGGAATGTCAACACAATAGTACTCAAGTGTGCGTTAGGCTTGAGTACTTATAAAGCCCGTTGTGAAAGTGCTGTTGGATGAAGGCTTCCCCGATGCCACATTAGTCACTGTGGGTTTATTGACCATACTTCAACACAACTGTCAGTGTGGGCTGTGAACGGAGGGCGGTGAGGTCCGAGGACTTGTTCAAATATCACTTCACCAACGATTTTACCTCTAGCCCAAAAATGAATGCGCTAAACCCACCCCGCTCCTCTCTCGAGTAGTTGTATACCAGCTTATTATCCCCGAGTGAAATTAATTAGGCGCAAGCCCTTCATTACAATAATTGTATTCGTATATATTATCGTTATGCTTATTTACCCAGGAAAATCTCAATGGGTGTTGAGAGTCGTTTGCAGGAGGATCCCACCAAGTTATCTCAACTGAGTAATATGCAGGTAATTTATTTGCATTGGCATGTTTGGCCAATACCAGTAACATTGTACTTGTCTTTTAGCTATGGGAGGAAATCTGAGAAGCCGGAGGAAACCCACAGAGAGGTGGGACAGAGGAGGAATCGAAGCCAAGGCCCTCTTGTTGTGCGGCACGACTGTAAACGTCGCGCCACCCGGCCGCCCAATATCATCACGTAACTCAAGTCAGCTGACCATCACAAGCACCCCCACAGTCCTGTGGTGCAGAGCGCACCCCAAAACATTTCATTTTCGCGGTTCACGTTACCCCTACTTTGTGCTCCAACAAAAATAAATTACAATCAAACAAGCGGCAACACGAAACAAATTACCAGGGCGCTTAATTTACACCTCTGATCACAGCAACACGGTGCGCGACGGCGACGCGAGCGCATTGGTCCGGTGGAAAAAAAATCAATCCACGAGCAGAGGCAGCGCTAGGCCCAGCAGAAAGTTAAAAGCCCGACGCTGTCAGTGGCCTGAGTAGCGGCGCGCAAATCGCACTTACAGACTAAAGAGGCGGCCGCGCTCCGTGGGCTCCGCTATCGGCAGAGCCCCGCATTCATTTAGGCAGGGGCCAGCACCGCACCACGACAGCATGTAGGCCACCATGTCCGCCGCTGCCACTGCTGCTGAGCTCGCGCCGTCTTCTTCCCTCTGGGAGGTGTGGGCACGCAAGACCGGGCAACGGGGCACATGCCAGCAACCGAGCGTGCGTTTTTTTTTATCCGCCCGCGGCTGCTCGTCGGTCGGTCAGTCAGCGAGACAGCCGGCCGGCCAGCCGGCGGAGCAGCTGACTGAGGCCAGCAACGCTCTCACTGTCAGTAACTCTACCGCCCGTTACCACCGCCCCACGGCCTCCACCACACAACCGCTGAGCAACCGCGAGCTCTCTAGACTCTCGTAGACCCCACCCAGGCTGCGTGAAGTGCAGCCTTTCACCCGGACGCACACGAATGACTCAGCCAGAATATTTTCCCTGCTGGCAACACTCTGCCAAAGAATGCCAGCTAGCGACAGCGGGCTGTGGCGTGGCATGGCATGTGTGGCCTGCATTACGTGTGGCACGTGCGTATTTTTAAATTTGTTAACAGTGCCGTCTCGGGCTGCGGAACTTTTTTTTTTTACACGATCAAAAATATATCTTTGCCATCTCGGTTCTAAAATAAAAAATGTTTTTGGAAAAGAAAAAGGTATATGTGCATTATCATACGATGTCCATCTCTGTGTGTTCAGATTACAGTTTGCAAGTCATTTCCTTTACAGGAAATAACAAGGTCAATTCGGCATGAAAACATACCCATTAAGTGTCACAATGGTATAAGCCAATTGTTCCACACAGCTAAGCCAAACATTCGTCACTTGTAAATCCATATAACATAGTTTGGGGGGGAAACGACGGTGCAGTGGTTATCGCACTGCACTCTGAACACCGCAGCCCGAGTTTGATTCCTGTACCTGGCCAATATTCCTCAACGACCATGGGCTCCCCCACTTCAGCAAGCTGCAGTGAGCAGTGTGGCGAAGCATGGCCAAACAAACCCATGACTGACGTGGCCTGGGAAAGCCTTGAATCCAGCAAAGGATTGACAAAGGGCCAAAAAAAACGCTCGTACAGCAGTACGTTAATCTGCTTTTTATAAACTTCCACGACAATGAAGCCAACAGTATAGCGCGCTGTGTGATGAATAGCCCATTATGTGATGGCTGTTATGGGCCGTGTGCTATGGGTCCCATATGGCACGTGTTCCTGCGACAGATGGCCTTCCTCTTGAGCAACGTGGCCACAAGCTGCGCTCATTGTTAACATGTAAAACATGCCCAGTGTTTATTATGGGCCTCGCATTAATTCGTGCTTATTATGGCGACACACTGATAGATATGCGCAGTAGTCTATAAACCACCCAGAATGTTCCCGATCTCATCAACACCTTAGAAGCAATGCACGGCTTAATCTAGACAGGAATTCGATGGCCGCAACGCATCAAAAGAATTGTCCGGTACTGTGGGGACTACAATGTGAGAAGGAGCAGACGGAAGATAAATCCATCGCTGTATTGTACCATACTCCAATGTCTGTACTCCACGCTTGCTTCATCAAGCCGCCATGACCCACACGGTGTGGGGAGGCCATCATCCAGCAGTGGATTGATAAAAGGACTGTATCGTACACGTACATACATGATGCGTCCACAAATAGATATTTTGCGCATCAATTGTGTCTGCGTGTAAATGGTCGTCACGGTTGATATGGCAGCGGGGGAAAAGGAATTTCACCGTACTCAACGGTGACGCTACGCCGTGACACACACACACCACGCGACGGCAAAGTTAGGGTTAAATAAAAAAATATGCGTGAAAAAAGCAATATCCTGGGCATTCGCACGGGTACGAAAAGCTCTTTTGTTTTAATTCCTTTTATATTGTGCTCAGAATCCTGTTTAAGCATTGTTGGAATTTCTTCACAGGAACTGGCTAACCCCGGCACCTGGCTATACAACACATCGTCTCCCACCTAACGACGCTAGGGTGGGCGCTGCTAAGGTGGGTGGGGGTGGGGGACGGCGGTCGAAGTGTGGAGGGGGTTGCTGATGCACAAAGCACATTCGCACGCAGGAATGTTGCCGCGTAAGAGATGGATGAGCGCACGGGAACATCCAACCAATCAGATGAAGCCTCCACGCCACACAGTTCCTGATGCTTTGTGGTCACGGGAGCTGGACAAAGCTATAAACCTCATAGCTCGGCGATGTGTTTTTCGGCATGTTTGGCGTTTCGCTCCGCGTTGCCGGGAGCTTCTTCAGGGACTAATCAGTTCCTTACAAAGTTTGCCGAAGCTCCAAGCACGTGGGAGAGAGTGAAATGTCGGCCAGCGAACCGAACAACACGCGGCACAACCCCGAAAGCGCATCGGAGAGCCACACGGAGCACAACCACGAAAAATCCACGCAGCAGCAAAGATACTTTGAACATACTATAAAACTGTCTGCAAGTGATGAAAGATGTATCGTACAGGAAAGTTCCAGCAGGCCTGAAGCAAATAAGAACTGGTTTATTGACCCTTAGCCGGGCCAAACTGCCCCCTGCAGTGAAGAGCGAGGGCTTGTCCACATAAAGGCAAAAGGTGGCAGCAGGCAATGGTGGCTATATTGTACAGATGACTCCTAACAAGGATGAAATCGACAAACAGTTGTTGCATTGTTCTATCGCTGCCGCAATATTGAACCTTGCCAGTCTAAAACAAGATAGCACGGATTATGCACACGTGACATTATGCAGACGTGACATTATGCACAGGTGACATGGGAGGATCCAGCCTCCGGTCATAATCGTGCCCTTTTGCCTTCATGCACTCACCTATTGTGCTGTCTGCAATTTCCACCATTATTCCTAACTGATAAAATCATAATGAGAATTTTTATTAACACTGGAGAAATCCGATGAGCTATGAAGCTCTTTTTCACAGATGACCAGTTGGGGTGGGTAAAAACGTTACAACAAACAATACAAAAACACAATAGGAGTACAAAGTAATGAAAATGGTAAAGAAATAACTTTAAATACAAAACAAAACTATTTTTTTTTATCTTATAAGGTAAAGCCCACTGAGCTATTCGCTTATTTTTCAGAGGCGACCTGGCCACAAATGATAGCTCAACAAATTGGCTTATCATGCGGAAATTTCGAGCAGCAAAATACTAGAAATAATATAGATGCACGTTTCTACTTTGAGCTGTCTGCGATTTTCACGATTACTCCTAACTGCTAACTTTCCCTATCACCACCGCTCGT
Organism: Lampetra fluviatilis; assembly: GCF_964198595.1. Lineage (NCBI taxonomy): Eukaryota > Metazoa > Chordata > Hyperoartia > Petromyzontiformes > Petromyzontidae > Lampetra > Lampetra fluviatilis. The sequence goes on from NC_136315.1 coordinate 5,464,543, forward strand.
AAGGGCAAGCAGTTAAATTGTAATTCAACACAGATTGCCATTTGAAGTCTTAGAGACCCTCATGCATTGGATGCTACATAAAGCCAAAGTATCTTTTGGCATTTAAAGTGTAAAAGTGAGAGTTAAGGGCACTTAAGAAAGGGTTAATATTGGCTGTATAAGTGTATGATTATTATTGTAATTGAAAATCAGATGAACTATAACAAAGGGAAACAGAGTATGTTCCAAATCTTGCTGTTGTGAGAACCTCCAAAATATACCAGACCATCGTGTCTTTTCAGACAGGTCATTTTGCTACCAAATAGAAATCAGTTAGTATAGACGCACGCGTATTTGACGGAAACAAGTTTCGGCACGTAACGAAAGAGCCAGCCATTTCATAATGTTTGAAAAATGTTTTAGGCGTGGCTGCAAAACACGTGCGTTTAACAAGCTTGTAAGTAAGTGCAAGAGAAGCAGACATTGCCGGGGCAAAATAATTCACTGGGTCGTTTCGGCGGGGCACGTTTCTTGTTGCCACAATTTTTCTGTGGCACACTGCGGTGGCCAATTCGCTGAGGATATTTCAACAGAAACACAGCCACAATGTGGGTAGCAAGAGAGATGGTGATCGCCCCTGAGCCGTGCCAGATTAAAGAAAAATCCAGAGATTGCTTTCACGAAGATAAACACGGAGAAACATCAAGCCGTACTCTGTAAAAAAAACATCATCACGACCTACACTGACAAACGTGGTGAAGTATGGTCAAATAAACTCCCGTGACCCACATGGCATGAGGAAGCCCTCATCCAGCAGGGGATTGACAAAAATGGCTGTACATGCACAATCACGTTTCCTTAATCCCAGACTATTACCACCAGAGGGACATTCGTTCTTTAAAACGCTTACTACGATATTTGAACGTAAACATGCAAGGATGGTTTACTTTACCATAATTGGGATTTATTTGCTGTACTTTGGAAGGGCGTACGAGGTTTTGGCACCAAGATACAGCTCTGGTCCCACGGGTATTGAAATTGCGGCGTACATTGTGTGGCAGTGTGGTTAGCAGCATTGGCTCGCGATAGAGACGTCACGCTGCATCAACGCACCGACTAACAACGGTTATCAAACTCGCGGACCAAAGATCTGACGGAGAGAGCGGAGAGAGAGGAGATCGGAGAGGTCAAGGTCAGCGCTGGCTAAAGGCAAGGAGGATGCAGGGCAACGCGTAGAACGAGCAACAGAGCGGCTGACCCCGTGGAAATGGGACAATGCGAACAACAAGTTTTGACAGGGGAGGGCGGTGCTGTTGCTGCATGTAAATCCCGAATTGAGAGATTTTCACGTGTACATTTTAAGCACTGGGATGCTTGTGGCCAACACCTGTTACATTGTATGGCTTTTTTTTATTTTAGCTATGGGGAGGAAACAGAAAAATCCGGAGGAAAACCCATGCAGAAGTGGGGTAGAACATAGAAACTCCACACAAGAAAGCACTCGAGTTGGCGATCTAACTCAGGCCCTTGTTGCCATGACGCATAATTGTTACCACTGTGCCCTCCTATTGCGGCTATATCAAGCCTGTGGATATAACCTGCTCATGCACCGAGGTTCAGAAGAATTCCTCTTATCCGCAAGTCTATAACTTGCGGCTCCTATTATCTGGAGGAGCTATAGGGTCCACGGAAGCTCCTGTTGCCCATGACCCTATTCTTCCTATTATCGCATTCCTCTGCAAGAATCATTTCCCACAGGTAAGTGGAGTAAATTCATGGATAACCCAGCAGATAATAGGGTCTGCGACGTTCGTCCATACACTCACTGCAGATAAAGAGGAATTCTCTCAATGATTCCAATAAGGTTTGACACGAAGGATTGGCATACGAGAAGGCTACGCCGGACAACAACAGGATCGGGACCTCACAAAGCGCTTAACAATCCAACCCAGTCATCTACAGTTAGCATAAAGAACAACAATTAAGAGATTAAAATCTGCTAAATTAAACATAGCTCATTGCAGCCTCATTAACTGCTATTATACGTTGTTTGGGACAAATATGTCTCCGGGCATGATTTTAAGATGGACATTGCATTGGCAACCACTATTGAGGGTGGTAAATAACAAAAAATGGTCCCATCACCATTTCGAACTTAGAAAAGATGACATTTTCCTCCACCGCCCTACATTCTATACAAATACCGAACGAGACTCAGGACACCGTATCTTCAAGCGAGTCCTTGCCTATCACATCTGGCAGTTCACCAGTATTGATTCAAACAAGTCTGACGGCTGATGAGACACTGTGTGTCGAAACCAGTCCACAGTTTGCTTGTGCCGAATCAATGCTGCTTACATTATTCACTCCCAGAAGGCCCGTGGAGCTGATTGTGTAAAAAAAAAGCACCGATTTTTTTGGACAAAAAAATCAAGATGTTTTTCTGCTTATCTATGGAATCTCAGAATTTAGATCATAATGTACAATGCAGTTCGGACAAATTCATCTGTTCCAGTATGTAACAGAAAATACAACGCCTTAAACATTTCTGTGGAAGAATGTATGATGTGCACATGGGTGTAGCACAAGCCATAGTAGCAATGCCTTAACTGAACTTGCCCTTAAGTCAACTCATATGCTTATAATAATTACATGTCCACAAAAACTGTAAGTTGAGAATTGCACGTCATTAGAAAGCCCTCAACTTTCAATTAGCGTAGTGCTTTTCCTTTTTGTAAGGACGGCTGCTACGAAGAAGGAATGGTAACATTGGAGCCGGCCACACCATCCGCACTTCCTTTCAAACAGCGGGCTCTAGTTAGCCTCCACGTGATTTCACAAAGTTCAGAGAAACTCTATAAAGCCATGCGCGGTCGGGAAGAAGTCTGTGGTTATGGAGTCGTGACTGCGGTCACGAGAGCCGAGTTAATAACAAAGCTGCCCTGCCAGAGCTGACCAAACAGGAATGCACCCCAGGCTCAATGTTACGCACACCTCAAGTACTACGGGTGCAAATCAAGTAGTTGAACTCAGTGTTGTGTCTATAAAAATGAATTTAAATGTTTCACTTCTCAGCCTACTGCCTCTACCGGACCAATATTATCAAGAAGCATTTTGTTTAAGCGAGCAAAACTATGGACCGGATTTGAACTTCCTGGATCTCGTCAGCAGTCAGGCTTGGAAAACAAAATGCAGCTGGATAACCAGGTGTCATTGACAAAGGAACTCCATAAAAACCATGGGAACCCGTTCAAAATAAAAAAGCAATGCCGTACACAAACTCAATACGCGTTGCCGATGCCTGTTATGTGTAAATTACGGCAGCCTTTCCTTTCAGCTCTTTATCACACTGCTGGATGAAGGCCTCCTCCACACCATGTTGGATGGCAGGGTTGTCCGACCATCCGTCACCACGCTGCTCAGTGCAGGTTGGTAAAGGTGGAACCCCAAATCTGATTCGGCTATCGCGAGCCATCGACGCTACCCATGGCTGAGAATCAAACCCATGCCACTGGGTTCACAGCGCTGTTTGTTCACCGCTTTGTTACCACTCCACCCTTCCTGAATACACGTGACCTTAACTTTGTAAACGGTGCGTAAATAAAGTAAAGACCAATTTACGGCGTCTGTGCGGGGAGTAATTGCCATAATATTTACGTCAACTTGTTTTCCCCCGACAGAGAGATGGTGTGGAACGGTGGCTATGAACTCTATTCCCGGTCATGGTTAACATTTGCGATGAGCGATATCTTAACAGGTTTCTGGGTCCCCCCCTTTCAACCGACCCACACTGACCAGCGTGGCCAGGTACATTATATGGGCCGTACATTACATGGCAAGATGTGGCCGGAAGGTGTTCATCTCTTTGAAATACCGAAGCTTTTCACTGGACATGAAAACGCTCGACAAATTTTGCCCTTGACGCTGGAGTGAATACAATTATATTTAATTTAGAAGTATCTCTGGTGAAACAACTCAGGAGCAGGCAAACTAAGTTGACTGTACCACACAAACAACACCGCATTATTCATTAAAGTTTACTTTACAATACAATATGAATGGCCAATGTCCCTTCTACCGAGCAGACTTTATAAAGAATGTCTACGTGATGCTTATCAGAGTCTGTCCCCAGCAGTGTTAAACCGTGCACATTCAACCAGAATCTATTAACAACCGACATTAAAATATCATTCGGCCTTGTCAACTACAATTGAGTACAGCAAGTTATGTAAAGTTTAGAATTTCCGTGTTTTTTTTTGTAAAAGAGGTGTTACTTCATCATCTCCGCCTGTGTGTTGTACAAGTGGTACAAATGTAGTTTGCGCAACGGTACCGTTCAAAATAACTTTTCCCTTCTCGTCGCACGTGCTTTTAAAAAAAATACACAACGTTTGCGAAATATTACTGCATCCACACCCCAGCTGAGGCCATTCTCTGCGACCTTTGTGCTGCACTGGCTACTGTTTAAACAAGTTACAAAAGGTGCCATGGTGGTGGTGAGCCCGCTGGGTTCGGCCGAAGCAACACGGAACGCTGTGACAGGAAGCCAACCGAATGGGATTCATGCCACTTTACGACGAGAATGTTGGGGATTTACCGAAAGGGATGTGGTTACGAATGCAGAACTCGATTCGCTCACTCACCGGCTGTAAGATTTATACACGCGCAAAACAACGCGACACATTTTTCAACAAGACTCTCTGAAAGAGGAAAAAAATTCAGGTGACATTTCAGGCCATCGCCACTTTTTTCATGGCAGATTTTTTGTTGCTGTTGTTAACCGTGCTACGAAATCAACATATTGCACCAACACGCACTTTTGGTGCATTCCAAAATTGTGCCACGCTCATCAAAATAATAAAAAGACTCCACCGAAACCAAATGAGCAAATGGAAATTCAAAACCATCAAAAATTCAAACAAAAAATCCCCGTATAAAATGCGTGCACATCTCGCTTTCCTCTTGAATAAACGCCGCTCTGGTCCCAGGAAGCACCCCCCCCCCCCCCCCATTGGCTGACGTGGTGACGAACAACAACAACCGATATATTTCGATTTAAAGCTTTCGTGACTGCAGGGATTCCTCTTCTTGGTTCTTTCGGTAAAGTCACGTAGAATGGAAATAATAAAATAAAACATAATAAAATAATTCTCACGACGTTTCGGCCACAACGCAAGCAGCCGTCCTCAGGTGGAGAACAGGTCTGTCGAGGAGACAGAGTCTGAATGTTTCAGACTGAAGCTTCAGACTATGTCTCCTCGACAGACCTGTTCTCCACCTGAGGACGGCTGCTTGTGTTGTGGCCGAAACATCGTGAGAATTATTTTATTATGTTTTATTTTTATTATTTTATTATTTCCATTCTACGTGACTTTACCGAAAGAACCAAGAAGAACAACCCATATAGTGGGAAAACAAAAACACATTTCCATCACGAACCTGAGGCGAGGTAGCAGCACACCCACGCCAGCTCCCGTCATTCACGCCAGCCAAGTGTGGAAACCGGCGGGGCGATGTTGATCGACGGAGAACGGAGAGCCGCCCGGCTACCGCCGGACTGAAAGAACTTCTAATCTAGAACTGAAAGAACAAACTTGACTCGTTCCAAGCACAGGTCTCCCTGTGCTTATCAATTCGTTGCCCAGCGATAACCAAATCGCTCCCCCACCCACCACCCCACACCAACCACCACCCCCTTGCAACGGCTTCGGCCACGTTAATGAGCCCCCCTTTTTATTCCCTAATCGCCTCTCCCCCCCCCCCCCCACTTCCCACCACCCAATTCACGTGGCCGCTTAATCAAAAGTGAACTTTGCGCAAAGCTCGCAGTAATTAATCGCTGGTATCAAACGGCACTGAATGAACGCCGGTCCCTGTCCATTTAAAAGCATTAGCGGTTGAAATCTCACGGAGGCTAACGCCCGCTTTGGCCTTTTTCTGCGTGTGTGTAACACTTTATCAAGCGATGACTTCAGTCGAGGCGTGATGAGATTATTGTATTGTCCCCCCTCCTTCTCCTTCTCGACACGAGTCCAAGCGGCAAAGCGGCGACGTCCCTCACCGACTTGACAACACGAACGAGTCGCCGCGATCATTTCCTGGTCTCACAACCCCCCCCCCCTGACGCCACGAGCCAAGGGCTGGGCGGGCGGCCCTCGTCGCCACGGCAACGACCAATCCCAAGCCGCGATTTGGTAAAAAGAAAAAAGGGGGGGGGGGAGGGGAGTCGTGACGTCACCTGGCGGCAGGCCAATGGCGTGCGCGTTAAGTCTCATCGCCGGGTCGCGCGCACGGGGTGATGTCATGCTCCGGCAGCAGCAGCAGCAGCGGCAGTCCCGCACAGCGAGCACGCTGCCCGGTCGCGTCTCTACGGCAGTTGCGTGCCGCCGGTGCCGCTGCCGATGCCGCTGCTGTTCCCATGTCCCCCCCCCCCGTGCCACGTGTGCACTTGCCTCCCACAAACTCCGAGGGGATACAAAGTCTCCTCGCCGCGGGGTTAGGGGTCAATCCATTTAGTACGTACGCAAGGGGGGGGGGAGGAGGGGGGGGAGGAGGGGGATGAGGAAGGGGGGGAGGAAGAAGGGGAGGGAGGAGAGGAGGGGGGATTAACCCAAATGCGTTCGCTTGCGTATGGGGGGGGGGTCTACTGAGAATGTACGCATAGGAAACGGGAGGGGGGAGGTGAAGCTTCGATAATAATTTGTCTACATTGGCCTTCAAATTAGATAGTCCGGCGGTGGACTATCTGTTTATGTAAACACGTTAATATTATTAATCCTTGATCGTTTCTGCGTGCATTAAATATCTGGGGGGGGGGGGGTGTAAGAAGTCGGCGTGCGTACAGGGAGGGGGGTAGGGGGAAAATTTTACAGGTAGGAACAACAGGTTCCACACTGCCCACCAGGGATTATTTGTCTGTCGTGCATATTTGTCGTGCACGAATGCGCTGTCCAACCAAGTTCCTACCTGCCCACTCCGAAGGAACGTATTGACAGGTTTTTGCGTTCCTACTCAATCGATGGCCCCTTACCAGTGTGACATATGTCGGTGGCATTATTGCTGTTCAAATTCTGCTTGCAATAATTTATTGCGTGCAAACATTTTTTCTTTAAAACCGTTGTTCCACCTTACACAATCAGTTAACTCCGTGGTCAAATGTTGGTTGGCTTTAATTTGTGCCCAATTACGGTGACTAAATTGATCACGGGCCCCCCCCCCCTTTTTTTGTCAATCTGCTGCTGAGCGATGGCCATGTCGGTCATTGGGATTGTTTGACCGAGATGGTCGGTGGGAGGTTCACCAACACGCACTGGTCAGTTCAATTATCATCACTCGCCACCGATGTCAGAAGCCATGGCTGCGAATGGAATTGAGGTCGAGGAGTTCATAACGCAGCATCTGCTAACCAATGCGTCAATTCAAACCCCTGTCAACCCATCCCTCCCTCCTAATCATCAGATTATACGTGTACTTTTCATGCTGTGCAATTGAAATATGGTTGGAGGCTACAATGGTTATCACCTGGTTGTAATTGAGGATACCTACATTTTAAAAAAAATAGCACCTCCAATCGCTTTTGCATTTTATAAATCTACTGCCAGAACTAATTACACCGTTTGCCCCCCTTTTTACACGCTTTCATTTAACTCACTCTGTTGTTGTCGTTGTTGTATCCTCAAATCTTGTAACTCAACTTTAACCCACTTCCCAATATGGTATCGACTGAAAACTTGGTATACTTATGTCATACTGATGACAATACTATATTCTATCACAGAATATATATATACAATTTTAAACATTATTCTTAATATGTTAAGTTTCGGCTTGGGTCTAATTGTCCACGGTCAACTGACGTTGGCTGTAATTGGCCACGGTCCCCTTACGTTATGGCAAGCTTCGGGGCCACTTCCTGGAGTCGTGGAGTTCTTCCATTACTAGTACGGTACATTTCATAAAAGCGTGTTTAAAAAAAAAGTTTTTTTTAAAATATTATTTAGAAATATTTTTAAGTTACAGTTGACAAGATCTGCAAGTCCAGCTGTTGTCCTGAATATATATTTAGCAATGTCATCGCTGATAGCAACATGTAGAAAAGTCAAGACAATTCTCGGTGGTGAAGATTTGTTTCCTAAACAAGTTATTGGGTGATGATGCATCGCCACTGATGCACAAGCACAATTAGCAAAATAAACTCAACACATTCATCAATAGCACTGTGTAGCTTGCAAATGACAAAAAATTTAGATTTAAAGCTTTTGTGACTGCAGGGATTCATCTTCTTGGTTCTTTCGGTAAAGTCACGTAGAAGGGAAATAAGAAAATTAAAAAAATTATTATTATGTTTTTTTAATTCTTTTATTATTTCCCTTCTACGTGACTTTACCGAAAGAACCAAGAAAATGACAAAAACATATATAATATACAGGTGACTTTTCGGGTAAAGGTCGTTCTTTGTAGCACACACACGAACAAGGGCCATTAAAGCACGGCTGAAAAAGAACAATTCTAAAAAGTAGAGTACGCAATACAAGGCGTCTAACTGTGTGTGCGCGTGTTTACAATAAATCTTTAACGTGCATCTAAACAAACGGAAAGCAACGTATAAACTTTCTCTGATGAGCAAAGCATCGGGCACGTTCATAAATACTGCAGAGCGATGGAGATTGGGGCGTGTTTAAAAATAGGCTTTTGCTCCCATGTAAAATTTATGAGCAAATCAAATGGAAGGGGGCTGCTGCTCCTGCTGCTGCGTGTGCAGACACATCGCCTTTGTGGAGGTATGATGTTCACCTCGACATCGCTCGGATCATTCATCAAATTAATTCCGACTTCACATTTTCTCACGAAGATCCATTAGGGGACATTTAATGTGGTAATTATAACAGCTGGGTTGGCTCTTTCTTTACATTTTTAAGAGGCTGTCTGCTCTGTAAATGGGTCACACGCTGCTCTGTATTCGAGGTATGTAGTTATGAAAAAAAAAATAGTTTGACGTAAAACCACACTGCTGGCGAAAGCAGCAAGTGGGGAGTACAGGGCCATCTAGTGGAGATCAGCAGCGTGCAGCGTCAAAGGTCACGCGTGGAACGACGATTTATCATACTAAAAAAATATAAGCGGGCACAATTCGCCTCCTTCCATACCTGTCTCTCGACATAAAATATACGTGTTTATCTTCTTGGTTCTTTCGGTAAAGTCACGTAGAAGGAAAATAATAAAATAATAAAAATAAAACATAATAAAATAATTCTCATGACGTTTCGGCCACAACGCAAGCAGCCGTCTTCAGGTGGAGAACAGGTCTGTCGAAACGTCGTGAGAATTATTTAATTATGTTTTATTTTAATTATTTTATTATTTTCCTTCTACGTGACTTTACCGAAAGAACCAAGAAGATGAATCCCTGCAGTCACGAAAGTTTTAAATCGAAATACGTGTTTATTTTAAAAATGTATATATAATGATACACGTAATTTATATTTTTACATTATATATTTACTCCACATCCCATCAGTCACGTGGCATTTCTGTGAGTGGATGTTTTCTCACCGACATTGGTTCAAAGTGTGTGGACCGGGCGACACCCACCAAGTGTATTTTATTTAAGCAGGTGAAAACTCAAGAGACCAAGGATAATCTCATTCGCAAGAGTGGCCAGGGAAATGACCCTGCCAGTAGGCGGGTGGAGGGGCAATCATTGCTATGTTTAACCCCAATTGAATACAGGGACTCCTCCACTTACGAACGAGTTAGATTGCAGAGGTCTGTTGGTAAATCGATTTGTTCGTAAGTCCAACTTTACGTCTGTCGATTCCAAACGTGCTGTTACGGCATGTACACTAAACACGGGGAATGGTTTTAAAAGTTGTATAATGTCCCGTAGATGTCACTGGTTCTTCATGTTCTGCAGATGCAGATGCCACCACCGCCATCGATTGCGCGGCAGTTGAACTTACGACTCTCGGTCCGAACAGGCAACCAGACATATGGACGAGTTTGTTCGTATCTCTGAAAGTTCGGAAGTCGAATGTTCATAAGTAGAGAAGTCCCTGTCATTAGCGGTGTCAGTTTCAAATTTGCCAAATTTGGACCCCGACGCTGGCACACGACGGCTTACTCTTGCGAATGACGCCACGGGATCTTTCAACATCCAATGTGAAGCAGGCGGCAGGTATTAACATGGTTGTTAAGCCCGCAGTGTTAAATCAGGGAGACCAACAGTAATCCTCCGCAATATGCACGCTCATATTATATCAAAATACTCGAATCAGCGATCGCTTCATTGGGGGCAGGGCGTTTATCACAAAACCCCATGGCACCAATTGCTTGCTTCCCAGGTGTACTGTGGAAGTTGGGAGTTTCCGAGCAGCGAACGGTTCCCGTTGTTTATTGGTCAGATTCCACACGAGATCTGCAAAAGTTCATCACCCCATTCGGCCCCAGAAACGAGACGGTCTACAGCACCATAATCACATTAAACCCAAGGCAACCACTCGCCACTGACTCAGCACTGAAGCAACTGTCCGTGCGCTACTGTCAATTTAAACGTTCCGGTCCATCGGCAGAATCAGCATTTCTCTTGTTGAAGGGATAAAAATGCTGACTGAACAAAAAAAACATCCAAAAAAAAGTTGGGTGGTTTGTTTGGACACCCCACGACACCCACAATGGCTGTGCCCCCCACAATGGCTGTGCCCCCCCTAACCGGCCCATCATGTTTGCACCAAACGCTGTAATCCTCCCCCCCGCAGCCCCACACCCACTCTTTTTGCTGCTCGTACTCCGCGGCTGCCCTGGCCGGTGAGGCATGCCACGTGATCCACCAGATAGATTAAGCTGGCAGAGGGCCACACTGTTTTGTTTGACCTTCACAATGCCATAGACATGGTCCATTTAATAAGTTGACATGGCTATGATGAAAGGTGGCCGACTAAAAGCTGTGCTGTAATTTAAATAGCGTCGGGTTTCTTTTTTGTGCAGATAATTTTTGGGACGCAACGTAACTTAAGAAAATGTGATTTTATGGACTCGTAAAGCCTGGTATACAACACCTGACAAAGACAACTCAGGGCAGGAAAAAGTGGAGAGAGTTATGAGTCAAGGCATCGGTGAGACCTGCATGATCGTTGCGGGTTAAGGTAGCTGGCAATGATGAGGTTAAGATATAAGATGAGAAAAAACAGGACGTTGTATGCCCAACATACGCCTATGTCACATATGCCACAACATATATATTGTTCGTTTTAAATTGCACATCAATTCACACACTCCCACGTCAGCAATGAGCTTCCACCAAACCCCCCTTTGAAATATGGTTATTGTTCCTGCCATTAATTTTATTTTACTGGACATTTTTTTTTACCCGGTAGTATTTTAACCATTTTCATTTAATCACTGTTAAGACTCATTGTCGAATTTTTTTACAAATGCTAATTTAAGAATGCCATTGTGACTATTATTGGCTCTTTTTCACACCCTCACAAGTGATATTACATCTTCATAGAGCCTTGTCTGGTTATAGATGAATCATTAATGTTTCATTTGTGAATCATGGGACCTCAATGGTCAAATCAATGAAGACTTGATTTATGTAAAAAGGCATTCAAAAATGTATTTAATACATAGTTTGCCTTAACATCACTAGCTAACTCAGGTTAAAACCAAAGTAAAATTAATCATGAAAATTCGTATCGGATCCAACGAATTCAAAACCAACAATTCACAGGTCCAGAAAAATCAAACGATCATGTTAATTGAGAATGAGCTCACCTCATGGATAACGATAATCCTGGCGAAATCTCTCCCTGCTCCAAGTCCGCTGTCACGCGACTGCTCAGCACGTTTTCCGAGCGGCTGTTTGAAACCGCCGATTGATGCTGGGAGATAACCTCGGCGCTCAAAGCACTGGTCAGGCCTCCCTCTAAGGCTCCTTTCTGCCCGGCAAAGGCACGGTCGGGAACGCTCGCAAGGCTCACGCAAGCCGGCGATGAAGATTTCGATCGTCTCTGCTCGCAAGAGGAATTCACGTCGGCGGCGGTCAATGAGCGTTGTCCTTCCCCGTCTCTTTGACCCGCGTCACGATCTGCGTCACGAACTGCTGGGACCGTCGGACCCTCTTCGGCCTGCGTCACATCGGAGTCGCCGCTCCTCGCGCCGGACGGGCACTCTGCGGCCTTCTGCTCCCAGACCGCCGAGTCCGCAGAGCTATCGCCCTCCGTCCTTCGCCGGGCGTCGCGAGGCGGACCCAGCGGCGACGTCCGCTCGTCGCTCCGACCCCGCGGCTGGGGCGAGCGGCCCGCGTCGTGCGGCGCCGACGGGGGGGACAACGCCCGCAACGGAGCACAGGTGCTCGGGCTGCCGGCGAAGTTCAGAGCAGGAACTGGCGAAGTTTCCGAAGCGTCCATCATCCACTCGCGAACCCCCGGCGTGAGCGTCGCCTCGGAGAAATCGAAGCAGGACTCGTCGTCGTCGTCGGTGGCGGCGGCGGTGTTTTCCGGCTCACCGGATGGAGGGGCGGCCGAGCTGAGAACGTCGAGCGAGTCCATGCTCGAGTAGGACATGCCGCGCTCGTGGTGAGCCTCTAGGATGCTCTCAGCGTCGCGGCTGAAGGCGTCGGTGGTGGGATCTTCGGCACAAATGACACCGCTGCCGCCACCGGCAATGCCGGCGTTGCCGCCACCCTCTCCTGGCACCAGCTCCACGCTGCGCCGGATCTCACGCATCATGAGGCTGCAGGGGAAGGTTGCGGTGTTAAGTGGTGTACAGTTAGCATTCAATGATCCAAGCCCACGTCCCTGGAGATCCATGAACTGTGACTTCTGGGTCGCGGTTTTATTCAAGATAAAAACATTTTTTATATATATAGTGTAACATTCTCTTTTTTGGAGAGTTATGTTCACTCCATTAGTTTCGAGTTAATCTGCGATTGCAGCGCTGCACTATTCAGCGACAAAATTTGTGGTACTCTTCCATGCTGGTCAGATGTCTTGGAAGAGGTGAGAGCACCCTCCATTTACCTTGCCACATGAGACCCACCGACCGACAAATAAACCCTAAATAATTCATTCTTACGCATGCAATTAGATGAATGCATCACGAGCGTGAGAATCAATTGTAATCAATTGAATCGATGTATAGATCTGTTCCTTGCCTGTACCGTGGCCCCCCGGGATGGAGCAGTGGCACAGTGGTTCGCGCACTCCTCTACGAAGCCAACGACCCAAAGTTCCATTCCCGGCCACGGCTATCATCAGTCAGTGGCTAGCGATTCCCAGTCCTGGACAACTCCGTCTATCAATCCACACTAACCAGCGTGGTGAAGTTGGGTCAAACAACCCCACGAATGACTCGGCGAGAGGAGGCGACTGGCAAACGGATGTACAATTACATTTTTGATTTGAGCTTTCGTGACTGCAGGAATCCATACTCTTTGGTTCTTTCGGCAAAGTCAAAGAGTACAATTACATTGTCTTATCTCGACTGAAAAGTGCATCACAGTGGATTTTGATTACCACCTCAGCGAGGTGGATTTATTATCTGATGTCATCTTTTTTAAACATTGCTCTCTGAAATTCCACCGCCCCCCCCTCCCCCAACACTCCAGGTGACAACACGTGATAACATGTATTTGCAATAACGGGAAAACGTTTCAATATGCATAGCGGTCATAGCAGAGTGGTGGCACAATGGTTAGCGCACTTCACTAAGAGCCTGGCAACCAGAGTTGAATTCCTCGACAACGAGTAATATATTCTTGGTTCTTTCGGTAAAGTGTGAAATCCACACCTGATGATGATTGCTTGTGTTGCAGTCGAAACGTCGTGAGAATTTTATTGTTTTATATTTTTATTATTTTATTATTTCCCTTCTACGTGACTTTACCGAAAGAACCAAGAATATGAATCCCTGCAGTCACGAAAGCTTTAAATCTAAACGAGTAATATTCGAACTGGTATCTGGCGGCGGCACTGATCAGTGTCGCTGTCCTTCCCCGCACCTCCGATTAGCACGGTTGGCTACGTACGGTGCGAAAGAAGTTCAACGCAACAAACGTCTAGTAACTCCGACGACTCACAAGGCAGGAAGATGCCTTCATTCGGCGGTCGATCGATCATGTCCTGCGATAAGGATGACGTTAAAGATACGTGCGTAACTACGTAAGCAAATGCGGACGCCTCTCGTACCTGGCCAATCCCCCCTCTGCCGTGGGACCCTTGTTGGGGCTCTCTGGGCAGACGCGCCCAGGCTCCACAAACACCTCGTCCTCCAGAGGCACCTCTCCATCCTCCTCTGCCGCAGCGCTGCACTCGTCCTCAAGCCTCCTCTGTCCGCTCGCTTCTTCCCCTGCGGCCTCCTCTCTGGCGGCGAGCGGCATCACTATGCTCAGTCCAGTCAGCTCCGTCGGCCGGGGTCCCGTCGCACCAAAGTCAGATTGCACGCCAACTCCCTGGGTGTCCGAAACACGTCTGACCTCAGCGTGTCCTCCATCGATGTCCCCCCTCGGCTGCTCGGAGCTGCCCTCGCACGGGGGATCGTCTTCTTCTGAAATAACGAGGGGGTCTAGTTCGAGGCAGTCGTTGAAGTCGTCCGAGTGCGATACTTTCCTGTCCTTCGAAGGAGCGCTTCCGGTTGCCCTTTCATGGTTCCCGTCGGTCGCCTGCAATTGCTCCAAGTCGCCATCTTCATGTCTGCTGACGCTTGGCGCAAAGTGAGTGGGGCCACCGTCGGCCTGGGCCGTGATCAGGGATTTGTCATTGGGCTGAACGGCGCCGGCCGTGTCCATGCCCTCCGCTGCCGCTTCGGTCCCGCCGTCCGTGTTCGTGTCCTCGCTGCCGCCGTCCCCCCTTTGGCTCACGTGCGCATCCTGAGGCTCCGCATTGAGGTTTGACTCCCGCTGGCCTGCTGCTCGACACGGACAATGTGACGATGTCATGTGATCAATCGACGTTCATGCCAGTGTCGTAGTATTAGTAATAATGAGTGAAAATAATCACCGGAAGCAGCATTGCCTTCATCACTGTCATCGGCACCTTCAACAGCACCAGCAGCATATCAGCAGCAGCAGAGCATTCCTCATCATCAGCAGCAACAATAGCAGCAATATTACCTTCATCCTCGGCCGGAATAGCAACACCAATATGTAAACGTAGCATTGTCTTATTATTATCAGAAGCAGCAAGTAGCAGAAGCATCACTGTAAATGTTATACAATCACAGTAATTTAGTCACATCAACCACATTTATTATAATTTCACGCTCATCACATGTATTTTATCACTGCCGTATTCTCACCACATCCAACCAATAAAAGTAATTTGGCACGATTAGGGCACAACTCACGTATAAAAGTAATGTTGATATTCTTTCCTATTTTTTTCTCGTTCAGTTTTCTTCTAACCCACTGTTACAAGACCTTGATGGGAACGCCGTGCGGTGCTGATAAAAGCTCATGCATTATGCATGCTCGCACGTATTGACGTGACCGACACCCTCACGTGAAACGAGTCACCTTCAAACAGGAAATCATCCCGCTGACGGTTCGTGGAAGAACATCCACTGGAGTCCGGGCTACAATTACACTTCCTTCCCGACGGACGTGACACAAGTGCCGGTCATCATCGCGGCCTCAGTTGCAGGCCCGGTGCTGCGTCGTGCACCCGTGTTGCCGTACAAGGACAGCTGCCACTAGGGGGTCCCCTTGGATAGACTGCAGAAGGGCTTTTAAATGGCTGAGATGAATAATGGCTGCTTTGAGTTGCTGAGGAAATTAAGCAGCCTATAAAAGCGGGACCTTATCCTTGATTTCATGGGCATATCTGTCTGGGTTAGTAGCCAAGAAAAATATTTCCGCATCAAGCACATGACATCAAGAATACCTCTCGCTATGGCTGTGGTTAGCAGTTACATACCTACTCCACTCTCCCAGAGACCTTGGCAATATTCCGTGGGAAATTAAACCTCTGCTGCTCAAGCCGGTATAAAGAGATCTAACAAGCGTAAACGTGTTACTGTACACGAACTGTCTCGGTCTGGAGGTACGGGAGTACAGTCGAGAACTGGGATTACCTGGCCCGTGACATTTTCTGCGCAGCATGGAGACGGCTAATAAGAAATATGTGAGCATCGCTTTCAGGGTTGTTAAAATAATAATAGGACGGGAACCCATTTCCAGTGGTATCTTAGCAATGAACGCACTGGCTTAAGAATCGTAAGCCACTTTCAACCGCCGTGCCAACAAGTGCGGCTTGCCAACCATCACACACCAGCGTGGCAGCTCCCTTTCGTTTCTCAGTCAAAAAGAGACCGTGACGTTTCCTTTGAGACACCACTTTTACGTCGCAAATCAGGACTGTAACCCTATTTTACTGGTTCGAGTCCATGCAGTTAACGGTAACCATGAAAAAAAAACTTTTAACAACCATTATTGCATTCCACGCCATGCTTCCTACGAGTCAGATTAATTTGTTTTTCCTATTTTTAGGAGTCTCACGAAAAATATAACAATGGGCGGTGGACAAGGCCTGGCCGTAGCACGTTCGCCGCTTGTTTAGATTAAGCAGCCGCCCTGGATCATATCGAATAAAAAAAAATACTAGCCATGTGCTTCATTGTGGACGTCAAAGCCCCTTTAACACGTAGACTTTCGCGACGAATATCATCCATAATACAGGTTTTTTGGGGGGGGTTAGATTACATGACAAACCTTACTAATAGGCTGTGTTGGGTGGTGGCGAGTTTAATGACACGTTTATACATTTATGCGATCTAACCCCAAAAAAAACCTGTATTATGGTCAAAGATCCTACGCCGTCAGTCACAAAAACGAGTGCCATTGTGTGCCGATGTCATGGCCCGAATTTTCTAAATGAGACGACAAATTACGAATTTAGGATTTTACACGCACGCACGCACGCATAATAGCAATCATTGCCGCAACTGCAACAAGGCCTTCCTGTCGAAGAAGTCATGAGACTCGGTGATGGTTTCCTCGGTAAACTGGCGTGAAAATAGTAATATACAGATGCGGTATATCCCAGGACAAAGATGCGCTATGACACCAGCAAGCTGACACGATCCATGGTAGAAACTGGTTCCACCTAAGGTAGCAAATCCTTACTTGCACCGATGTATTTATATGGCCAATGAATTAATTAGCTGATAACCAACTAATTTCATTTGGTTGTCACATCATTCACCGTTATTGGCTACATCACGATATTGGAACCGCAAAATTAAATTGATGCCCCATCAGGCGGTTACCGACAAGGTCAAATACCGGTGGTCTCAGGCCAGCGTCCTTCACTCGTTTTCAGAGGGGAGGCCACTTTCGCCGATAAGACATCGTCAGTGCGAGGGCCGCCACAACATGTGAAACCATTGTTGGGCTTGACAGCAGCACGATGATGATGATGGGGGTCAGTTTAACACGTAGATTGTAAATGTTGTGGCTTGGCTCTCCAACACACCGGTGTGCTGTACCAGTGACAAATTGGCCACGTTCTGTTTACGTGACAATACCAATTGGCTGTGTCGGGTAGTTGGTGGGTTTTAACGACACATTTATAGATTTACGCGATCTAACCCAAAAAAAAGTAATATTCAAAAATATTTTTTTTTAAACACGCTTTAATGAAATGTACCGTACGAGTAATGGAAGAACTCCACGACTCCAGGAAGTGGCCCCGAGGCTTGCCATAACGTAAGGAACCGTGGGCAATTACAGCCAATGTCAGTTGAGCGTGGACAATTATAGCCAAGCCGAAACATAACATATATAAAAGATTGTTAAAAAATAATGTATTTATTTGTAATGATAGAATATAGTATTGTCATCAGTATGACATAAGTATACAAGTTTGCAGTCGATACCATATTGTGAAGTGGGTTAAAATTGAGTTACAAGATTTGAGGATACAAGTGAGTTAATAGAAAGCTTGTAAAAAGATTGTTTAAAGATATATATATTTTAAATTATAGAATATAGTATTGTCATCAGTAAGACATACGTATACGAAGTTAGCAGTCGATACCACATTGGGAAGTGGGTTAAAATTGAGTTACAAGATTTGAGGATACGACAACAGAGTGAGTTAATGGAAGGCGTGTAAAAAGATTGTTTAAAGATATATATTTTTTTTAATGATAGAATATAGTATTGCCATCAGTAAGACATACGTATACTTAGTTTGCAGTCGATACCACATTGGAAAGTGGGTTAAATTGAGTTAAAAGATTTGAGGATACGACAACAACAGTGAGTTAATAGAAGACGTGTAAAAAGATTGTTTAAAGATATATATATATTTAATGATAGAATATAGTATTGTCATCAGTAAGACACACGTATACGAAGTTTGCAGTCGATACCACATTGGGAAGTGGGTTAAAATTGAGTTACAAGATTTGAGGATACGACAACAACAACAACAGAGTGAGTTAAATAAAAGCGTGTAATGTAATTAAAAAAAAACCCTCTATTATGGATGATGGTTTGGGGGTATTCTCAACATTTGTGAATTGTCAAGGGCCGCACTAAAGGCCCCCAGGGTCTGCCAGTGGCTCACGGGCCTTGCAATGAAGAACGTCGCCCATGGGCAATGAATCTGTGACATGGGTTGTGAGCCGGTCGGCTGGATAATGGGACATCCACTGCTACTCCCAGGTCTGCCATCTAAATGAAAGCGATATTGTTTTGTCTGTTAAAAAGTTGATAACATAATTGATTAATTTCACACACGTAAATGTACGTAGCGTATACACGGTCGTTTTGCACACAAGGGTTTTATGCGGACTTTATAATAAGCTGCTGGGGCAAGTGTTTGATAGCGAGGCACACGCGGGAGTCCAGCACGGCACACGTGAGGGGGTGATCAGCACCACGCCCGGCCGCCTTTGTCTCCCCCAGCTCTGAAGTTAACACAAAGCCACGGGAACTCATTTACGCCCCCGTTCTGATACCACCTGGCACGGAATCGAACACCGATTGTCGAGATTGATCGGTGTGAAACCAGTTGAACCACCACCACCACTCCCCAGAGGTCGCAACCGGGTACCCGATACCCATACCCTACCCAATACCCGGCTACCCGTACCGGGTACGGGTACCCGTTTGCGACCCTGGTGCGGCCGGGTACGGGTATGCCGTGAGTCACTGGTGAGTCACCGTTTGTCACTCATTTCCCAACGTCTTGTCTCTTCTCACAATTCAAGTTCCTAGAATGAACCCACCCGCGCCTGCAACATGGCTTCATCCCAGAGGTCGCAATCAGGTACCCGATACCCGTACCCGTTTGCGACCCTGGTGCGGCCGGGTACGGGTAAGGAATCAAAACCCGTTTGCGACCTCTGCCACTCCCCCCTGCAGCTGATAAAACCCTCTTCACGGGTTTACGCAACACACCATGTTAAAACACCCAACACACAGGTGCGCTCCACTGTACACCAAACATATAAACACGCGCGGCACGAGCCGACCTTCGCCGCGGTTACATCACCACTTTGGTGCCAGGCTAGGTGCACTTTGGTGCCAGGCTAGGTGCACTTTGAAGCCGCGGGGGGCGTTGGAAGGATCGCCCGGATGGCGACCACGTGTACACAAATCACACACACGCACACACAGGGGACACACCAACACCCGACATTCGCCACGAAGTGACTGACGGAGACGTCACCACGGCGCTTTGGTGCCAGGCCACGTGCACGTTGAGTTCTGCGTGAAGTGTCGAAGGCTGCTTCGCTGACGGGAGGAGGTCTCGGGACAGAGCCAGCAGGTGCCATGGGGTGGTGCCATGGGGTGGTGCCATGGGGTGGTGCCATGGGGTGGTGCCATGGGGTGGTGCCATGGGGTGGTGCCATGGGGTGGTGCCATGGGGTGGTGCCATGGGGTGGTGCCATGGGGTGGTGCCATGGGGTGGTGCCATGGGGTGGTGCCATGGGGTGGTGCCATGGGGTGGTGCCATGGGGTGGTGCCATGGGGTGGTGCCATGGGGTGGTGCCATGGGGTGGTGCCATGGGGTGGTGCCATGGGGTGGTGCCATGGGGTGGTGCCATGGGGTGGTGCCATGGGGTGGTGCCATGGGGTGATGACTGGGTAGATGACTGGGTAGATGACTGGGTAGATGACTGGGTAGATGACTGGTAGATGACTGGGTAGATGACTGGGAAGATCACTGGGTAGATGACTGGGTAGATGACTGGGTAGATGACTGGTAGATCACGGGTAGATGACTGGTAGATGACTGGGTAGATGACTGGGTAGATGACTGGGTAGATCACTGGGTAGATGACTGGGTAGATGACTGGGTAGATGACTGGGTAGATGACTGGTAGATGACTGGGTAGATGACTGGGTAGATGACTGGGAAGATCACTGGGTAGATGACTGGGTAGATGACTGGGTAGATGACTGGTAGATCACGGGTAGATGACTGGTAGATGACTGGGTAGATGACTGGGTAGATGACTGGGTAGATCACTGGGTAGATCACTGGGTAGATGACTGGGTAGATGACTGGGTAGATGACTGGTAGATCACTGGGTAGATGACTGGTAGATCACTGGGTAAATGACTGGTAGATGACTGGGTAGATGACTGGGTAGATGACTGGGTAGATGACTGGGTAGATGACTGGGTAGATGACTGGGTAGATGACTGGGTAGATGACTGGGTGATGCACCAAGCTGTAGCCCCTAATGTGCCAACACGTACAGACTCCTGCACCTACCTGGAGCCCCGCCCCTCCACTCCAACCCACTGCCCCGCCTCTCAACTCCCACCCACAGCCACTCCGCCCACGGCCCCTCCCCTCCCCTCCACCCCCAGCCCCTCCCCTCCACCCCCAGCCCCTCCCCTCCACCACGGCCACTCCCCTCCACCCCCAGCCCCTCTCCTCCACCCCCAGCCCCTCCCCTCCACAATCGGCCCCTCCCCTCCGGATATAATAAATAATTCATCTTTTTTTTTATTGACTCGCGTACATATAGACCAACTAGACCAGGGGTCGGCAACCTACGGCTCCGGAGCCGCATGCGGCTCTTTACGGGCTGCTTCTTGACGATATGTACGTATGTACAGTATGCACTCAGATGCATTGCGGCTCTTGAAATACTGAATTTTGTACCGAATTGGAAAGAAATGGCTCTTCTTGTTATTTTGGTTGTCGACCCCTGAACTAGACTAACAAAGAGACCCACGGACACGCACAGAGACACGCACAGAGACACCCACAAACAAGCGCAGAAACCCAGACACACACAATGACCGATAGACACGCATGGAGACCCACAGAGACGCATGGAGACCCACAGAGACGCATCGAGACCCACAGATCTAGCGAGGGAGTGGGGGGGAATCATTCGTGAGTTCCCCCTGTCATTTATTCCCATTTCCAGCCCTGCTCACAAGTGCTGAGTTACAGGTGCGTCTCATCACATTTTGTTTTTGTTACAGACGAGGCAGAGCTCGAGTGACATGAGAGAGACAGCTGAAGACAAGAGGCAGAGATGAAGCAACGGTGACATTTGGTGGCCTAGGCACCACCCATGTATCATCTTCTTAGGGTTTTTCGGTAAAGTCACGTAGGTAAAAATTAATGAAAATAAAATAAAATAAAAAACAAAAATCACGACGTTTCGGAGGCAAACGTCGTGATTTTTGTTTTTTATTTTATTTTATTTTCATTAATTTTGACCTACGTGACTTTACCGAAAAAACCTAAGAAGATGATTCCTTGCAGTCACGAAAGCTTCAAATCTAGAACCACCCATGTACCCTCCTCACGCCGGCCCTGGAGGTAGATGAGAGAAGAGAGATACGATGGAAACTATAAACATTGTTATTTTAAGGCCCACTGAGCTACCATAACTCTTTTTCAGAAGCGACCTGGCCACAAATAATAGCCCACGTGGACATTTATAGCGTGATGTTGATTCTAAATGTGGAGGGAAAACCCCGGAGGACCCGGAGAAAAATCCACACGACCACGGGGAGCGAGAGACGCAGCAAACTCCAAATATACAGCAGCAGGCGTCAAGGTCGGGATTGAACCCACGACCTCCTGTATACCAGGCGAGGTAGTTAACATTACACCACCGTGGATACAGATGATATGGAGATATCGTAAGATATCTATTAACACAAAACATATACAGTATGGAGGTATATGATACAAGATAGACACGTACGAATAATAAGCGATTTAATGTGAATTAACTCGTTATGTTAATTTGATTATGGATGCAAGCAGATATTGTGTTCACCCCCATTGTTTTCGTGAGTCCAGGCACTAATGAGCTACTTAGAGCCCACGGTCTTTGCTTCGTTTACTGTGGCCGAGGGTCGCTGCTGCTGCTTCTACAGACCTGCCACAGCACAGAGAGCTCGGAGTTAAATTATGCACGGGCACCGATGTTAATGCCCACCTGACACTTGAATTCAAAGCTACACCGGTCTGTGCCAATGTGAAAAAAGCCTTGGTTGTTTTTGGGTCAGCGGCGTTCACGATTCTCCATTGCAATCGGTAGTCCCGTCAGTCAAATTACCTCACGGTATTAAAATATTTACTTACCCATGAAAGCATCACCGAGACTCGTGAATCATTTTATTTTTTGTTGAAATGGGTTCCCAATTGGGCTGCTTGGCCAATTCCTACTGTCATAATTGGTTTTTTACCCTTTTATCTGGAAACAAAACTGACACCTTTTTTACGAGGAGTCAGGTTTGCATAGACCACAATACCTGCAGTCATAATGCAAACAAAAAACATAACTCTGATAATGTATGCACTGTCCTTGAAGTTGATTGGTCCACACCCGAGACAGCTTTCCTTAGAGCCTAGTCTCACAAGTTGTGTTTTTTGTTTGCATTATGACTGCAGGTATTGTGGTCTATGCAAACATGACTCCTCGTAAAAAGGTGTCAGTTTTGTTTCCAAATAAAAGGGTAAAAAACCAATTATCATATTTTTTACTGGCAGAATTCCTACTGTCGTCAACATCACCATCATCAACAACGGTCAATCCACTGCTGAATGAGAGCATGCCGCCAAAACGCCGCCATCCCAAGCGATCCTGCGATAGAAGAATCCACCGCGTGCCTTCACACGACCTGTTTTTTCATCGCTCCATCTGTGTGGCGGATGTCATCTCGAATGGGGTTCATAACAACAGGCACGATGTGTGTTGAACTGTGATTACAAAAAAAAAGTTAAACTATAAAACTAAACTGTAAACTGTTTGTTTTTATTTGACCAGGTAAGGCCCACTGAGCTACATAGCTCTCTTTCAGAAGCGACCTGGCCACAAATGATAGCTCATTATAACGTGGAGATTCATAGCGGCCGAATACTCTAAATACATGCTTCTAAATGTGTAGGGAAAAAACGGAGGACAGAAACATTCAAACTCCAATTATACAGGCATCAGGGTTGGGATCGAATCCACAACCTGCTGTATACCAGGCGAGGTAGTTAACATCTCGCCACGGTGGCGCCTTGGGTTAGTAAATTACGGTAGGTTCGTTTTCCCAATCCCATTAATGAGTGGCTGTATTATTGAAAGCAGCCAGAGTACACAGAGAAAGCCCACGCATACGATGCGAAACATTAAAAAAATCTCGATTTAAAGCTTTCGTGACTGCAGGGATTCATCTTCTTGGTTGTTTCGGTAAAGTCACGTAGAATAGAAATAATAAAATAATATTTTCATTATTTATGATTCTTTTTGTTTTATTTCTATTATTTTATTATTTCCATTCTACGTGACTTTACCGAAAGAACCAAGAAGATTAAAAAAAACCCTTGTAAATAGATGAAAAAATCCCCTGCTGTACCGCCATCCCTTCGCCCCGTCGCTGCCCAAGCTCACAATGCTCGGTATTCCGACAGAGTCGGCCAATAAAGCACGGGCCAGGCTCCAGCCTTAACACCTGAAGCACGAGAAAAGTAATATTGATTGAATCGCAGGCATAGACTGGCAGTGACGTTTGCTGTGACCTTGCCGATGCAATTCTCAAAATAACGAGCAACCATCGGAACTTAATTAGGACTGTGCCTCGATGGCCCCAGCACTGATCCCATGGCTGACGAAGCTGCTGTCGGCACACTCACGTCCCAGGATGATAATTCTGCTTCAATAAAACTGCCATCAAGATAGATAATAAGCCATGCCATTCATCGAGGAGCTGGCGAGCATTAGGACAATGCGCCCAAAAGTTTCTACTTGTTTTGCCCGCACACTGGAGGCTGCTGTGGTGTAATGGTTAGCGCGACCGTACTCGCAGTCCAGAGGTCGCAGATTCAACTTCCTGACGTGGCACTTAAAAAGCAATGAGTTTCTTCAACCCCCACCCCCATTGTGTCCACACACACAACAGCAGCAGTCGCTTGCAAGTGGGGTGTGAAATGTGGGGGACTCTGAGCTCTATCAAGACGTCTGGTGAGTGTGAGAGAGTAAAAGGCCCAGTGGAGGCCCTTTGGCCAGCGGTGACGTGAGCGAACGGATTGCAGGGCTGCACCTGTGCCCGTTCACATCTCATTGTGGCGCTTGCATTAAAAAAGGTGGAAGAGCAAAGGTTATTTGACATGTACTTCTCTTGCATGTGCGTACGTGTGTGCTTTGAACTTCTTTCTGAACCGTACACAGCTAACCGTGTATTTACACTGCTGGACATATTCTACCATTCCCTCTTGACGGATACCATGGAAAGCACATGTACAACCGGTTTGTCATAACAGACGTAATAACTTACAGCCCTTCATCAATCCACTGCTGGATGAGGGCCTCCCCAAACCATTCGTGAGGGTTGTTTTAACCAAACTTAACCATGCTGCTCACTGTCGCTTGGTTAAGCTGGGCAGCACTGCCCTCTATTGCCAACAGCGCCTACAACACCCGACTTTCTGTGTTGGTGGTCGCCCATCCAAGCACTATCCAGGCTTAAGCCTGCTTAGCTTCCAGGGTTTGACAGGATTGGGTGCATTCCAGATGATGTTTCCATCGCAGGGTAAACAATGCCCCTCAAATAGATTTCGGTTAATTGCACAACAAGCTTTTATGGTCGAGATAGCAGTCAACGAAATAATATAATGCCGTAGAATAGGTCAATTCAATATTTATTATTCATTAACCTAAATGAGGCTCATTTTACTAAACACACATACAAATTCACCGCAGTCTCAGTCCCACATGAGCTGTTCCAGATTTAGCACGTAGGTCCACGCTCGCATTGATTATCCAGTAAGCGATGTCATAACTCTGCCACTAATGTCCGTGTGTGCATTGGTCCATGTGTGGGTGTTAATGTGTGCGTGGTTTTTGGCACGGCACGGGCTAGAGAAGAGATTGAATGGTGAGGTACGAGTGGACATGGAGCTGAGTGGACTTGCCAATGACTGACGCCAGCGGTGTCAAGATCGGCCTCTGTGGAAGAGGCTCGTGAAGGACGCTGCTGCTGCTGGGCAGTTGGAGGCAACAACGGAGGGCAGAGGAGCGATGCTCACAAAAAACGAGAGGAGCGCCGGGTGGCTAAACACAGCAAGTTGGCACAATGGGGGTGACAGTCGGGGTCACAGTTCGTGCATCGGCCAATCATCTCAGTCGGTCGACCGCATCTTGCCAGAGAGACCTCAATACTTTTCGTGGCCTCAACGTGCACATAGCCTGGCACAAGCGCTGCGGTGGCATCACCGTCACTTCGTGGCGAATGGCGGATGTTGTTGTCTGTGTGCGTATCGGCAGGTCTGTTTTACACAGTTGGCTTAACATAGGTAAAATATATGTTAGTGATAATCGTCATCCGCGATCAATCCACTGCTAACCCCAAATTCTCCAGCTTCCTCACAATCCCGCGATGCAAAAATGGACCCAGGATCTGCACGCAACCTCATTTCATCATTCCATCTCAGCAGTGGACGTCCTACCAGGAAATGTGAATTTATAATGAATGCTGAATTATTATTAGAAAAAAAGTCGTCTCAGTCTCCTGCCACTGCATCTTTGGCACCAAACTAATATCCTGTCTGTGAACTGCATAATCGCTACTTCACACACACGTACATACGTCCCCCCCCAATGTACTGTACATACCGTATAAACAATGACAGAGAAATGTAATTAAAAACCATTCCACAGAGCTAAACTCCAGGTGGTGCAATGTAATCAAGCAAAGCAACACTCGTCAACGCGACGTTTCAGGCAAGCAGCCAGCGGAGTGTTGTTTTGTTGTTGTCCGGAGACCAGGGATGAGCTGCCGACAGATGGGTGACTAAAGATGGCATTTAAAAATAAATTACATACAGCCCTCTTTGTCAGTCCACACATTGCCGGATGAAGGCCTCCCCCACTCCGCGCCCGTCACAGGTGGTTGGTCTGACTGTGGTCAGTTTGCTGATGGCACCTTGTGGACTGTCCCTTGACCTCCTGTCGACGAGCCTTCGGCACTGTACGTGGCCTCAAAGTGCACCCGGCCTGGCACAAGCGCCGTGGTGACGCCACCGTCACTGAGTGACGAATGGCAGGTATTGTGGTATTGGTGCAGATTGGTGAAGGGGTGATGGTACCAGACACGGTTCTGATGTATGTTGAACTTCTTTCGCACCGTACGTAGCCAACCTTGCTAATCGGAGGTGCCGCTGATGCCAGCCGTGACCCGGAATTAAACTCTGGGGTCACCATGATAGAGGTATTTTGGGTGAGATCGTGTGAAAATATAATGTGTCGTTAACCCACCACCACCCAACACCCGACACAGCCAATTAGTAAGGTTTGTCACGTGAACAGAACATGCCAATTAGTTACGAGTTCAGCACACCGCTGTGTTGGAGAGTAAACCCACAACATTACAATTCGCGTACGACGTTTCGCCGGTAATTACAACCACCCTCATCAGGCTGTCTACGTGACGAACCATACTAATGCGGGTTGTGGCGCTGTTTAACGACACATTTATATGTTTACGAGATCCGAGCCAAAAAAACATCTACTGTGGACAATATTGGTCGCGAAAGCCGATGACTACGACTACAACGACTACAACGACGACTACTACGTGTTACACTCGGGGGGCGGGGGGGGGGGGGGGTGTGGGGGGTCACCATTGTGCACGCGAAACGTCTCGGGCATTTGACGAATCTTACCCCCCCCCCCCCCCCCCAGTGTTGCCTGCTGCGGCGAGCGGCGGCGCATCTTCAGCAAACGCCGCGCAAAAAAATGATCGTTCAACAAGAAGCGCTAACCCGTTGCTCGCCCCCCTCCCGACTCAAGATAATGAGATCACAACATTACGACGCCGGCCCACCACCCCAATCCTCCCACCCTGCCTCCTCCACACCCCAAGAGAGCGCGCATTGCTTCAGGAGGAAACCCTACATCGCATTCCGATCTCGTCCACCTTCCAAGAAAACTCGATTCTGACCGAGAATGGGGGACCAAACCTGCGGTGGGCGAGCGGGGAGGCTTTAACGGGAGCGCGGGATTTAATCTTTCCACGGGGGGGGGGGGGGGGGAACGTGATATCGATGGGACCTTTTTTTGCCAATGTCAAACACATGATGGAAAAAGAGGACAAGGCTTTAACCGCTCAAGCCCAGCTATTAATGCTTTGATACTTGCATCGCGTTTGAGCCGCTCACCTTTTGGCGTTCTCTGGTCTAACGCCGGTGGTGAGACAAGGTCGTACAGAAGGCCGTACAGAAGGCTGTACGACCTCAGTTAAAAAAAAACAATGCGTAGATTATCAAAGCTTGTTTTTTGTTTTTGCATGTTTTGTGCCACAAGTTCGTCTGGTTAATGCAGACTTGGTATCTATTTGGTGATTGAACATCTTCACCCTTTCCCCTTCCGAGACACCTGCAAGTTGCAGTGGGGGGGTGTCCCGTTCACCGCTGAATCTGGTTCTGTTTCAATGACGTGCACACGATGACGTACACGTACGTTAACAGACTACACGTACGTCATCAGAACGGGAAAGGGTTAACGGGGGGAGTCGTCTCGAAGCGCTATCCACCACCTCGGCAAAAAAGGCCGCTGGAATGAAAGCGTCGACGCGGGCAGCAGCTCCTCCACGCCGCTGCTAAGCCAGCTCCGCTCGGAAGGCGAGACCAGTTCGATGCCCGCAACAGCTGCTGCGGCTACTGGGTCATTTCCGTGGGGGGGTGTAAAGTAAACAATGTGCACCATCTGTCGGCAAGGTGGATGGGCGTACATGTTATGTAATCGTTCTTGAGAGTTTTTCTCGAGAGAGAGAGAGAGGGCGCTTGACCTACAATTTAACACCGGCGAGTCGTCTTGCAAGGGGGTGGGAACACCCCGCACGTTTAGCCCGCCGCACGCGACCTGCCGATCGATTCGCCGCGGTGCGCTCATCTACGCTGCCGAGTCGACGGAGGTGGCGGGGAGACCTCATCGGAATTAGAATCCGTATCTATCCTGGGGGAATCCATGAACCTTGAAGCTCTTTTCACAGACGTCCGGTCGGGGCCGCGTCAGAAAGCTGTTCCAGCTGCCATGCCGGGAGATCGAACCGGCGACCTCTGGATTACCAGTCCGTGTACGCCAACCCTTAAACCGCCATCAGGAAAGATTCGATCGAAAATGCGACTGATTGACAGCCCTGACTCGGGTCGCCCCCTTTGAAAAAGAACACCCAGATAAATATGATCAAACGGTGAAAATAATGAAAAAAAACTGTGAAGCCTCGACCAGTGTCAGCAAGGGGCACTTCGAGGAGCTTTCAAAGACGATGTCCTTGCAGGTACGTATCATCCAGAAACTCTCAGGAACTCTCCAATGAGGCACCGTGTACTTGGCCTACAAGGGTTTTGCCTGCAGTGTCTACGTTGCCTGCAGATCCTGTGACGGTGAGCTCGGCTGCCATGGAATCAATCTCAGCCAGATAAATACATCACCGCGGAGTAGATACCGTCGTTCACAAAAATAGGTTTGCCATTCTGCTTATAACTGAAGGAGAACATTTCGAATGAGTAGGATAAGCAACAGGTAAACAACAACAACAACAACCCATCAGCAATAAATAATTCCTTATTCCAAAAATACAAGGTTGTTTGATGGGAGGACACGAACTGGCCTGGCTAGCGGGCAGAAACAAATTAATGGGGGTGATTAGTTGAGTGATTGCCATGCAGTGATTGCTGGTTAGCGACGCACATTGACGGGTGGCTAAATGACAATCTTTCTCGAATATTTGCCCACCGTCCGTCCTTCCGCTTCCAACTCGAGCACCGGAGTGGGCGCGGTCGCCGCACGCGAGGCCGCGGTGTCGAGGCACTGTCAAGGGCACCGGAGAATCCCTTCTCCCAACCACCCTTCGTCGTTCGGTGACTGGCGCTTAAAGAAAAAAAGGCACCCGAGATTCTGGAGAACTCATATCCACGTCTCGCCTGTGGCGGTGCGAAGAGTTGGTGTGTGGGTGGGTGGGTGGTGGGTGGACGGTGGGGGGCAGGTGGTGGGGGGGGGGAGGGTGGTGGGAGGGAGGGAGGGTGGGGAGGAAATTCCACGTGCCACTTACCGGCACCTTCGTGCGCTGAGGCCTCCTGCTCGGAGGTGCCGAAAAGGAATTGGTGCTTGGCCTGGGCGATCTTGCGCGCCCGAGGGGGACGTCGCCTCTCCCACCCACAGGAAGGTCTCCACCTGCACAGCGTCGCCATAACCAGCCGTCGTTGTTAGGGACCGTCCATAAATGACGTCACGCGATTTTGGACGATTTTTGACCCCCCCCCCCTCGTCACACGGCGTCACAAAAAGTCAGACCCCCCCCATCAAATATGACGCCACAAAGCTCTGCCCCCCCCCCCCCCCAAATAATAATACACGCTTCAAATCGCTTTGAACTATTATCACTGTAGTGTGTATTTAATGTGGTGCTGCACTCTGATGTTGTATTAGTGTTGTTATAACAATTAGTGTTGTTATAACAATTCTATATTTATTTAAAGTTGCGCATTTTGATGCGACGTCACATTTCTCACCCCCCCCCCCTCGTCACAGATCGTCACAAATGTCTGACCACCCCCCCCCCAGGTGCGTGACGTCATTTATGGACGGCCCCTTATCGTCTTTATCATCATCATCGTCGTTGTCACCTTCGTCCATGTCGTCACGTCATTATCGTCGTCGTCATCGCCGGCATCGTCGTCACCGTGATCAGTATTTGCCACCATATCGTCACGATCATCGTTTTCGGCACACCAGTACGATTGTCATCACCATCAACATTGTTCTCATTACCAGTCATCATTACTCTCAATATGATCATTGCTATCATCACCACCATTATTACCTCCACGGTTAACGAAATGTTTAACTTAATTCGTTCATAAAGAACATTAACACAACATTGCAAAGAAAACTCAATGCAGTCGATTATTAATTTAGTGCAACTTTGTTATTATTTTAAAGCAGCTTCTCGAAACTTTTCAAACCGCTCCTCTCATACAAACAAATCGGTTGGTGCTGTCACATTGCCAGCGGCGCATGACCACAATTAACAACCACAACAACAACAAGGCATTCGTCAATGGCTTTAAAGGAAGAAAACAACTACAGACACCTAAAATCGATGACATTTTGGACACTGGCCCTTCCTCTGAATGTACCTGCTGTGAAGACGACACGTCGCCTCTTCTATACACAGTACAAATTTCCTCGTCAGACCACAACAGTCGATATATTTGACGAACGCATCGAGTTTCCCCCATACATGCGGATATACATACAGAGCGCACCCACCCACCAGAGGTCGCAATCGGGTACCCGATACCCGTACCCTACCCGATACCCGGCTGCGACCCTGGTGCGGCGACGGAAAAGTGCCGAGGAGTCGCGGGCGGCCACCCACGGACTCACCGAAGCTCGGCCAACGATTTTGAATCCGGCGTTACGTGAACAGACAGCTGGGACGCACGCGGAATCACGAGGAAGGAACGGGGGGAGGGAACGGGGGAGGGGGGGGTGTCAACACGCACCCGGACACGGGAGCGTAACTTGCGCGCAGCAAGAGGGGAGGAGGTAATGGCAACGGCGTGACCACTTGGCGTGGCTTCTGGAAGGGTGTCCCACTTCGCGTAGGTGTGTCTGTGTGTGTGCCTGTGTGTGTGTGCGTGTGTGTGTCTGTGTGTGCGTGTGTCTGTGCGCGTCTTTCTGTGCGTGTCTTTCTGTGTGTCTGTGCGTGTGTCTGTGTGTGTGTCTTTCTGTGTGTCTGTATGTGTGTGTGTCTGTGCGTGTCTTTCTGTGCGTCTGTGTGTGTGTGTGTGTCTGTCTGTGTGTGTGTGTCTGTGCGTGTCTTTCTGTGCGTGTGTCTTTCTTTGTGTGTGTCGTTCTGTGTCTGTGTGTCTTTCTGTGTCTGTCTGTGTGTGTGTCTGCCTGTGTGTATGTCTGTCTGTGTGTGCGTGTGTCTGTGTGTGCATGTGTCTGTCTGTGCGTGTCTTTCTGTGCGTGTGTCTTTCTTTGTGTGTGTCGTTCTGTGTCTGTGTGTCTTTCTGTGTCTGTCTGTGTGTGTGTCTGTCTGTGTGTCTGTCTGTGTGTGTGTCTGTCTGTGCGTCTGTCTGTCTGTGTCTGTCTGTGTGTGCGTGTGTCTGTGTGTGCGTGTGTCTGTGTGTGCGTGTGTCTGTCTGTGTGTCTGTCTGTCTGTGTGTGCGTGTGTCTGTGTGTGCGTGTGTCTGTGTGTGCGTGTGTCTGT
The DNA here is from genome assembly GCF_964198595.1 of Lampetra fluviatilis. NCBI lineage: Eukaryota > Metazoa > Chordata > Hyperoartia > Petromyzontiformes > Petromyzontidae > Lampetra > Lampetra fluviatilis. The sequence goes on from NC_136315.1 coordinate 5,496,215, forward strand.
GTGTGCGTGTGTCTGTGTGTGCGTGTGTCTGTGTGTGCGTGTGTCTGTGTGTGTGTCTGTCTGTGTGTCTGTCTGTCTGTGTGTGCGTGTGTCTGTCTGTGTGTGGCCGTGCGTGGTGTTGGCCACCCACCCCCTTCGTGTGCCGCACCGGCCTTAATAGGTGCTCGCTAACAGCACTTGCCCCCACAGTCTGGTCAGGCCATACGGGTGATCTTTGCGTGTCTGTGTGTAGACCGCTTGTGTTGCATGTTATTATTGGGGCGTGTAGCGTGGGGGGGGAGACCGGTTTTTTGGGGCGGGGAACAGGAAAGGTCAGCCGAGTGCACGGAGCCCCAAGTGAGGAGTGGTCACCGTGAGGAGCTCCAAGTGAGAAGTCACCGTGAGGAGCTCCAAGTGAGGAGTGGTCACCGTGAGGAGCTCCAAGTGAGAAGTCACCGTGAGGAGCTCCAAGTGAGGAGTGGTCACCGTGAGGAGCTCCAAGTGACGAGTGGTCACCGTGAGGAGCTCCAAGTGAGGAGTGGTCACCGTGAGGAGCTCCAAGTGAGGAGTGGTCACCGTGAGGAGCTCCAAGTGAGGAGTGGTCACCGTGAGGAGCCCCAAGTGAGGAGTGGTCACCGTGAGGAGCTCCAAGTGACGAGTGGTCACCGTGAGGAGCTCCAAGTGAGGAGTGGTCACCGTGAGGAGCTCCAAGTGAGGAGTGGTCACCGTGAGGAGCTCCAAGTGAGGAGTGGTCACCGTGAGGAGCTCCAAGTGAGGAGTGGTCACCGTGAGGAGCCCCAAGTGAGGAGTGGTCACCGTGAGGAGCTCCAAGTGAGGAGTGGTCACCGTGAGGAGCTCCAAGTGAGGAGTGGTCACCGTGAGGAGCCCCAAGTGAGGAGTGGTCACCGTGAGGAGCTCCAAGTGACGAGTGATCACCGTGAGGAGCTCCAAGTGACGAGTGGTCACCGTGAGGAGCTCCAAGTGAGGAGTGGTCACCGTGAGGAGCTCCAAGTGACGAGTGATCACCGTGAGGAGCTCCAAGTGAGGAGTGGTCACCGTGAGGAGCTCCAAGTGAGGAGTGGTCACCGTGAGGAGCTCCAAGTGACGAGTGATCACCGTGAGGAGCTCCAAGTGAGGAGTGGTCACCGTGAGGAGCTCCAAGTGAGGAGTGGTCACCGTGAGGAGCTCCAAGTGACGAGTGATCACCGTGAGGAGCTCCAAGTGAGGAGTGGTCACCGTGAGGAGCTCCAAGTGACGAGTGGTCACCGTGAGGAGCTCCAAGTGACGAGTGGTCACCGTGAGGAGCTCCAAGTGACGAGTGGTCACCGTGAGGAGTGGTCACTGTGAGGAGCTCCAAGTGAGGAGTGGTCACCGTGAGGAGCTCCAAGTGAGGAGTGGTCACCGTGAGGAGCTCCAAGTGAGGAGTGGTCACCGTGAGGAGCTCCAAGTGACGAGTGGTCACCGTGAGGAGCTCCAAGTGAGGAGTGGTCACCGTGAGGAGCCCCAAGTGAGGAGTGGTCACCCTGAGGGGCCCCAAGTGAGGAGTGGCCACCATGAGCCCACGGTGGTGTCGGGCCAAAGACCGCGTCCGGGCTCCATTGTCGCGCGGGGAATTTTTCTTGTTTTTGTTTTTAAATCCCAAGCGCTCGACGCCCTCTGCGCTCTTTTGCCCCGCGCGCGTGCCTCTCGTTCTTGCATTCCATTTCCAATAACAATTACGGAGTACATTTCGGCATTCGTGCCGTTCTCACGGCGCAAGGCTATTCCCCCTCGTCGTCGTCCCCCCCCCCCCGCAAAGGCACCGTTTTTTTTCTCCCGCACGCTACTGGAGTCTGCTCGTCCACCGGTTGCTATCTGCCTTTACTCAAACTTGATTTGAAGCTTCCGTGACTGCGGGAATTACTCTTTGGTTCTTTCGGTAAAGTCACGTAGGTATCAAATAAAATCAATCACGACGTTTCGGGCGCAACACAAGCGTCTGTCATCAGGTGCGGAAAGCATGGTCTGCTGCTGATGCAGACTGTTTTAAAAGGCCAAGGGTCATAAAGAAGTGGCCAGGGCTAGTGATGTTAATGTGAGAAATTAGCATGTAACTGTAAATAGGAGAGCGGCCTCCTCGACGAGGGCACGGAAGTGGCTATGTTAATGTGAGAAATTAGCATTATGTTAATGTGAGAGATTAGCATGTCACGTAGTTATAATGTATTGTCTTTCTCCGTGACTTTGCCTTTACCCACTTCAGTAATTTGCGAGGCATTATATTTGGAAATCAAATTTTCGTCCGTGACTCTGGCCACACATTGGCCGACTTCTCTTTCGAATAGCGTCGCTGGGTCGTTGAACAGTCCCGCACAAGGGCCGACCGTTGCCTATCGCACGCATGTGGAACTTCTTTCGCACCGTACGTAGCCGAGCGTGCTAATCGGAGGTGCGAATCGCACCACTTGCGACAAGCTGCGTGGGCCGTGCGTGGCTGGCTGATGCCCCAAGCCAGGCTGCGTTTCCTCCAAGTCAGTATTTTGTTGGAAAAAATGCGTCGAGTAATATGAATTTTCATTTCCATTTCACAAAATCCGGTGTCATTCCTCGCAGCAGCAGCAGCTTTTGGTTAAACCGTCGAACGAAGACGGTTACCGCATTGCCGCGCTTTTCCGATGCACTTCTGAGGCCGTCTGGAACGCTCTTCCGATATTAGGAAGCCACTGGAGCTATACACTTTTAAATCATCATCTAGATTGCAAACTGATTTCTTGAGAACTGCTTTTTGTATTTAGGTAGTCGTCCTTCCCCTTGCACCTCCAATTAGCATGGTTGGCTACGTACGGTGCGAAAGAAGTTCCACACACGTACATACTTATATAACTGGACCAAAGCATGCACTGTAAAGCCACGCTTGCAAATTCCATAACACCGAACTTGGCATCTCGGTGAATGTAAACAGTCTACCGCATAATTTCATTGAGACGTGTTCAGGACTGAACGGCACCAGACGTGTGACGATGCCAGCACAGACAAGCCTTCATCGAGCAGTTAATAGAGCATGGCTTACGGTGAGTAGACACACCATGCAAGACGGCCGATTGCTCAACTCTGCAATTTTAAGCCATTTCGCTTCAAGGCATGGCTCAAATTCCAACTCCGATGCCTCCGTGAGTAAAGACCACTTTCGGAAATGTCTCCTTACACCCCCGTCATCCTCATACATATGTAATAAAAGACTCGGACGCTTCTCTCTGTCCTGTGTCCTTTATTTGGGTTCGATCTCTTTTCCCTCACGGCACTCCCCTATATACTCTCTGCTCTGCAGCCCCAGGCTGCTGTCGCTCACGTAGCCCAACTCCCTCCTAGCAGACCCGCTGCTGTCTCGTCGCGCAGACCCCTGCTGCCCAACTCCTCCCTTGCAGACCCGCTGCTCTCTGCAGCCTCCTCGCTGCTCCTGCTGCCCGGGGGTCGGTCACCGTTGGCCGACGGTGCCGATCCTCGTGGCCCGGGTGTGTGGCGATCTCGCCACTCTCTCTCTCACCCTTCGCCCTGCGTGGCCTCACACTTTCCCAGTCTCCGATCACTCCCGACTGCTTCCGGTTACCCCCCTTATAGACCTCTACCCTCTCCCCCACGTGACGTAACTCCTCCCCCCATGACGTCCTTCCGGGAGGTCGTTTACGCCCGCATTACACATACGGAGAGATACGACACGATTTAAAACACCACTCCCTTCCAGCCATTGCCTCGGTCGACTCAATGCTTACACGGAATCTGGATGTTTATTCATCCTGGAGAAATCCGATGAGCTATGCAGCTCTTTTTCACAGATGTCCAGGAGGGGCACGGGGTCAGAAGGTTACAACAACAAACACCCACCCCCCTCGCCCCCCCCCCAAATATAGACAATGTAAGTGTTTCAAAGTCACACCTCATTTCAATTCATATCACACGAGTTCCTCGTTTTGTTCATGTTTTGCACTTTTTAAACTTGTTCATTATTTCCTTCGAACACATTGTCCTGCGGAGGGAGCTGGTAGGAACGTTGGGTTGCTCGGTTAATGGCCAGGGTCAACGGCGGCGTGGTGTATTCCGCAAATATGCCCGACTGTGAGGGCGGGCACAAGCCGGCGTGAGTAGGTTAAACGTTGAATTGTATAAGGGCACCACGGGGTGACCAGCCCCTCCCCACCCAGCCCCTCCCCACCATCCCCACCCAGCCCAACCATCCCCACCCAGCCCCTCCCCAATGGGTCTCTATGTAAGTCTACATGTCCCTGTGTAAGTCCATGGGTCTCTATGTAAGTCTACATGTCCCTGTGTTAGTCTATGGGACTCTGTTGGTACTTCATTCATCATGATGAGAAACATTTCACGATGTAAGTTATGGGCAAAACTTTCACCCCCACCCCCTTCCCCCACCCCCTCTACTTGGCACTTCAATTAACTTTTGCAATTCAAAGGGCCTTGATTGAATTTGCAAAAAAAATCCATTCCTTTCTGTCGCATTTTCACCAGCTAATGTGCAGCGTATCTTGTTGTCTCGCCTGTTTTGGTGAGGTCTGTTTACTATCGTAGCCTACACGCATTTATTTTGCATGAATTGAGATCGATCCACACGCGCACGCGACTCGATGGGCATGTATCGCGTGACTTTGGGAAATCGACGCCAATCGGTGACTCGGTGCATCACGGCACCCCGAATGCAATCTGCACAAACCACACCGTGCTCGATGATTGCCGCCGATACATACGGGAATTAACCCTTTCCCACTCCGATGACGTACGTCATCAGTTTGTCATCAGAGAACTGATGACGTGCACAACATGGAAGGGGTTAATGCCATCGTGCCGTACACGTACTGCACGTCATCGCAACGGATTGGGAAGTAAAAGTCCACGCGGGAGGGTGTGTGGCACAGTGGCGGTCGTGTCGCTATGGTTCTCTGAGTACGGCGGCTTTAAAATCGACGGCGCTGCTACGCCTCCCTAAATAAAATTAATGCCGAGCCCCTTGCGCTCGTCCCGACATTCAGCGGTGAACGGGACACCCGCCCTGCAACTTGCAGATGTCTCGGAACGGGAAGGGAACGGGAAGGGAACACACGTCTTGCGTGTGATGCAGTGTGATAGAACCAGCTGTTGCACTAAGACTCAAACCATCATCATCAGCAATCATCAATCCACTGCTGGATGAAGGCCTCCCCAAGCCTTGGCCACGTCATTACGTCACCCTTTCAAACGAGACGTTCCCATCTCAAGGGATTATACAGATAAAACATTCAAATTTCAAATGTAGAAATCTCACAGCCCGGCGAAGTACAGTACTGGGATAACAATCACACGAGCCGATATCATCGCTTCCCCCCCCCCATCTCTCGCGGACGAGGAGGGCTCGAGGAATGGCAAAAAAGAAGATGCTGCATTTTGCTGAAACACAAACCGAGGTTTGGCACAAAGCTGACAAGTGAGACCGCGGACAGAGGCGAGCGTTGTAGCGTTTGGCCCCGGAGAGGACAGGGAGTGATTGTAAGGCAGAATAAATACGTCCATCCCGGCAACGGCAACAAACGGAGGGCGTTAAAAGCGCCGCCGAGTTGGGCGAGATGCTGCCACAGTTGTGACGGCAGGGAGTCCTGCAAGGTGCACGTGTTGAACGTCTTTCGCACCGTACGCAGCCAACCGCGCTGATCGGAGGCGCCGGGTGGAAAGCCAACAAACTGAACGCGAAAATCAGTTCTAAAGAAATGCATTTCCCATCGAGTTTTAAAAGCTCACAGCTCCAGTGGCTTCCTAACATCGGAAGGAAGAACGTTCCAGACGGGCCGAGGAAGCGCACGAGGCGGTGACCGCCGTATTTGTTCGATCGCTCGGTCAAGAGCAAGGTGGCCAGGAGATGCCAACCACCTCGCCTGGTATGCAGGAGGTCGTGGATTCGATCCCGACCCTGACGCCTGCTGTATATATGGAGCTTGCGTGTTCTCCCCGTGGTCGCGTGGATTTTTCTCCTGGCCCTCCAGGTGTTTCCCCTCTACATTTCGAAACATCCATTTGCAGTGATTGGCTGCCATGCAATTTCCACACGGTGAGCCCATTTCGTTGGGCTATCATCTGCGACAGCCAGGTCGCTTCTGCAAAAAGAGCTATGTAGCTCAGTGGGCCTTGCCTGGTCAGCAGAAAATAAGTAACATTTTAAAAACTTAAAAAAAAATACGCTTTTATGAAATGTACTAGTAATGGTAGAAATCCACGACTCCAGGAAGTGGCCCCGAAGCTTGCCATAACGTAAGGGACCGTGGCCAATTACGGCCAACGTCAGTTGAGCGTGGACAAAAGCCGAAACATAACATATAAAAAAGGAATGTTTAAAAAAAAACATTTTTTATGATAAAATATAAGATTGTCATCAGTTTGACATAAGTATACCAAGGACGCAGTCGATACCACATTGGGAAGTGGGTTAAAATTGAGTTACAAGATTTGAGGATACAACAACGACAACAACGACAGTTAAATGAAAGCGTGTAAAAAAATGTGGCATGGCCACTTGGGGGGGGGGGGGGGGAACCGATGCCCTCTTAAACTCGCGCCCTAAGCCTCCCCGTGCGCGAAGAGGCCAAGGGTCACCGGGAGCCGAACCGCGGTGACCTCCAACGACTCGACGCGTCATCGCTGCCACGACGACGTTCATCGTGTGGCTCGTGAACCACCTCGGTGCAAAGACCACGGGCCGTTGTTTCTCTGCGTCAGCGTCGCGGCATTCGCCCCGCTTCTACGCCAACAGAGCCCCGTAGCCGCCTGATGGGCCCTAATTAAGCGGGAGATTACCCATCAACATTCATTATCCCCCTTCTGCGGCAGAGGCCTGTGTAGCCATGGTTACGTAGGCAGCGGCTATATATTATTTGTCTTCTTTTTCTTTACAATGTAGCAGCGGTAGGTCGCCTCTTACGTGGTACAGTAGACGCGTGATGTATAAGCACACCCGTTGGGAGCAAGGCCAGCTGTGCTTATATCCAAAGTATTGGTGTGCTCGTATTAGAAGTTACCCTTTGCCTTCTTCGCCCACCCCCCCCAACCTATCCCCCACCCCAGTGCAAGCATGTGTTGCTTACATGTGAACTGTGCTTATATAGGGGGAGGACAACAAACTAAACACACACACAAAACAGTTACAAAGAAATTAGTATTCAATCCAGAGGTCGCGGGTTCGATTCCATCTCCCGGCGTGGTGGGGAGATGTTAATCAGCTTGCTGGGTATACGGGAGGTTGTGGGGTCGATCCCGACCCTTGACGCCTGTAAATTTGGAGTCTGCGTCTTTCTCTGCCCGTGATCGACGCGGATTTTTTTCTCCAGGTCCTCCGATTTTTCCCTTCATTTTTAGAATCAACATGAATTCAGAGCATTTAGCTGCCATACATTTCCACGCGATAAGCCACTTTGTTGAGCGATCATTTGTGGCCAGGTTGCTTCTGAAACAGAGCTATACAGCTCAATGGGCCTTTCCTGGTAAAATAACGGTGCGGAGAAGTAGGCCAGACGCCCCAGAATTTGGGGGCAGTTTTGAGCAGCTCCTTGTAGCGGAGGTCCCTTCCGCCAGCAGTGGCATCAGGTGGCAATTTGCAGGGCTGCACCTTTATACATCCGGATGTTATTGTACGGTATTTGGGTTCCCTGGCCGTGGCCTACGATGGTGGGGGGCAGAGCCGTCCTCTTGGGGTGCCGGCAATTCGGGGGGGGACGCCCCGGGCCCCGCGCTTTGGGGGACCCCCCCCCCCCCCCCCTCCCATGCGCTGGCAACGTTACGATGTCAGATGATGTAATACTGCCGGTTTAGTTTGAAGACGTCGGAGGGGATGGCGGGGGACCCACGCACATGGGAATTTTCCCGGACCCCCACACCACCCCCCCCCCCCCCGCTCTGGAAGGCCCTGGTGGCAGGGGTCTTTACAGTCTCATTTGCGGCAGGTGGCACGCTTTGGCAATTCCTCGCCGAGGTTGCCGAGCTACCGCGGCGGCGGCGGCATTCGAGACGCGGATTCAGTGCAAAGTGCCCTGCGGATGGCGGCGAGTGCTACGGCGCTGTGGTGGTTGTTGCCTCCTCGTGATATTCCTACCGGGGGGATGGTGGGAGAGACGGCTTGCACTGCGCAACGCTGAAACCAAGACCAACAAAAAATGCATCCACGGTGCCCCGACCCTGCTTCCCATCCATCGACTGGGGCCTCCACCGCCCCCTCCCCCCTCTCCTCACGCTTTAGCATTAAAACAAATATGAGATACATTTTTTGGAGGAGAAAAAAACTAAGAAACGCACGAAAGCCAGTCCATCAAGGAAGCCTCTTTCCTGTTTGGACATGGTGCGCAATTTTTTTGTTTTGATTTTCGCAAGCGGACAAACGCACGGATGTGCTCGCGTTCTAACGCGCACGTGCCAACACCGACGCCTACGTGTGTGCGTCTAACACGCATGTGCCAATCGCACCGGTACGCAATGTAACGTAACATTTTAACAAAAAAGTGGAAGGTTTTTTTTGGTTTAAAGTGTCGGGATTTTTACGTAAACATCACGCGCATATTTGGCGTGAGCCTTTCGGCGGGTGAGCCGTCGACAGGTTTCGTAGTTTTTACGAAATCACGTCTCGCGCGTTCCAGCACACGGACGAAGCCTAGTTGGCTCACTGACAAAAGCGTAACTGCTGTCGGCGACGAGAACGGATGATGTAACAATTCCATGTTAATGTTGATTCGTATGTTGTTTTTTTCTGACTTTATGTGAACGAAAAGACACAACATTCGCCCGTTTTCTTATTAAAAATAGGTACATTTCTAAATTTCACGGTCCTGATCACAAAAACAAAGTTTGTGGGGAATAATAGCCATTTTCTATACTTTTTATGCATAAGCAATTACAAAATAACACTTACTACCCCGGAACAAAAATTGTGTTACATAGTGTTATTTTCGCGAAACCCAACGGGTGTGTCTGCGGGCCAGGGGAATGATCCGATGCGTCGTTAACACACCCGAGTAACAGGCATTCGTGCCCGATCAAAAGTACGACCGCATTTCATCCGCGTCAATGAAATGGCCGAAATGTTACGGCTCAACATTTACAAGGGCTCATATTTGATGTTCGGGTCAGGCTGCGGAAATGTGTGGAGTGCCCTCGCCTCCGTCCGACGCGGCCAATGAGCAATAGTTGCCACGCGGTGAACAAACGAGGCCAGTTTATCGCTGCTTTCGGCAGCACCGCCAGCGTGGCAGGAGAGCGATCCGCTGCGTTCAACCGTTGAGTACGTTTGTTCGCTGGTAGTTACAACCAGCATCGTGAGGCACTTGCCAAGTCCTCCAATTCTGGCTGCGTCGGGTGGAGAGGAGGAAAGTACGCAACGCATTTCGCCGAAGCAATCCGACCACAAAACAAAATCAACCACGAATCGTAACATCGGTCTCGAACGCAACGGCCCGCGCGGCGCGACATCGTCACGCGCGGCACAACGGCGGCGATCTAACGGAGCGGTGCGATCGTGAAGCCGGCCCAGAGGACCGCAGCTCCACGGGGTCTTCGAGACTGCGTGCAGTGCCACCGCGAGATCGTGCGGAATACGGCGCGCCAAGGTGCACTCAATCGCAAAGAATGCAACCCTCCATCAAAGTGAGTTATAAGTGAGGTTGTTCTTGTTGTGGTGTGTGTGAAGGGACCGCATGTCCTGCGAAGGTGAATGCGGTGATGTGTTATTTATTTCAAGAGCTAAAGGTGCAGGCCCTGCAATTGCTCGCTCATGCCACTGCTGGCGGAATGGAATTCCCTTGGTAAAAACACCCTCCAGAGCCCCTCTTTGCCTTACTCTTTCACGCCGTCCTAACGTCTTGAAAGGGGGGTCCCCGTAGGGGCACGCACAATTCATTAGCACGGCACGCGACATGCCGACCGACGAACCGTTGGGCGCCCATCGAGACTGCTGGGCGGTGCGGGGGGGGGGGCGTTGGGGAAAACTCGCAACCTCAGATCGACGGTTTCGCCGTGCGATTGGAACCGAATCCAACAAGTCCGGCAGGATAACCGTGACGCCGCCGCGGCAGCCTCCCGCATTACAAACGTGGTGTCAACAAGACCACGAAAGCAAGATAAGCGACTGTATTGCTCGGGGACATTTGCAAAAAACCCATTGATCTGCCGCCTCTGGGAAGCCCTACCACCACCACGACCAAAAAAAGACAAAGACGAAAATCCCCCGTATAGCCGTAAGATACTGTTGGGGCAAGTGCTATTAGCGAGCATCTACGAAGGCCGGCACAGCACATTGGGGGGTGGGTGGCCAGCATCACGCCCAGCCGCCTTTGTCTCCCCAGAGGCGATGTTCACACACCACACAAGGTACTCATTTGAGGCTGAGTCGACCCAGGAACGGATAAGATAATCGTCACCGGTGTTGGCCGGAAATCGAACTCGGGTCACCGGGTTCATAGCGAAGCGCGCTAGTGGCTACGCCACCACTCCCCACCAACACCACCATTACCACGACGTGCTCACGCAGCCTCCACCACCCCAAGGTTTCCTGGCCTAGGCAAACCCCGCGGCGAGCGACCTCGTCGCAAGCGGTGCCCGTTCCAGGGGCGCCGCGGTGGCGAGATGTTGACTACCTCCCCTGGTATGCAGAAGGTCTTGGGTTCAACCCCGACGCCCATACATTCGGAATTCACGTGGCCTCCCCATGTTCGTGTGGATTTTTTTTTTCTCCTGGTCGTCCGGTTTTTGCCTCCACATTTAAAATCAACATCAAGCGTGCAGAGTATTTGGCTGCGATAAATTTCGACTTGATAAGCTGCTTCGTTGGGCTATCATTGGTGGCCAGGTCGCTTCTGAAAAAGAGCTATATAGCCTTACCTGGTAAAAAAAAGTAAAAAAATTGTTGATAGTTTCAGTTGGCGGGCCGGGAGATCGAGTGGAATCGACTCAAACCGGCCATGGTAGCGTCCCTAACATCCTTCTGATATTAGGTAGCCACTGGAGCTATGCACTTTTAAATATAGATCGAAAACGAATTTATTTTAGAACAGCTTTTTGTGTTTCATTTGTTGCCCTTCCCCCGGCACCTCCGATTCGCACGGTTGGCTACGTACGGTGCGAAAGAAGTTCAACATACATGCGTGCGTGCATATCTTACAGGACTCCCTGCCATAATAACTGTGGCAGCGTCGCCAAACTCGGTCAGATTTCAACGCTCTCCTTTTGTCGTCGTCGCGATGGTCGCATTTATTCTGCCTTACGATCACTCGCCGTCCTCCCAAGCCCAAACGCGGCAATGATTTTTGCACTTAGTTTGTTGTCCTTTCTCCCCGGCACCTCCGATCAGCACGGCTGGCGAGGTACGGCGCGAAACAATCTCAACATCCATACGTTACTCTGTATTGTGATTGTCACATTTACGATCTCAAATCCCATCGCACCGCGCGAGGGCAGACGATGAGCCCGCAGATTTGATGCGTAGCCCGGCGAGGGGTTTTTACCGCGCCGGCCGTGTGCGCGTCCCTGCGAGTGCCGGGCGGATGGCGAGTGGCGCACTGAGGGCAGACACACGATCGAGCGCCGCCGCCGCCGCCGCCACTCGCGAACACAGCCACGGCCATAGATCCATACGGCAGGCGGTCTCCCTGGGACTTGCCGGCCTCGGTAAACGCTCTGTGGGAGCGGATAACGATTTGTGGCTGCAGCGGTTGCAATTCGAATGACGTACAGTACGCCGCGTTCTATACCGTCACGTTGTTATTGTTGTTGTTATTGTTGTTATTATTGTTATACATGCAGCCGTGGTGTATTGGTTAGCACGCTGTCAATTATAATCCAGACGTCATCGGTTCGATCCAACCTCTCAGTGTGGCAGCTGAAACAACGGTTCATGTTCTTTAATTAACGCCCCCCAGCCTCCGTCTACCCCGCAGCACAAATGGGTCCGCAACAGCCCGTCGATAGGCAGGTTTGAGCGTGGCGGGGTAAATCGTGGGTACTCCCATCTCTTCCAAATGGTCTGGTGCCAGCATCGACGAACAGGCCAAATGCGGGGTTTTTCTATTTGTACTTGTGCTACGTTCAGCTCGCTTGACGCAGCTGGCCGACGGCACGCTCGGAGCAATCCCTTTTCGAGATCCTCTAGTGGGGGGTGACCTGCCGGCAGTCACGTGAGCAAGACGATTTGTTTCTTTCACAAAGCTAAAGGTAAACCAGCAACGTCGAGAGTCAAAGTGTGGACGCCGCTAAATGGACACGGCGCAAAAATGTGCGCTTCACGTTGACATTCAAAGACGAAGAGAGAGGAGCGGCGTGGCTTCGATAGCACACGCAGGATGGAGACATTATGCTCTCAGTTCTTTCGGTAAAGTCACGTAGGTAAAAAATGAAATTAAAATTAATAAAAAAATCAAAACAATAAAATCACGACGTTTCGGAGGCAACCTGAAGACGGAAGCTTGTGTTGCCTCCGAAACGTCGTGATTTTATTGTTTTAATTTTTTTATTAAGTTTGATTTCATTTTTTACCTACGTGACTTTACCGAAAGAACTAAGAGTATGAATCCTTGCAGTCACGAAAGCTTCAAATCTAGAATTAAAGACATTATTTTCAACGTGAGACGGTCAGCGGAGAAGAGGAAAATCCCGAGGCTGTTTTTTTTTTAAATGTTACCCAGGGTAAGGGACCCACTGAGCTACGTGGCTTCACTTTCAGAGGCGACCTGGCCGCAAACGATGGCTCGGCCAAGTGGCTTATCACGTGGAAATTTTCTCGCGTTAAAATAATCTAAGCGCGCGATGCCGATTTTAAATGTGGAGGGGAAAAACCCGCTGGATCCGGTGAAAAATCCACGCGACCACGGGGAGAGAGACACCGCAAACGCGTCGGGAATGAACCCACGACCTCCCGTATACCGGGCGAGGCAGTCAACAGTCCAGAAGAACCAAAGAGTATGGAGTCCAGATGTTACCTAGACTTGAGCAGGGGGTCAGTAAGTCGTTCGCATGGACGACCAAGGGGGAGGGCTAATTCCACACCGTGGGAGAAGGACCGCCCTCTGAGCAGAGTTTGATTTAGGATTTTGCCCAGAGCAAATCTTGGTTACGGGCGCAGAGAGCAAGCGAGGAAGGGGAGTGGAGTGATACTACAGGAGAGAATTAGGCGGGGTAGAGTCAACGCAGGATGATGGGTCGTTCCCATCTCTCGTGGAAATTCCGTATTACTGTGGCAGGGACCAGGCTACCCGCAGGACAAGAACCGTTGGCATCTCGTAGAATGATGCTCAACGATTGATGACCATTTTATGCACAGCTGGAATAATAAACGCACTATTCTATTGTTGATAGCGTCTAAATCCGTCAACGGAGCTGTATCCAAGTGAAGGATATGAGGATACGTACGTGGTGTTCATGGCGAGGAGCGGTGGGGCGTAGTGGTTAGTGACCCTCGCTGCAAACCGAGCATCCCGAGTTAAACTCCTGGCCATGGCTAACATCGGCCCGTGAGTGACATCTGAACCCGGGTCACGCGGCCGTCCTCTTTGGTGACCATCCCGCAGTGACCCGCGGCAAAGTACGGCGTGCGGAGACCTCCTCCATCCATCAGCGGACTGACAAAAGCGCTGCGGCAAGTACAGTAATTGCCGGACGAACGAGCGTAGTTTTAACACGCGCACACACAACGACAACCGCCATTCGCCACTAAGTGGCGGTGACGTCACCACGACGCTTGTGCCAGGTCATGTGCACCTTGAGGCCACGTGAAGGCAGGAGGTCATGGGGCAGACTCAGGTGCCACGGGTCGACTGACCGAGATGACTGGCTGATACACCACCTGTGCCCCCTACTGTGCCAACTTGCTCTGCTTTAGCCACCCGGCGCTCCGCTCGTTGTTGTGAGCGTCGCTCCTCCGCCCTCCGTTGTTGTTGGGCACACACACACACGCGCACACACACGCACACACACACACGCACACACACGCACACACACACACACGCGCGTGCCTGAATCCCGGGGGCTGGGTCACAGTCCGCGATGGAGAGATTCCGGCTCGATAGTGCGTGCAGTGTGGCAGAGTTTGAACCCCGCGCGCGGCGGTGGTGGAATTCTTTTTTTCTTTCACAAAAATCCGTCGTTGTGCCGCACGGCGTCCAGGTCGACCGCTCCCCTCCACCATCCCTCCCGTCGACCGCCGTGCGTCTCTCACGCGCCGCACATTCGCCGGCCAATGCGTCCCGCACGAGCGAGCACACGAGGGCCCCTTCAAGGACCCCCCCCACCCCGCCCCCCGCGAGAGTCAAGAGAGCGGCAGAGGCGAAGCGGCGCTTTGAGGACCCCCGCCACCATTAGCACGTTGGAGGAAACGGCAGTGGTTATACAACCACACCGTCTCAGCTCCTGAGGTTTGAGCCGTACGTCGCTCAGACGTGTGTTTGTGTGTTTTTCGGGTCGTGCCGCGCATGTGTTGTTGGGCACGATGTCCGACGTTTCGCTACGCGTGCTGGGAGCTGCTCCAGGAACTTCAGTTCAGTTCGCGTAGAAGCTTTCGGACCGTGGTAGCGAAACGTCGGACAACACGCGACTGGATACAATCCAAAAACACGTTGCAGAGCAATATTAATCCACTGCAACTGTTTTTCATCACAGTCGCGGACATTTCTGAAAAGTGGGAAACCTTTGGCATTCAAATACTTCAATTCCTCTGCCCGCGTGTTCCCCGATCGCGTGGATCATTTCTAGGGTCGCCAGCTCCTCCAGCGCGAGAAGACCCTGCAGACTTTATCCGCAACCCGCCACTACAGCGCGCTTGGCTACGTAGGGTGCGAAAGACGTTCCAACACACGCGCAAACGCGCAATCAAGTCTCTCTGCAATGACGCGGAGGGAGCTAGAACAGTGCCCAAACACGCGGTTTTACAAAAAAAAAAAACATTCCGTACGACTAAAAAACTCAAATGAACAACAGCGCGAAGAGAGCGCGGAGTTTGCGATGAAAGTGCCCAAATGGGTGTCTCACACGAGGCCGGTTTCCTCTTCCCCGGCAGCCGCGCAGCGTGGAGCGCCCCGGAGAGTGGAGCCCACGCCGGGAGTGCGCGACGTGATCACCCTGGCAGCTGCTGCTGCTGCTGCCGCCGCCGCTTGCGGAAACGCGCGGCGGAAAGGAACGGAGAGGTGGGGCGAGACTCGAGAATGAGCGCTGCGGTGCGCGCGCGAGACACAGAGGGAGTGCGGGGGGGGAGAGGGGGGGGGGAGAGGGGGGGGAGAGTGGGGGGGTAGGGGGGGGAGTGTGGAGGGGGGGGAGAGTGGGGGGGGGGGAGAGAGCGGGGGGGGACAGAGAGAGCGGGGGGGAGCGGGGAGGGGGGAGACAGAGAGAGAGGGGGGTGGAGAGTGGGGGGGGAGAGTGGGGGGGGAGAGAGCGGGGGGGGGAAAGAGAGAGCGGGGGGGGGTGGGGGGGGTGGGGGAGGAGAGAGGGGGGGGGAAGAGACAGAGAGAGCGGGGGGGAGGGGACAGAGAGAGGGGGGGGGAGAGACAGAGAGAGCGAGGGGGGAGCAGAGAGAGCGGGGGGAGAGAGGGCGGTGGGTAACGAGGGCAGACAGAGAGAGAGAGGAGGGAGAGCTAAAAGGGCAGCGAACTTGCTATGAAGGACGGACTTGAAAACGGGACGCGTGCCTGAGAGGGGAAGGCAGGGAGGGGGACGCGTGCCACTGGGCAGCTTCGTGTCCTTGTGAACGTTGCCCGGATAGAAAAAATGCTAAAATGAACCATGACCCCAATAAGGAGTCGGCTACCGCCCGTGTCGGTGTGTGGTGGTTTTTATTTTTTTGCTCATTCATTGCAGTCCAGGGGGGGGGGGGTCACAGGGTGACTCTGGGGGTCACAGGGCAGCTCCGAGGGGTCACAGGGCAGGTCCGGGGGCTTCAGCGGCCACGTGTTCTGGACCCCATCGAGCGTCCGCGTGGCACGACGACGACGACGATGATGTGCCCAGAGCTGCTCACTTGCAGGTCCCTGCCACCACCACGTGCTGGCAGGGACGGCCCCCAGCACGGAATGGCAATGCATTCAATATTCAACGCAAAATTATACAACCCACGCAGCATATCTCGCCCTGCACATTGATACGCATTATACATTACGTAAGCTGTTCTAGTGCATTTAATATGCACGATTTGTCTTGTATTTGTTTCGATTTACTTACCTTTTCTATACTTTGCATTTTGTACTGTTTGTTGTTGCCACGTTCCGACCAGCCCCATGAAATGAACACTGCTGTTGTGCGCATATGCGGGGACGATACTCTTATGCGGCGACGAAAGCTCATTTCATGCTAATCTCTCTCCCTAATCTCTCTTTCGCTAATCTCCCCCATTAACACAACTGACGCGCTTGCGTCCGGGGATGGAATTCCTTTCCAGCTCAGACCCCGCTTGCTTGCCCATCGCCACATGAATAACCTCCTTGCTGTAACAGCTCTCTCGCTAGGTCAGCAGTTCCACTGCTGGATGATTTTTTTACGCCCGAGGACGACCGCTTGTGTTGCGACCGAAACGTCGTGATATATTATTTTTTGTTTTATTTTTCTACCTACGTGACTTTACCGAAAGAACCAAAGAGTATGGACATCTATGAACAAGAGCTTCATAGCTCATTGGATATCTCCTGTATAAATCACGATTCTGAATGTAGTGATGTAACCATGGTGAAATGGTTTTCACAAGTGGACTCGCTACCCATATGTTGCCGGTTCGATCCGATCTCCCGGCGCAATGAAGCAAGATTCTTAAATCCCCCACGGCCACCTCCGTCCACGCATGTAACATACATGGGGGTACAGCAAGTTGATCGTCAGGTTGCATGTGGTGGGGTAAAGTGTGGGTACTACCACCTCTTCTGAGAGGACTGAGCCAGTGTGGAAGAGTAGACCAAAATCACTACTCGACAGGCCTCTCATGAGCTTCCTCAAGTGGGGTCCCTTTCCTGAGCAGTGGCTTGAGCAAGACATTTCAGGGCTGCGCCTCTATCTATAAAATTTATTAAAAATAAGCAAAATAATAACATTGTCAAGTTTGTAGGTGAGCTTTCTAGAGCCCACCTCTAGTGCAGGTGCATCCGCCAGCAGTGGCATGAGTGAGCAATTGCAGGGCTGCAACTTTACCTTACAAATGTGTGGATGTTGAATTTGTTTTGGCACCGTACGTAGCCAACCGTGCTAATCGGAGGTGCGTGCAAAGGACAACAAACTAAACACAAAAAGCAGTTCCAAAGAAATCAGTTTTCAATCTAGATGACTTAAAAGTGCGTAGCTCCAGTGGCTTCCGAATATCGCAAGCAGGAAGAGCGTTCCAGACGGCCGCAGAAGCGCATCTGAAAGCGCGCGATGCAGTGACCATCTGCGTTCGATGCTTTCTTGTGTATATTACTACTTGAGCACGCCGGTGCGTTGCAGAGTAACCCCACAAGATTTACAATTCGAGTCCGACGTTTCGCTGGCAATTACAACAACCAGCTTCATCAGGCCATGCGCCAAAATTATGGGTTTACTCTCCAACGCACCCCCCAGTGTGCTGAAGTAGCCACTCATTTGCACGTTTTGTTTACGTGACAAAACTTCCTAATTGGGCTGTGTCGGGTGGTGGCGGGTTTAACGACACATTTATATTTACGAGATCTAACCCGAAAAAAAACTTATCATGGATAATATTGGTGGTAAAAGCCAACTACAAGGTGTTATACTGGCTCTAACCATTCCACTGGTCAACAAAAAAAACATTTTTATCTGGCCTGGACTTTTGCAGCTGTTTTAGACTAATTTCAGGGTGCTGATTCCAAATCTGATCTCAGATTTGCTCTATCACATCTCATTTTATGCTATCGGCATACCCCATTTTCACTGATTTTACCCAAAATTAACTCCGTCACTTATGATTGCAAGTTGTTGCGAGTCAGTGACTGCTTTAGTGTTAAAATATGGTGCTATATTTTTAGGATAGTGTGTTTATAATATCATTTTATGTAGATATCCACATTTATTTAATATTTTTCTTCTGCAGTGTTTATTGAAAATGCAATATTTGATATCTCAAAAACCTGATGTGATAGACAAAAACTGATGCCAGATTTGGAATCAGCACTCCAAAATTACCTTGTAACCGTTGGAATACCTTATGCCAGAAAAAGTGTCTTGACCAGTGTTTTAAAACCGTTGGAATACCTTATGCCAGAAAAAGTGTCTTGACCAGTGTTTTAAAACCGTTGGAATACCTTATGCCAGAAAAAGTGTCTTGACCAGTATTATTTGTTTACCATCGTCATGACCAGCAGGCTAAACCTTCACATTTCCTCACGAGCGTTGAACAAGAGAGGTAACGAACATGGAAGGAGAGATTTTCAACTGTACGTCAATTTCATTGGCTACAATTTCATCCTTCTGGGCTACATTTGAACAACAAAAAACGTAACTACGGGGAGAAATAAAAGGTTGCCAAATTGCCGTAAATGCTGAATAATCTGTGCCACATTAAATAAATTCGTTCCCGGCGCACGCTCTTTGCTGCTCTTCTCTGGCTCGCCAAATAATCGGGAGCGAGTTGCTAAAAAAATCAAACACACGCAGCCCCGAGCTTCGCTTGAATATAAAAAGGGCAACAGAACGCATTGTGTGTAAAGACTAAAATAGGATAAGGTCTCCACCTGGAAACCCAATTTATTAACGTTTTAAAAACAGATTGCAGGCTTAGCGTGGCACCGATTGCAGTGCACCCAACGCCGTTATCTTACTATGCTACCAGGAGACAATTTTACAAACGGTGGACATTGTTCAGCTGGAATATTCCGTTTCTTTGTTGCCATTTATGAAATTGTTTCGTCTATATCCCAAATTAGTATCCTGATTGTGCCGTCAGCATCATGCATTGAGACAAACAATATCGCGCAGAGCAATACATCCATCGTGTTAGACAGGGAACCATGGAAGCGGATACTACAGAGTTAAATTTCATATCCCTTCACGTGACCTCTGGTCAACACGGTAGGAGGCAGCACTTTTCCACGGCAGACAGTAAATGTTCGTCACATGACAGTCCAATCCATACATTCAATTGTCAGGGCTAGAAAATTTAGCCAAATCAATTATAGGTCAAGTCCTCGCTTAACGCGTGTTCAAACAACACGTCTTCGCTATAACACGGTTCTTCCATTCGGGAAAATGTTTCACGTAATGTGGAGTGCGCACCGTTATAACGCTGTTGTCGCTCCATGATAAAGCGGAAGGCGCACCGTTATAACACGCAATGCGCACTGTTATAACACGGTTTCTGAACGGTCGACGACGGACTACTTTCTTGAGCTGCGTGGCTGAGCGGAGTGATACAGTACGTGGAATGATACGGTGACGCGGCGGGGTACCCTCTGGTTATTTGTTCGGCCATCTCACTGCGCGGGGCGTGCGTCCATCGTATCTCGCCAATCTTCACCGTTGCATTTTTTTTACGGGCAAACGGTTTTTCGCTTTCCGCGTTTCTCACTTAACGCGTCACTTTACAATACCCCCTACCGCGCTAAAACGAGGACTTGCTGTCGAATCAAATGTAACCTCACGGATTATTTCCGCAGCCATCGGTCGCCCGGGCTGAGACCATGACCTCACGACACATGAAGTGATGTGTGCGTTGTCCTTCACCCGCACGTTTGGCTATGTACGGTAGCGGAAGAAGTTCAATGTGAACCCTGTTTATTTATCACAGGTGGCTGCCTAAATTAAAGCCCAGCATCTCAGCGGCGCAAGCTCAGCGCTCTGACCTCTGTGTCACCTGGCCACCTCGAAAAATAATTCATATCCCGAGCAGACGGCTCGCGTGTCAAGGACAGGCAGCTACAAAGGGAGCATGTGGTGGTGGTGGCGGCATCGGTCGTATCCTGTTTACAGACATTAGCGGTGTAACGATGCACTAAACCATTGATGATGCATTCAAACGATAACGATTCTGAAGGTCACGGCATCATTGTCAAATTGCACGCGCGTACGTACAACAATCGATGCTGTTCCATTCACACGTGTCGTATGTGAATAGTCCACGCAACCCTCCCCTTGCAACTCTAGGGGCCTCTACGATCACCGGAACCAAAACCAAATCCATTCCTTTGGAAATTCCACATTCTTGCGACGGAGCCAAGTCGATCCGCTGTACTAAAACCGTCGCCAGCTTCGCACGAATGCTGTTCTACCAGTCACCCAGGTTCATCGAAATACGCGCGGCACCAACAATGTGGTTTAGATTTGTGAACAAGTTCAAGTAAAACGGACGATGCGTGCAGCAGCAGCAGCGAGTGGTGGGGGGGGGGCTCACAGTGGGATTGGCTGGGCCAGGAAACCGTGGCCACGTGGAGCAGTGGAGACTGCCGGAGCGCGTGGTGGTGGTGGCGGTGGAGAGCGGTGGCGTAGCAATTCCTGCTGACTGCCAACTCCAGTGACGATTATCTGAACAGTCCCTGGGCCTCTGGCTAGGTCGGCTCAGCCTCAAATGAGTACCTGGTGCGGTATGTAAACATCGCCACGAGGGAGCCGTGCCGGCCTTCGTAGGTGCTCGCTAACAGCACCTGCCCCAAGAGTCTCTGATGGCTATATGTCTTATTTTGTCTTATTTTGGTGGTGGTAGGGCTTCCCAGAGGTGGCAGATCAATGAATTTTCCCCAAATGTCCCCCCAGCAACACTCCCTCAATTCCAGCGTTCTGCTTTTCTGGTCTTGACGACACCACGTTAATAATGCGGGACGCCCTCCCTCCCCTCCTTCTCCCCGTTCTCTATACACCCCCCCCCCCCCACCGACCGCCCCCCTTTCTTAAGTTATTCCTCCCTACTCACCCCTTCTCTGTTCCTGCTCATGGTCCCACCCCCCCCCCGTCCCTCCTCACAATGTCGCGGTTTGCGCTCTGTTATCGGGCTCTCGTTGAAATCCGATTAAAAAAACTTTTTCTTCAAAATAATGATGCGTGATGCTGTCAGCGTGCTGGACGTCGACGGTTTCATCTCCCCGGCGTGGCGGCCGAAACAACGGGCAACTTTATTTAAATCCCTCCCCTCCCCCCTTCGCCGCCTCTGTCCACCCAGCAGGAGTAAATCGGCGCAAGTCGGTGGATCGGCGGGGTGGTCGCAGCGCGGCGGGGTCAAGTGTGGGGTCAAGTGCGGGTTGTTCTTGGACGTCGTCTGGCCGGCGTGGAAAGAGTTGTGGGGAATGAGGAATGAACGTCGAGCACATTCTGCAAACAAGGTGGGCCCACACAACCTTCGGTGAGAATAACGTAAGGATGCAAAAAAAGAGATTCTGCAAGAATATCCACCGAGTAAATGGGACCTAAATGTATAGCCATAACATAGCCACTTCCGTACCCAGTTACATGCTAATTTCCCACATTAACATCACTAGCCCCAGCCACTTATTTATGACCCTTGGGCTACACTCATTTCAAGCCTTTTAGAACAGTCTGCATCAGCAGCAGACCACGCTTTCCCACCTGATGACGGACGCTTGTGTTGCGCCCGAAACGTCGTGATTTATTTTGTTTTATTTTATACCTACGTGACTTTACCGAAAGAGCCAAAGAGTATGGATTCCTGCAGTCACGAAAGCTTCAAATCAAGATTGGGACCTAAATGTGTTCAAAGCCATCATCGGTGTACGTACAAACAAAAGACCCTCGCAGATCAATCTTTGCAACGATAAACGCACGAGAGGTAATCAAAAGTTCGCTCGCACTACGAGACGAACGCAACTTTTTAGTCAGGTGTCACCGCCCCACGCGCTGCTCGGATAAACCACGTCCGGTGGCTCTTTACTCACAACGTCCGTTCGGCCAGAGAACAGCTCGGGAGATCCGTAAATCGGCCGTCAGCAAGCGAGACAAACATGGTCGCTCGCGGGTGCCGATGTGAACGAGCGTCAGATGCACTCAGACGTAACTCCGAATGCTCGCAACGCTCGCAAGCGACAAAACGATTGACTTGCGAACGTGCCTTCGGCCCGGGACAGCCCGTAGCATGACCTCGTTTCTAATGGGGGTGGGTGGGTGTGGGTGGGTGGGTGAGGGTGGGGGTGGGTGGGGGGGACCTACAAAAAAAAACTCGAGGGGCACCACACAGTCAGTGTTGAGCAAACTTGAAACAAATGTCAAATGTTAAACAGAATGAGTAACGATGCGTTCTGCCGTTGTCTATCGTGCACTCTCCCGCGGCTCTCGAGCCCTCTGTACAAATGACTGCAGGGATGTACAGACGCCGCGACGGGATGTTGCCGAGACAATTTTGGCGCATCGTGAACTGCTGCAGAGCACTGCATCACCACCCGTGTGGGAAAACGGCCCGTGGAAGGAGCTATGACAGAGCAACTTCTGAGAGTGTCCTTCAAGTGACCACTTATCCGCTAACCACTGCACCAGCACTGCTCCCACTCCTCCTCCTCTCTGCAGGAATAAACCGACGAATCACGGGACCTCAATGTTGTTCAACCGGACAGCATCTAAAAACAAACAGCCAAAGATCTATCGTAGAAGTTGTAACGCAAGATAAACCAAGTACGCTGATGCCCCCCCCCCCCCCCGCATTTTACGTCGGGGATGCGTCACTGAAAGGTGCGACAACGAACGTCGAAACGACGTCGAACAAAGAAGCGACTTGCAGGGTAGCAGTCGTGGTTGGGTGGTGGAGGCGATGGCTGAGAGGTGACGGACGATGAGACGTGGCGGACGCCGTCGGCGACGTGAGTGTGGGGGTCGAGGCGACGCAAATCGGGTGGCGGTGTTCATAAAGCGACGACGTATTTGCGAAACGACTTAAAAGGGGCAGGCGTGAAAGCGTACCTCCGATTAGCACGGTTGGCTACGTGCGGTGCGAAAGAAGTTCAACGCACACGCGCACAAAATCGAGGAATCGTCGTTACCGAGCAAGGGAAACCGAGCGAAAGTAAATTAATTAATTGGTGCGAGCGCCGAGAAGCTTGCAGGCGCTGCGCGGAAAATGGCAAAGCGGTGGCCCCCCAATTTTTACGCGTCGACATTTCAGTGCCGAGGGAGAGATCAACGTCCTTTGTGAAAGAAACGCGTCGGGACCTTGAAGCCTCTTCTCGCGTTTGATGTTCTCGCGCCACGGCGGCCCCTCTGGCTCGGCGCCCAATCGCTCGGCGGTAGCAGCGGCGGTGGCGGTGTTGACGGCGGTGGTGGCGGTGACGGCGGTGGCGGCGGCGGTGGCGGCGGTGATGGCGGTGTTGGCGGTGATGGCGGTGTCGACGGTGATGGCGGTGGCGGCAGTGATGACGGTGTTGACGGTGATGACGGTGTTGACGGTGATGATGATGTTGACGGTGATGGCGGTGTTGGCGGTGTTGACGGTGATGGCGGTGTCGACGGTGATGGCGGTGGCGGCAGTGATGACGGTGATGACGATGTTGACGGTGATGGCGGTGTTGACGGTGTTGACGGTGATGGCGGTGATGGCGGTGGTGATGGTATTGACGGTGATGGCGGTGGTGATGGTGTTGACGGTGATGGCGGTGTTGACGGTGTTGACGGTGATGGCGGT
Organism: Lampetra fluviatilis; assembly: GCF_964198595.1. Lineage (NCBI taxonomy): Eukaryota > Metazoa > Chordata > Hyperoartia > Petromyzontiformes > Petromyzontidae > Lampetra > Lampetra fluviatilis. The sequence goes on from NC_136315.1 coordinate 5,519,760, forward strand.
GTTGATGGTGTTGACGGTGATGGCGGTGGTGATGGTGTTGACGGTGTTGACGGTGATGGCGGTGGTGATGGTGTTGACGGTGATGGCGGTGTTGACGGTGATGGCGGTGGTGATGGTGTTGACGGTGTTGACGGTGATGGCGGTGGTGATGGTGTTGACGGTGATGGCGGTGTTGACGGTGTTGACGGTGATGGCGGTGTCGACGGTGTTGACGGTGTGGACGGCGGCGTTGGCGGCTGCCGCTGCACTCGATCCCTCGCGTTTCCTCTCTGCGTCGCGTTCGAGCAGCAGCGGCTCGGCCTCCTTGGGGGCGTTGCGATTTGCCGGCTCGAGTCGTCGCCAACCCCGGAGGAGTCCGTTTCGATATCCGCTAAACGGCCCCCGGCTGCCAGGGCCGGCGCTCTAGCGTGCACGTATTCATTTCCGATTATCCGCACCTTCGATTAGAAACTATCAACAAAAATGTTTTTATTTTTATTTAACCAGGTAGCTCTTTTTCAGAAGTGACCTGGCCACAAATGATAGCTCAACGAAGTGGTACATCACGTGGACATTTATAGCAGCCAAATAATCAAAATATACAGCAGGCGTCAGGGTCAGGATTGAACCCACGACCTCCTGTACACCAGGCGAGATAGTTAACATCTCACCAGCATGGCGCCCACGTGCTGATGATAAGTGGCTCATCATCGTGTGGAAATTAATAACAGCCAAATCCTCTCAACGCGTGATGTTGATTCTAAAAATTGAGGGAGAAAACAAAAATCCACGCGACCATGGGGAGGGAGACAAGCAAACTCCAACTATAAAGACATCAGGGTCGAGATTGAACCCACGACCTCCTGTATATCAGGCGAGGTAGTTAACATCTCGCCACCATGAGTGCAGTTGGCTACATAGAATGCGAAATAAGTTCAACACACATACATTTGTTTACGAACGACATCACCCGGTCTTATCGCGCAAATTAATACTGCGAACGTGTTGTTGTTGTTGTTGTTTTTGTTGCAGCCGTGTGTGATGCTTTGACGCGGTCGTGTGCGCGGGGCGCGCCGTCCGATGTCCGAGGTCGCTACGCGAGGAAGCTCGCAGAAGTTTGAGCGAAGCGTCGTCGTCATCGTCGTCGTCATCGTCGTCATCGTCGTCGTCATCGTCGTCGTCATCGTCGTCGTCGTACGTTAGCGAAACATCGTCGGGGCGTGAAATTCTCAACCAAACGGGGAGATTCACTTGTCGGAACGCGATCTATAAATAGCCTCTTTGTAGAAGTGACAATCTTGTTGGGCAGTGGGGCGTTTACCACGAGATTTTTGGCATAAAACTACCGTGACCCAAAGACAAATTAGGATCTTCGTGTGTTCTCCCTGCTCTGTGGGGTGGCAGTGGTGCAATGCACTACAAAAGCCGACGACCCGAGTTCGATTCCCGCTCGCAGGCAACGTCAGTGGTCGAATATCTTACCCTGTCCTGGGCCTCCCTCTACGTCCACTCAGCATTAAATGAGTACCTGGCACGACATTTAAACAATGGCACTGGGGGAGACAAAGGCGGCCAGGCACGTGCTGCTGTCCACACCAACCCCTCGTGTGCCGTGATAGCCTTAATAGGTGCTCGCTAACAGCACTTGCCCCAACAGTCTGTTAAAGGCCATAACGGGGGGTTCTTTGAAGATCTTTGAAGTAAAGCTGCGGCCACAAGCGTAGCCTGTTATATAACGCGTCCTGTTTAGTGCGGTGCTATTGAAAAAATACGTTGAGCTCTTGTTTAAAAAAAACAAGCCAGTTCTCATATCCCGGCATTATTTTGGCACGTTGTCCGCACCTCCGTCACAGGAGCAAGAATCTGTTTCCGAGCGGCATGACAGTGCGTGTGTGTGTGCGTGCGTGTGTACGTGTGTGCGTGTGTGCGTGTGTACGTGCGTGTGTGTGCGTGCATGCATGCGTGTGTGTGTGCGTACGTGCATGTGTGTGTGCGTGTGTGTGTGTGCATGCATGCGTGTGTGTGCGTGCATGCATGTGTGTGTGTGTGTACGTGCGTGTGTGTGCGTGCATGCATGCATGCGTGTGTGTGTGCGTGCGTGCATGTGTGTGTGCGTGTGTATGTGTGTGCGTGCGTGTGTACGTGTGTGCGTGTGTACGTGCGTGTGTGTGCGTGCATGCATGCGTGTGTGTGTGTGTGCGTACGTGCGTGCGTGCATGTGTGTGTGCGTGTGTGTACGTGCATGCATGCATGCGTGTGTGTACGTGCGTGTGTGTGCGTGCATGCATGCGTGTGTGTGTGCGTGCGTGCATGTGTGTGTGCGTGCGTGTGTACGTGTGTGCGTGCGTGTGTACGTGTGTGCGTGTGTACGTGCGTGTGTGTGCGTGCATGCATGCGTGTGTGTGTGCGTACGTGCGTGCATGTGTGTGTGCGTGTGTACGTGTGTGTGTGCGTGTGTGTGCGTGCATGCATGCGTGTGTGTGTACGTGCGTGTGTGTGCGTGCATGCATGCGTGTGTGTGTGCGTCCATGTGTGTGTGCGTGCGTGTGTACGTGTGTGCGTGTGTGTGTACGTGTGTGCGTATGTGTGCGTGCGTGCATGCATGCGTGTGTGCGTGTGTGCGTGCGTGCATGCGTGCGTGTGTACGTGTGTGTGTGTGTGCGTGCATGCGTGCGTGTGTACGTGTGTGTGTGTATGTGCGTGTGTGCGCGTCCGAGCACAGTGGGGAGCGGTGGCGTAGCGGTTAGCGCACTGAGCTACAAACCCGGCGACCCGAGTTCGATTCCTGCTCACGGCCAACGCCGGTGACAATTATCAATAATAATTTCATCCTAGGATCCCAATACGCAATGCATGAAAAACAGGAAACAAAAACAGAACCAGGGCCAACCGACCAATCTAAAGAGGCAAGGCCACTTTAAAGAGATGGGGCTTTCAAAGCAGACTTGAATCTATCTACCGACTCCGACTGCCCTCATTTCAAGTGGCAAGGCGTTCCGTAGCGTGGGTGCCACGCTTGCAAAAGCCCCATCGCCAAAAGAGCGCAACCTGTAGACCTGGGAGTGCTGAGCAGTTGGAAGTCAGAAGATCTTCAGGACCTTGATCTGGTTATGGGCCTCCCCCCTAAGCATCACCACTGGGGAGATAAAGGCGGCCGGGCATGGTGCTGGCCAATGACCCCCTCATGCGCTGTTCCAGCCTTTATAGGTTCTCTTTAACAGCACTTGCCTCAACAGCCTGTGAAGGCTACACAGGGAGGGGGGGGAGCTTTCTCTTTGCTCTGCAGTGGAGGTCCTCTACTTTGCAGCATAACAAGGTATTGAGATATATTAAGGTATTATATAGTGACGAATGAGGTACCATTGGAACCTCATTTGCCAGTAAAAATATGATAATTGTTTTTTACCCTTCTATCTGGCAACAAAACTGACACCTTTTTACAAGGAGTCATGTTTGCATAGACCACAATACCTGCAGTCATGAGGTATTTAGATATATATAATATAAAGGTCATCGTGGGTATATTATATAACATCTTATATATATATTGACTAACGCGGTATTTATTATATACTGACTAATGGCTGGGTAGTAAAGTGGTTAAATATTCTTGGCTCACATTCACTAGTTATGAGTAATAATACCGGGTGGGCGATACGTGGTGGCATTGCAAGAAAGAATAGAAGAAAAAAAACACATACAAAAAATATTTCTCCGTGCACTTTCATCTGCAAAGTATTCCCTCCACGAGACTGGCAATTTTAACAAAAAGATGGGGCCTCTGCCAAAAAATCATCGCGAACTAAAAACCGCGACAGACGACGGATGTGTCGGAGGTCCCAGACGGCCGATGCGCCGGAGAGCGGCTGATAAGCCGTCGGCAGCGTCCGCAGGTCAGAAGGCCCGTGACATTAGATTCCATTCATCGATTTGCCCGGCCCCATCACCCACACCCTCCTTCTCAAGGGTCAAGAAAATTAGCACCGCTTCGTGGAAGTCAACATTGGTGGGTTTTTTTTCTCTCTCTCTTTCTCTCTCTGAAAAGACTTTCACCTGCCGTGTAAATGTGAAATTTCCATCACCGGCTTAAGAATGCCAAAAAGGAGTTGATCGATACCCACGCTTGTTGAACAAAGAAAACATCGTTGACTTTTAAAAACAATTTGTTATTTACATTTCTTTGTCAATCCACTGCTGGATAAGGCCCCATCACCCCTCCGCCCCCCTCGCCCCCCACCCCTACACACTCTTTCGGACATGCGGGGTTGTTTAGAGGATTCATAAATGAGAGAGGAGAGGGCCCGGGACTGGTTCAGATATCACTCGCCACTGATGTCAGCCATGACCAGGAAATAAACCCAAGTGGGCTGGTATGTACTGTATGTACGTTGAACTTCTTTTGCACCGTACGTAGCCAACCGCACTAATCAGAGGTGCGGCGGGAAGGACGACAAAATAAACACAAAAAGCAGCGCTAAAGAAATTAATTTATAAATCGAGATGATGATTTAAAAGTGCATGCCTCCAGTGGCTTCCTAATATCGGAAGGAAGAGCGCGTTCCAGACGGCCGCGGAAGCGCGTCCGAAAGCGCCGCGCGATGCGGCGGCCGCCTTTGTTCGATGGCGGAGCCAAAAGCCGCTGCCGCTGCGAGGATTGCCGGCAGTACATTGGCCATAGTGGCCCTAACCACCATTCTCCAACACCGTCCACTTTTTTTGTTTTACTTTTCACAGTCGGCTTAGCCACCCCTCATATGAAATCGCATTGAGATCCGGGGCCAGCGCACATCCGCACCAAAGCATCACCAGAAAGGCACGGCGTCGGCAGCTTTGCCCCATTGTTGACAACGGCGATGACACCGCCACGTTTCGCCGAAAATCGCAACGACAGACGGAACGTTCCGCAGAGACGTGAACTCGACCCGCAAGCGGGCCTCCGTTTCTTTTATTTTCCGGAATGCTGCCAAGGCCGCCTTGGGGGTAAAGGGATTATCGGCGCAAGGCATCTACCACTGGAGTCAAAGGTACGCCCCATCCATAATAAGTCCACACCAGGGGACGGTAACCAAAATAACCAGAGGAGAGCCATTTTTGTTTTCGAATTCGGCAAAACAACAAAACATTTCAAGAGCCGCAACTCCACGCGAATACGAGAGGGTAGCCCTTAGTCATTATTAACGGTCACGACGCAGTCATTTGCAAGAGTCGCAAAGGACTGGACCCCTGCTCTCCTCCGTGTTATTGCTCCCCATATTCCTCGCCACTTTCCTTAAGGACATCTGGAAAACCCTAAAGCGAGCGTCCACGCGCGTTTTCTCGGAACGTCACCGCGGCACCGCCGCAGAATCCCCGAGGAGACAAAGAAAGGCGAGATGGATGTGGCTGGCTGCCAAAATAATTCCCGGAACAGCGTTCCGGACTGTTCCAGGAGAAATTAAGCGCCCCCGTCCCTGCTCACCGCCCCCCGTCCATCTCCCCCCCCCCCGTAATTTATATGGGGAAAGAGAGACTTTACTCAGTCGCGCGCTGGAATATGAACTCACGGGTGAGCTAGGGCACTGCTGGCTGCTTGCGTCAGACTCAATGAATGCAGCGAGCGTCATCCACGGCGAAGATTGCGCGACACGCCGACATTGAGAATTTGCGTCGCGCGCTTTCATTGGGGCACAAACAGCGTCGCGATCGGATAGGGGGGAGCGAGAGGGGGGCGGAGGGGGAGGGAGCACGGGTGGTGGTGGTGGTGGTGGTGGGAGGGGGAGCGATCGCATCCGAGATTGGGAAATAAGAAAATTAATGCGGCCTAAGGGCAGCAGTCAAGCGAAGTAATCAGAAAACAGGGTCAGCTCGCAAGCCAGACAGCCAGACGCTCGCACGAACACAGGCAGCAGCAGCAGCACTTCGTGATGCTTTAATGCCGCCGTGTACTCGACACTCAAAGCCCCACCATCTGTTCGCGAATGTATTCAAGTAGATAAATAAATAATGCACCCTCACCCTTTTGGATTTCGGCAAAAAACTGAACGGGAATCGCCGGGCCCGTGTGGACCGGTTTTGGAAGCTTCGTTTGTCCGATTAAAAAAAAAGTAAAAATACACAAAAATGTGCGGAAATTAACCCGCGGAGGTTTTTTTGTTCACGGAATATTCAACCGGAGTCCGGTCGGCGAAGCTTCCCCGCGGTCAAACAAAATAATCGGTCACCGTGCGGACGCGCGTTTTTACGAGCGAAAGGCAACAGCAGCAGCAGCAGAGCAACGCTGGCAGACGCCGGCAAACATTAGCATCGGCAATATCCGCCGTGATGTTCACACTTTGCTTACGCAATTAGCCAAGGGATGGCTCTTGTGTTCTGATTTATGTGGGCAATTAAAACACTGGAATCGGTGAATCCGCAAGACCTTCATTTGCCGACGTACCATCCTTTTGTATTCAATATTTTTCAATATTTTCCCCTCGCCCCCACCACCTCTTCAAATGGATATTACAATCACCGTGCTATCACCATGCGGTCATAAAATTGTGCCGACATTAGGGACGGAAATTTCCATTCGGAAATCCGAGCAGCGAGCAGTGCGCTCTTGAGACGTGCCAGAGAACTGCTCCGTGGACGATGCCATCGCAGATCAAGTTCTGAAGCTACTTAAATAGGCCTCCTTGTTTATTACTTTTTTTCAGTACCCCTGTCAATCACAGCACAAATGTGTCATTCTGAAACGTGAAGAAGAAATACAAAAAATAGGCGATGGTGGCGGTGTTGTTGTTGCTGCTGCTGTTGTTTCTGTGTGCAATTATGAGTGAGAAGGCCATCAACCAACCGGCTCCTCTTGAGGAGTCGGCTTCTTCATCATCATCATAATGCAAACCTTGACTTAAAGCTTTCGGCGCTGCAGGAATTCATATTCTTGGGGTCTTTCGGTAAAGTCACGTAGATAGGTTCAAAGAAAATAACAACATTTATTTTTATTTTTTTGTTAATTAACACATTTTTTGTTCATTAACAAAAGTCACGTAGATAGGTTCTAAGAAAATAACAAAACATTGTTAATTAATTTTAGATAGGTTCAAAGAAAATAACAAAAAAATAACTAAATTGTTATTAAACAAAATAACAAAAAATTCAAATATATTTTTACATTTTCTTTGAAACTATCTACGTGACTTTACAGAAAGACCCAAATAATAACAATTCCAATGTATAATGCGGATGCCATCCTCGGATCCAATTGTACAAAAAGCAGGAAATAAAAACAGAACCAGGGGACAACCAACCAAACTACAGAGGCAAGGCCACTTTCAAGAGATGGGGTTTTCAAAGCAGACTTGAATCTATCTACCGACTCCGACTGCCCTGATTTCAGGTGCAAGGCGTTCCCTGTAGCGTGGGTGCCACGCTAACAAAAGTCCGGTCGCCAAAATAGCGCAACCTATATAGTGCTGGGCAGTTGCGGATCACAAGATCTTATGGACCTTGATGGAATATATAAATGTATTAGTTCTTTCCATTGAAAGCTTTCGTGACTGCAGGGATTCATATTCTTGAATCTTTCGGTAAAGTCACGTAGAACAGAGCTCTGTTCTTCACCTGAGGACGGCTGCTTGTCTTGTGGCCGAAACGTCGTGAGAATTTTATTATGTTTTATTTTTATTATTTTATGATTTCCCTTCTACGTGACTTTACCGAAAGATCCAAGAGTATTGGTTCTTGCTAGTAAAGTGGGGTGAGCCCCTTCAAAGCCTTATAGGTTATACTCTTATGTTTTTTCGGTAAAGTCACGGAGGTAATTTTTTAAATAATAATAATAAAATTAAATAAGAATAAATGAAAAATAATAATGATTTTTTTTTTTTTAGCTGTGACGGTCCCACCTGAAGACGGAGACTTGTGTTGCCTCCGAAACGTCGTAATTTAATTTAGTGATTTTTTATTTATTATTAATTTTATTATTATTTTTTTACCTACGTGACTTTACCGAAAAAACCTAACAGTATGAATCCTTGCAGTCACGAAAGCTTCAAATTCTTATAGGTTAATAGCAGTATCTTAAAATCATCAGGGCTGCCTGAAACTCAAATCCAGAATTTCAGCGGTGCCAGCTCAGTTGGTGTCTCCGAGCCGGCAGACCTCGTATCGACAGTAGCTCTATGTACGGTGAACTTCAAACATTATTTTACAAAAGCAATCCATCCTGCTTTTGATTGCTTCTATATTTCATCATCTTTTATACTAAGCTACCTTCAAAACCTGCCCTCGCCATCTGTTCTTTTTCCAACTGTGCCCTTCCAAAAGTTATTTTATATTATTTGGTGAAAATTGCTTTCAGAAAGAGTGAAATCAAATTGTTTATGCATGTTGAACTTCTTTCGCAAAGTACGTAGCCAACCGTGCTAATCGGAGGTGCGCGGGGGGGAAGGACAACAAACTAAACAGAAAAAAGCAGTTCTAAAGAAATGTGTTTTCAATTTGGATGATTTAAGAGTACACAGCACCAGTGGCTTCCTAATATCGGAAGGAAGAGCATTCCAGACGGCCGCAGAAGCGCATCTGAAAGCGCAGCGATGCAGTGACCGTCTTTGTTTGAAAGCTGCCGCGAGGATAACCGGAGTCTGCGTGATGGTTTATGTTCCCAGACGAGATCTGCAAGGTATTGTGGTTTATTTGTGGCAACCACTTTGTGTGTAATGAGTGCGACCTTTGCAAGGATATGAGCTCTGGTCATCACTCCCCTTGCCCACCCCATCAGTAATGGAATGCCCCAACGGAGTGGAGTGGGATGAGGGATGAGGAGGGGTGAAACGATCAAATTGACTCATCTAACCACCCTGTCCACATTATGAAGCATAACTGCAAAGCATCCCCAATTATAGATCTTCTATGACTGCTAAACTAACCCCTGGAATTACACAGGATTAACGAAAATCATGTTTTCCCAGTGAAAATAAAAAAAAACGGCAAGAAAATCCGACCGCGGCGTTACAGCTGGGATCGGATGCCATGCGCATGTTTGTGCCTAAACCCATTGCTCCCTGCCTCTCAAGGGCTTTTCTGACCCTTAGCTCTCCAACCGCAGGGGCCTGCAAATTAACAACAATATCCAATACGGGGCGTCCAATTACACAATCAGGCATCTTAACGCCCCCTCCCCCCCAAATTCCTTTTTATGCCGGTCTCGCTGTCAGACCACAGCCAAATCGATTGTTTGCTCGAATGGGTGATGAATGAGATGGTTCTCTCACCTCCCGTTTGTGGAAATTCCACATTCATGTGGCAGGCTAGGTGGGTGGGGGGGGAGTCTATGCAACGGACAACCAGTGCTGATCTTCTTGGTTCTTTCGGTAAAGTAACGTAGAATGGAAATAATAAAATAATAAAAATAAAACATAATAAAATAATATTATATATTTATATTATATTAATATTTTATTATGTTTTGTATAATAAAGTAATATTATATATTAATAAAATATTATAATATTAATATATTATTTTATTATGTTTTATTTTTATTATTTTATAATTTCCATTCTACGTGACTTTACCGAAAGAACCAAGAAGATGAATCCCTGCAGTCACGAAAGCTTTAAATCGAAATTTAACCAGTGCTGACTTCCCGTGTGCTACTTTGTTCTCTCCTTGTGTACGTTGGCAGCGATGTGGCTCTGGAACTCGATGCCAACGTCGCGGTCTGCTGCTGCCGCTGCTGCTGGCCACGGTGAGAGGGCTTCGGCAGAGAGAGAGAGGAGTTCGTGTCCCTTAGCTGCTTCTCCTCCTGCTCCGTTGAAGGGGTGCAGACCACAGTGGGTTTACAATATGGTCCACAGTTTTGGTTGCACGGCCACAATTTCTGCGATTTAATTACCTGCATTAGCCGTGGCTGGCTTGAGCAAGAGCAAAATTCAACGTCCACCACCATAATCATCAGCAGTCATGGTCAATCCACTGCTGGATGAAGTCACCCCCACCTCACCATCAACACCATCATCATCCGTCATGGTCCTGCGATGCCACAACCCATCCCACTCCCGCGCGTGATCCGATTTCATCGCTCCATCTGGTTATAAATGAATCTCATTTTCTATATATCTATCCAACAGAGGGCACACACCCAAGGGTACGTCTGCCGTGGAGATGGAGCAATAACATCGGGGAGAGGGCCATCATCCGGCAGTGGTTTAACCGTGAATGATGACAATTCTGATTACGAAGACTTATAACCCTTTCCTGTTCCGATGACGTACGTGTATTGACCGTGGATTATGACAAAAACTGATGACGTGCGTGTATTTTTACCTGTCTGCCTTGACAATATCACCCAGAATGCTACTCACCTCATTATATCTTAGAAGCTAAAGCAGCATTGAGCCTGGATGGTACCTGGTATGGGCGACCACGCTGCGTGCATAACCAGGCACTATAGGCCGCTTTGGAAGGGATACTTTGTCGGCGGAGGGTAGTGCAGCAGAAAGGCTGATGACATCATCGGAATTCCGTTCCGAAAGACCTGTGTGTGTACATCTTCGGAGCAGGAACCGGAAGAAAAAAATAAAATAACCTGATTGGTACCGAGGCTCCCACAAGGCCATGCGGGAGGACGTGCGGCACAGTTCGGCACCAGCAATCATACAGTGGTGGTCGTTTCAAAGCTTTCGTGACTGCAGGGATTCATCTTCTTGGTTCTTTCGGGAAAGTCACGTAGAAGGGAAATAATAAAGGTCTGTCGGAAAAAGACAGCTGTCTTTCCGACAGACCTGTTCTTCACCTGAGGACGGCTGCTTGCGTTGTGGCCGAAACGTCGTGAGAATTATTTTATTATGTTTTATTTTTATAATTGTATTATTTCCCTTTTACGTGACTTTACCGAACGAACCAAGAAGATGAGTGGTGGTCGTGTCGCGACAGTTCTCTGCGGCGATTACAACGTCTTTAAAAACAACGGCGCAACTACGCCTCCCTAAATAAAAGTAACCCCGAACCGCTTGCGCGCGTTCCGAGATTCAGCGGTGAACGGGACACCCGCCCTGCAACTTGCAGACGTCTCGGACGGGGAAAGGGTTAACGAGAGGCCGGAGCATTTCTCCGTCGCTCTCTCTCTCTCGATCTCCACGCCGCTCGCTCTTGGCACGTCTTTGCCAATGCCGGGCGCAACTGCGGCGGAGGCACGATCCGTCAGCGGGCGCGCCGAAATGAAAGCTGTCGCCGTAATTAACAAGATTTATTTACCGATTCCCCTTTGGCGCAGAGGCCGGGACGCTCTGCTGAGAATCGCTGAATTTAAATGTTTATCCCCTCCCGTGTCGATAAATTTGGAGAACCCGTCAAAGACTTTGGGGTAGAGCGAGCCGCGGGTATTTTCGGAAATTGCACCGAGCGAGCGAGCGAGTGAGCGGGATGTGGGCGGCGGCGGGGGGGGGATAATTGTACGGCGCGATGCAGGTGCCGCTCCGAAGGGGTCGTGCTTCGCGCCAATTTGCACTGCATTAATGAAGGGGAGCGGGTGGCGTTTTACGCAGACAGGATGTAATGGTGCGATAATTAGCACGCCGGACTGTATCTTTACATATTTTTTTCCTTATTGTTTTAATAATGAAAATTCATACGGGATCAATGATTGATAGTGTTAGATATAAACTGATGAACAGCGAGATATTTTCAGTGTAAGCTCACTGCACCTACCAAAACACACAACAACAACAACAACAATTGTCACTATCGCCTTCTTATCATAGAAAACAAATCCAGGAGTCGGCTGACGTATTGGTTCAATCCACGATACTCTCTGTTACTGGGCGTTGTGTCATGCTCAGCATGCTGGACTTGCAATCCAGAAGTCGCCGGCGAGAATATCTCCCGGTGCGGCAGCTGGAACAATGGGGCAAGTGACTTCACCCACTCTCGTTCCGAGACGTTTGCAAGTTGCAAGGTGGGTGTCCCGTTCCAGTTCACCGCTGAACCTCGAAACGTGCAAGCGGTTCGGCGTTAATTTCATTTAGAGGCGCAGTTTGCGCCGTTGTTTTTAAAGACGTTGTACTCACCGCAGATAACCGCAGCTACACGACCGCACTCTACGATAGCTGGCGCCAAACTGTAACAGACATCCTCCTGCGTGCCCTCGCGGGAGCCTCGGTACCGATAAAGTGATTTCATTTCAGTTTTTATTCGGGTTCCGTTCCGATTGCATACACGTCGCATACATCGGGAAAGGGTTAAATGTCCTCCCACCCCACCCCCACTCTGGACACCACCTCTGGTAGTGGCACAGTGTTGTTACAAGTTGAAATATTTCCGACGATTATTATTGTTATGTCCAGCTTCTTAACTTTGCAATGTGCAGATGAGTGCTGTTCATACAAAATATATATATAACGTTTTTATTTTCCCCCATTGGTTGGCAAATTTTGGGATATTTTTTTTACTCATTTTTTTTATATTTGATTTAAATATTAAAAAAAAAATAACATGTTTTAAAAAATATGTTTTATTTCCTCTTTAAAATTATTTTCTACAATATTTTATTTATTATTTGAAATAATTTTGTTTTATATATACTTATATATATTTTTTTACATAACAAAAGTGCCTCCCCCACTGGTCGGCCCTGGCCTCGGTGGGCCCTAATGAGCAGCTGCCATAGGACTCGCCACGAAGCGAAGTGCACGCGACGCAGACACCGGCGACAGAGTCTCCGGGGAACCCGGCCTCTAGCCGCCTGAGTGCCGCCCGGCACTCCCACAGACCGCGCGTCATAGCAAAGGGCTTCTGGGTAAAAGCAAAAACATATCTGGCACTTGGGTTTCAATAATTAATGGGAGACGAAAATTGTTACATCTCGATAGATTATGGCCACTGCTAATGATCCGAGTCTTCATTCATGCAGGGAAAATGTGCTAAATGACCCATTTATAAATCGTAAAACATTTCAAAACAATATATATTTAATTCACAGCCCTTTGCCAATCTATCGCTGGACGAAGTTCTCCCTATGCTGTGTACGTCCCTGAGGTTGTTTGACGATCCTTCACCAGTTCTGCGGACGAACACAATATGGCTTAATGGCCCTGTTCACAGTCGACCGCTGATGGTGATGAAACTCCAGTGGAAGTCCTGAGTGACAAAGCTTGTAAACTCCACGTGACTTGTTCGTTGCTGCGGGGCGCGTGACGACGCATCGATTCGTCAATTCAAATCAGCTCTTGCGTCGCACAATACACGCAAGGATGGATATGGCTCGTGGATCCGCAACAATCGATCGTTTTCGATTCGTACACTGTTGCAGCAATGGATCTCTGAGAAACTGAGCTGTATTAAGCCTGGATGGTGCTCGGAGAGGTGACGACCATGCGTAGAACAGGCGTGAAGAGGCTTCTGCTGAGGAACTCTGTCGCTAGCAGCAGAGGGCACTGCAGCTATACCCATTGTTGTACTCTACTATGCTGATACGCCTTCACCAATCAAGCACTGCCTTGCCCCCCCCCCCCGAGAGAGGGGGGTGACGCACAGACGCTGGTTTGTGCTGCATGCGCAGGTGCAAGTGTGGGCATGCGCATACGCACGGGCGAACCACGCGTACACACGCAACGCACATATATGCCCACAAATACTAAGATCACCCGTATAGCCTTAACAGGATGTTGGGGCAAGTGCTGTTTGCGAGCAGCTATGAAGGCAAGTACAGCAGACGATGGGGTGGGCGGCCAGCGCCACGCCCGGCCGCCTTTGTCTCCCGAGTGGCGATGTTGACACACTGCCCCAGGTACTCATTTGAGGCTGACTCGACCTAGGGGAGGCCCAGGACCGGTTCAGATAATTACCTGAACATGAGCGGGAATCGAACTCTCGCCGCTGGGTTAGTAGCACAGCGTGCCAACCACGCCACTGCCGCTCCCTGCATCCACAAACTGTGTACAAAAAGAACGACAAAGATCGCCCCGCGTAGCCTGAGCAGACTGAACTGCTCCTGGGCATCCCATGCACGAACCCGCATTGACCAGCGTGGTGAAGCAAAGCCAAACAAACCCCCGCGACCGAAAAGGTGTCGGGGGAGGCCTTTATCCAGCAGTGGATTGATGAAGTATGCTGCGGTACAGGCGCATGTGTTCAACGAAACCTTCTGCTCACACCTACAATTGACGCTTCCTCCAGCGCTGTGACCAAAATCACAGTCCGGCTCACCTCACGCTTGACAAACCCGGTATTTGCGTCTCTCAGCGGGGTGACGGCGTGACGTGTTCGCTGTGAAGCTACGTGACGAGTTAATTCTCACAATTGTACTCCGCTGAAATAAGCGCAAGCACGCACACACACACGCGCGCGCAAAGAATGTTTCCCTCATTTTTGTTGTTGTGCAATGTTCTGAGTGCGCTCTTGGGTTGTTGTTGTTCTTCTTGCTGCCTTGCTCCAAAAGCTTGCATTTTGTGCGGACAAATCTGCAGGAATGTATGCACTTGTGCGATATGTATTTCTATACTTTATTTACTCATATTTATTCATCAGCGTCTTGCTTAAACTTTTCTCTACCTTACGCTTGAATCCTTTAATCGTATTGTTTGTTCATGTGACTCGCTAACCCTGCGAGCCCCGACTGGCCATCTCTGATAAAGAAGCTTTGGGTGCTTCATCAGCCTCCTCCTTCAGGATAAATAAGATTCTGATTCCCTGGCTATCGTACAAATTCAGAATGCTGTGCGCTCTCTTGGATGGGAAGATTTCGATATGAACCCAGAATCTCAGCGACGCCACGATCAGGACATGGCACACCTCAGACGACGAAGCCAGGGCTCTCGTCGTTTTCGTCACTTGGTGTTGTGAAGGTGGAATCGGCGGCGAAGAGGTCAGAGGTCAGAGCTGGCACCGCTGAGATCCTGGGTTCAAATACAGGCACCCGTCTGCAGTTAAGGGCGCCGCGGTGGCGAGATGTTAACTACCTCGCCTGGTCTACAGGAGGTCGTGGGTTCAATCCCGACCCTGACACCTGATGTATATTTGGAGTTTGCGTGTTTCCTCCATGGCCGCGTGCATTTTTTTCCGGGTCCTCCGGTTTTTCCCGTTTAGAGTATTTGGCTGCTATACATTTCCACATGATAGGCCACTTCAAATGAGCTATCATTTGTGGCCAGATCGCTTATGAAAAACATCTATATAGCTACGTGGGCCTTACCTGGTATAATAAAAAAAATGTAATAGTTAAAAGCCTCTCATGCTTGAATTATTTAAAGCAAAACAACGTTAGTCACTGGAACCCACCCAATTATCTTGAAAACCTTTCATGTAATGTTACAGCAGTGATGTAAATCTTAGCGGTCCACCTTAGCGGTCACGATGCATGAATGGGTTAAATGGGGTTCTCAAGCGTAGCAAGATCATGGTCTCGCCACGACTGCACAAAAATCAGTCAACATTAAATTTGGTCGTGCACTTCATTTTCACAAATTGCAGCTCAAGAATAAATGAAAAATATCGGTTTGTCCGCCATGGGACAAAACATTATCTTCATGGTACAGCGGGTAGATAGAAGAGAGAAGAGCAGGTAAAATAATCTCAGCCATAGCTCTGTGATATCCACTTACATCGCGCCTTTTCTTGCATTGCTCTGCGTTAAGTTCTCGTGGCTTCTCAGTCTCACGGCACGACACAATACCAACACATTCAATACAAAATTCCACCCATTCTCATTCAACGTATGGATTAAGGCCTTCACCTTGCTGCTCAGCCTGGGTTGATGATGGCAGGAGGGGGCGGGAGGCAGAACCAGGTCTGATAGCACTCGACACTGATGTTAGCAGTGCCCCGGGAATCCTACAGAGGTCACCAGGTTCATAGCGCAGCGCACTAACCACTGTCCTGCCACTCAACCCCCACCAACAGCAACATCCGGATGAAATTGTGGGAAAAATACGAAAAACTAAATTACAAAAACGTAAAATTTTCAGCGCGTATCCTACACACGCCGTGACGCTTCAACTCGCGGTCGCAGACCTCACGCGCCGAGATTCGCACGCCAGCACAGAGAGCCCCCCGCGCGCGTGAACGAGTCTCCGCACAGATCAAGGGTTAACCCCAGACGCTCACCCAGCCCGGTGCCATTCCAGGTGCCATCGCCGTCTGGCCAGAGAGGTCTCAAGAGGCACCCCCCCCTTCGTACCGACGGCAGACGCGACGGCGCACTGTACGTTACACACCCGGCCGACGTGAGAAAATATACACGGCCGTAGCGACCTCGCTCGCAGTTTCCTCCAAACCCGGGGCTAAAAATACTTTGCGCGGAGAGGGGGCGGTTATTTGGTGGGTTGGGGGGGTAGACAAAAAAAAGGATTTCAACGAAAAAAATCCACCCGTTCGCTCGGCACACATTTTCCCCGCGACGCGCGGCGCACCGCGGCGGATGAGGCATTCGTCGCGTGGGAAATTGCGGACCCCACTGGCCGTCTCCTGCCCCCCCCCCGTCCATTCCCCCCACCCCCTCCCCAGCGCGTCCCCCCAATCGATGAATGCGCCCTGGGGCGCGTGGAGCCGAGCCGGTTACCCCGGGGGGGGATCGTCCCTGCCACGTGTGCACCGGGGGACACCCCCACCCCCCCCGGACGCGCGTTTGAAGCCCGGTGACGAGGCTTTGAAAAGTGAAAATAATGATGATGGTGCAGCAAGCAAGCATTCCCAGGCAATCGTTGAAGGCCCGTGGCGCGGTTGAATGAATCGCGATATCCGCACGGAATGTCCAGACTTCGACGAGCCCGTGTGGGTGGCGGATAAAAGGGATTTAAGTGAATATTAGAAATAGCAAACCGTGCAGCAATTGTTTCCGAACGTATCTGTTGCATCGGTAGCTACTCACATTGACTTGGTAACGGTGCACCGCTGAGATCCTGGGTTCGAATTGGTAGAGTCACCCGTGATTAAACGAGCGTCTCAAGTGGAGCGAGTTTGTGGTCTCAGCATCAGAATCTTCATTTATCCCGGAGAAATCACCACGGACTATACTTCAGCAAAAACAGCAAACGCCCACCACATTAATTTCGGTTCCCCTTTTCATGTGGGGAAAAAATTCCATATCTGAGAATTTAAATATCGGTTCGACTGCCGTGCGTGAGAATTGCACTCTGGGTGGTCCAGGGGGGAGTAAAAGTACCACACCCCCTCCCCCCCGTGCACCAGAAGGTACTGGAAGGCATCTCAGCGGTAGCTCTGTGATAACCACTTCCGTAGGCCATTCTCTATGGGAGATCCGCATGGAATATCCGTCTCATGCCTCCGATTAGAGCACACCTGGGATATTTGAGAACGTTTACAATTTTTTTTTAAAATAACTTGGTAAATAAAATGCGCATTTTATAGCAAAACAATTACGTCCTTGTATGTATTTGTAAAAAAAACACTCATTTTAAAGCCTAGCCACCACGCGCCATCTGACAATGAAACACATAAATGTTACCCGTCACTCCCAAAACAAACAACGGCACACGCGGCGACGTCAATTCCTCCGCTCGCACGCTTCGTGCCGCATTGGGGGATTGCACCCAGCGCTGGCCACCTCCAGGAACACGGGTGACCAGCAACTGCGCTGGCCGACCACCGTAGAGGGGACGGTAAAAGCGCAGCCCTGCAATTCTTGGCGCGCACCGCTGCTGGCAGCAGATCTCGAGCTCTGAGATCACTCGGAGAGTTCCTCTAAGAGGGTGGAGCCATTTATACTTCTGGACGGACAGAGGTGAAGTTGGGGGATTTACAAACTCCCCCCACCTTGTTTCAACTGAGGGAGGAAAGGGGGGGATTTGAAACATGGGGGGGAAATTCTTTGTTTAAATCTAGGATTTAAAACTCATTTTTTTTTAAACTGCTTTTTGTGTTTAGTTTGTTGTCCTTCCCCGCACCTCCGATTCGCGCGGTTGGCTACGTACGGTGTGAAATAAGTTCAACATGCATACATACAACTGGACATCTGTGAAATAGAGCGTTATAGCTCATCGGATTCCTCCAGTAGAAATAAATATTCTGATTCTGACTTGTCGTGCGGGGAGATCGAGAGGTCACTGGTCCTTCACGTTCTGCAGATGTAGATGCCACTGATTAATGTTTCTGCAGATGTAGATGCCACTGGTCCTTCATGTTCTGCAGATGTAGATGCCACTGATTAATGTTCTGCAGATGTAGATACCACTGGTCCTTCATGTTCTGCAGATGTAGATGCCACTGGTCCTTCATGTTCTGCAGATGTAAATGCCACTGGTTCTTCATGTTCTGCAGATGTAGATGCCACTGGTCCTTCATGTTCTGCAGATGTAAATGCCACTGGTTCTTTATGTCCTGCAGATGTAGATGCCACTGGTTCTTCACGTTCTGCAGATGTAGATGCCACCATCGCCATATATTGTGCAGTGATTGAACTTACGACTCTCGGTCCGAACAGGAGACTGGACATACGGACAGGTTTGTTCGTATCTCTGAAAGTTCGTAAGTCGAATGTTCGTAAGTAGAGGAGTGCACGAACGGTTTGCGTGTGACCCAGAGCTACAAGACCAAACTGAACATCTTAAGAACATGCGTGTTCAGTAGAGCTCTGTATGCCTGCGAGACTTGGAACGTTAACAAATACTGCCGAGACATAAGATATATTGGCACTCGAAATGCATCGCTACGGAAGAATGCTGCTGCACCTAAGCTGAACCCAAAGAGTGACCAAAGCATAAGGCAGGAAAATGTGTCACGTAGAAGAAGACGACGACCAGCTGATGATGATGATGGACGAGAAAGAAACTGGCACTATTTGGACACGTGTGTGTGTGTGTGTATGATGGACGCAAAACAAGAAGATTACAAGCGCGTCGTCGTTCGCAAAACACGCAGTGTCCCCATTCCTCCCGTACGAAGCCGGAAAGAGAGGATGACCTCGCGGAGAAATGGCTTGACGACCGCGGCGACGACGACGACGACGACGTGAGAAGAGATCGGTGCCAGCCAAGACGCGGCCAACGAACTTGAGCCACACCCCGGCACGAGGCAAGAGAGGGTCGTGGAAACAAATGACCGAACGTGCGTTTGACACCTTTCGACAGGCGACCTTCTCCCCCCCCCGTGGATCGTGACGAGGGCGGCGGCGACGGACGAATGCCGCGTAAATCTCATTCAAAATGTTGTGCTGCTGCTGCTGCTGCTGTCGTCGTCTTATCGTTGCCGTCCCCTCTCTCGTCAGATCTCAGAGGGCTAAGCGGGGCTAAGCCAGCGGGCAGCTTTGAGACGCCCGGCTGAGCGGCGGGCACGCGAGGCGGAATCCGTTTCGTTGCACTGCACTCCTATGCTCCCACGCGCACGTGCGTTTTGGATACGAAAACAACCACGGATCGACACGCGCTACAGTCCGGGGTTGTTGTTGTTGTTGTTGTTCTTGTTGGTGTTGTTTGTTTGTTTGTCCCCACTCCACCACCATATCAGGGCTCTCAGCACCAACTGGTTCTGCACTGACATCAAACTCAGCCGGCACGGAATTGTGGCTTTCGTCTTGTACGCGACGCGAGCGAGAAGATGCAACGACAATCACCGTGCGGTGGTGGTGTGTGGTAGTGATGTGTGGTGGTGATGGGTGATGTGTGGTGGTGATGGGTGATGTGTGGTGTGTGGTGGTGTTGTGTGGTGGTGGTGTTGTGTGGTGGTGGTGGTGTGTGGTAGTGGTGTTGTGTGGTGGTGGTGTGTGGTGGTGTTGTGTGGTGGTGGTGTGTGGTAGTGGTGTGTGGTGGTGTTGTGTGGTGGTGGTGTTGTGTGGTGGTGGTGTGTGGTAGTGGTGTGTGGTGGTGTTGTGTGGTGGTGGTGTTGTGTGGTGGTGGTGGTGGTGTTGTGTGGTGGTGTTGTGTATGGTGGTGGTAGTGGTGGTGGTGTGTGGTGGTGGTAGTGGTCGTGGTGGTGGTAGTGGTGGTGTGTGGTGGTGGTGGTGTTGTGTGGTGGTGTGTGGTGTTGTGTGGTGGTGGTGTGTGGTGGTGGTGTGTGGTGGTGGTGTTGTGTGGTGGTGTTGTGTGGTGGTGGTGGTGTCTGGTGGTGGTGTTGTGTGGTGATGGTGGTGAGTGGTGGCGTATGGTGGTGGCGTGTGGTGGTGTTGTGTGGTGGTGGTGGCGTGTGGTGAGTGGTGGTGGTAGTAGTGGTGGTGGTGTGTGGCGGTGGCGCGCGCAAGACACAGAGACACACAGAGACAGACAGAGCGCGCATCGCTGTACCTGACGCGGTGCAGATGAAGCCCATTCGGCCGCGTCTCCCGGAATCCAGTTCATGGCGAGCTGCCGACGCCGCCGCAGCCGCCGCCGCCGTCTTCACGACGTTCGGCGAGAAGCCTTGCGCCTCTGCCAAAAGTGGCAGCAGAGGCTGGAGCAGCAGCAGCGGCGGCGGCGGCAAACACCGAGCAGCAGTGTCGAGACACTTTTGCCGAGAAGGCAAAGACAGCTGACAGCAGCAGCAGTAGCAGCAGTATCAGCAGCAGCAGCAGTATCAGCAGCGGGGGCTCAACCTACATAGCTCAGCTTCGGGGATGCCCCGCGCGGCCAGGGCGGAGGGAATCCACTTGGCCGAGATTTCACGTCCGATCCGGAGTCTCTCACTCGGCGCTTTGCTGCGCTGAGCGCGCAATGAGATTCATCGCGCAGCGAGCGAGCGAGCGGATGGGGGGTGGGGGGTGGTGGTGGTGGGAGGAGAGTCGGTGGATGGGTGGGATGGGGATGGGGAGGAGGAGGAGCGGATTTGGGGAGTGGGATTGGCGGGTTGCTCCTCATGCAACAACAAAAAATCTCGGCAGGAGAGCGAGGAAATAAATAAATAAATAAGCGCTTGGCCCACGAGGAAGAGGGAGCGAGACGGCGTTCCTGGTTGCAACAACGCCCGGTGTGCTTGTGTCTCTCTCTGTCTCTCTTCTCTGTGTCTCTCTCTGTCTCTCTCTCTTCTCTGTGTGTCTCTCTCTCTGTCTCTCTCTTCTGTGTGTCTCTCTCTCTCTTCTCTCTGTCTCTCTCTGTCTGTCTCTGTGTCTCTCTCTGTCTCTCTGTGTGTCTCCGTCTTGCAGCGCAAGCCGCTCGCTCTGCGACCGCAACGTGCCGTGGCTCAGCGCCGCCTCCAACCCCCACAACCCACCCCCACAACCACCCCCACAACCACCCCCACAACCACCCCCACAACCACCCCCACAACCACCCCCACAACCACCCCCACAACCACCCCCACAACCACCCCCCACAACCCCCTCAACCACCCCCACACCCCCACAACCACCCCCACCACCCCCACAACCCCCTCAACCACCACCACCCCACACCACCACCACCACCCCCTCAACCCACCTCAACCACCCCCACCACCCCCTCAACCACACCCCACCACCCCCTCAACCACCACACACCCCCACCACCCCTCAACCAACCTCCTACACACCCCCTCAACCCCCACCACCCCCCACCACCCCCGCAAACCACCACCACCACCCACCACCCCCTCAACCCCCCACCACCCCCACCACCCCCTCAACCCCCACCACCCCCTCAACCCCCACCACCCCCGCCACCCCCCTCAACCCCCACCCACCCCCACACCCCCACCACCCCCCTCAACCCCCTCAACCCCCACCACCCCCTCAACCCCACCACCCCCACCACCCCCACCACCCCCTCAACCCCCACCACCCCCCACCACCCTCTCAACCCCCACCACCCCTCAACCCCCACCACCCCCACCACACCCCACCACCCCCTCAACCCCCACCACCCCCACCACCCCCTCAACCCCCACCACCCCCTCAACCCCCACCATCCCCTCAACCCACCACCCCCACCACCCCCACACCCCACCCACAACCACCCACCACCCCCACCACCCCCTCAACCCCCACCACCCCCACCACCCTCTCAACCCCACCACCCCCTCAACCCCCACCACCCCCACCACCCCCACCACCCCCTCAACCCCCACCACCCCCACCACCCCTCAACCCCCACCACCCCCTCAACCCCCACCATCCCCTCAACCCCCACCACCCCACCACCCCCTCAACCCCACACCACCCCCACCACCCCCTCAACCCCCTCAACCCCCACCACCCCCTCAACCCCCACCACCCCCTCAACTCCCACCACCCCCTCAACCCCCACCACCCCCACCACCCCCACCACCCCCTCACCCCCACCACCCCCTCAACCCCCACCACCCCCACCACCCCTCAACCCCCACCACCCCCTCAACCCCCACCACCCCTCAACTCCCACACCCCCACCACCCCCTCAACCCCCTAAACCCCCACCACCCCCCACCACCCCCTCAACCCCCTAAACCCCCACCACCCCCACCACCCCCTCAACCCCCTCAACCCCCTCAACCCCACCACCCCCACCACCCCCTCAACCCCCACCACCCCCTCAACCCCCACCACCCCCACCAACCCCCACCACCCCCTCAACCCCCACCCCCCCTCAACCCCCACCACCCCCACCACTCCCCACCACCCCTCAACCCCCACCACCCCCACCACCCCCTCAACCCCCACCACCCCCTCAACTCCCACCACCCCCTCAACCCCCACCACCCCCACCACCCCCTCAACCCCCTCAACCCCCACCACCCCCCTCAACCCCCACCACCCCCACCACCCCCTCAACCCCCACCACCCCCTCAACCCCCACCACCCCCACCACCCCCACCACCCCCTCAACCCCCACCACCCCACACCACCCCTCAACCCCCACCACCCCTCAACTCCCACCCACCCCCTCAACCCCACCACCCCCTCACCACCCCCTCAACCCCCTCAACCCCCACCACCCCCAAACCCCCCTCAACCCCCACCACCCCCATCACCCCCACCACCCCCTCAACCCCCATCACCCCCTCAACCCCCACCACCCCTCACCCCCACCACCCCCTCAACCCCCCACAAACCCCACCACCCCCTCAACCCCCTCACCCCCACCAACCCCCTCAACCCCCACCACCCCCCTCAACCCCCCCACCACCCCCCACCACCCCCTCAACCCCCACCACCCCCTCAACCCCCTCAACCCCCACCACCCCCTCAACCCCCACCACCCCCCTCAACTCCCACCACCCCCTCAACCCCCTAAACCCCCACCACCCCCTCAACCCCCACCACCCCCCCAACCCCCACCACCCCCACCACCCCCTCAACCCCCTAAACCCCCATCACCCCACCACCCCCTCAACCCCCATCACCCCCTCAACCCCCACCAACCCCACCACCCCCTCAACCCCCTCAACCCCCACCACCCCCTCAACCCCCACCACCCCACCACCCCCACCACCCCCTCAACCCCCACCACCCCCTCAACCCCCACCACCCCCACCACCCCCCTCAACCCCCCACCACCTCCTCAACCCCCTAAACCACCACCACCCTCACAACCCCCACCACCCCCTCAACCCCCACCACCCCCCTCAACCCCCACCACCCCCACCACCCCCTCAACCCCCACCACCCCCACCACCCCCTCAACCCCCACCACCCCCACCACCCCCATCACCCCCACCACCCCCTCCACCCTCACCACCCCCTCAATCCCCACCACCCCCCACCACCCCCTCCACCCCCACCACTCCACCACCCCCACCACCCCCTCAACCCCCACCACCCCCACCACCCCCTCAACCCCACCACCCCCTCAACCCCCACCACCCCCACCACCCCCACCACCCCCTCAACCCCCACCACCCACCACCCCCTCAACCCCCACCACCCCCTCAACTCCACCACCCCCTCAACCCCCACCACCCCACCACCCCCTCAACCCCCTCAACCCCCACCACCCCCAAAACCCCCTCAACCCCCACCACCCCCATCACCCCCACAACCCCCTCAACCCCCATCACCCCCTCAACCCCCACCACCCCCACCACCCCTCAACCCCCACCACCCCCTCAACCCCCACCACCCCCACCACCCCCTCAACCCCCTCACCCCCACCACCCCCTCAACCCCCACCACCCCCTCAACCCCCACCACCCCCACCACCCCCTCAACCCCCACCACCCCCTCAACCCCCTCAACCCCACCACCCCCTCAACCCCACCACCCCCTCAACTCCCACCACCCCCTCAACCCCCTAACCCCCACCACCCCCTCAACCCCCACCACCCCTCAACCCCCACCACCCCCTCAACCCCCTAAACCCCCCACCACCCCCACCACCCCCTCAACCCCCATCACCCCCTCAACCCCCACCAACCCCACCACCCCCTCAACCCCCTCAACCCACACCACCCCCTCAACCCCCACCACCCCCACCACCCCCACCACCCCCTCAACCCCCACCACCCCTCAACCCCCACCACCCCCACCACCCCCTCAACCCCACCACCCCCTCAACCCCACCACCCCCTCAACCCCCTAAACCACCACCACCCCCACAACCCCCACCACCCCCTCAACCCCCACCACCCCCTCAACCCCCACCACCCCCACCACCCCCTCAACCCCCACCACCCCCACCACCCCCTCAACCCCCACCACCCCCACCACCCCCATCACCCCCACCACCCCCTCCACCCTCACCACCCCCTCAACCCCCACCACCCCCACCACCCCCTCAACCCCCACCACCCCCTCAACCCCCACCACCCCACCACCCCCTCTGCTGTGCGAGCGAGTCGCGCCGATTGAAGGGCGCGGCACTGTGGCACACCGGTCGGGGTGGGTGGCCAGCACCACGCACGCCCGGCCGCCTTTGTCTCCCCGGTGGCGATGTTGACCGCACACCACACCAGGTGCTCGTGTCGAGGCTGAGTCGACCTAAAGGGCACCGGTTTCGGATAATCGTGTCTGGCGCCAGTGGCCGGTGACCGGGAATCCAAGGTGCCGTCCATAAATGACGTCACGCGATTTTGGACGATTTATGACCCCCCCCCGCCTTCGTCCCAAAAAGTCAGACCCCCCCTCAAATATGACGTCACAAAGCTCTGTCCCCCCCCCCCTAAAAAAATAAAACATGCTTCAAATCACTTTAAACTATTGTCATTGTAGTGCGTATTTAATGTGGCGCTGCACTCTGATGTTGTAGGAGAAAACATTTATTAAAAAGTCTATTTAATTAAGTAGAACGTCTATATTTATTTAAAGTTGCGCATTTTCACGTGACGTCACATTTCTCACCCCCCCCCCCTCCCCTCGTCACACATCGTCACAAATGTCTGACCCCCCCCCCCCCCCCTAGGTGCGTGACGTCATTTATGGACGGCCCCCAACTCGTGCCGCCGGGTTCGTAACCCGGCGAGCTGACCGCTACACCCCCGCATCCTCAGCGCGAACACCCCCGCAAGCGCGGGGCCACTTGGTGTGACCCGGCACGTGCTCGCGGTGGGGGGGGGGTCATGAATCATGTAGATGACCGGTTCGTGTGGTAGAGGTGGGGTGGTAGGGATGGGGTGGTGGGGGGTGAGTCGAGTGAGTGGTAGGGGTGGGGTGGTAGGGGTGGGGAGGTAGGGGTGGGGTGGTGGGGGTGAGTCGAGTGGGTGGTGGGGGTGAGTCGAGTGGGTGGTGGGGGGTGGGGAGGTGGGGGTGAGTAGAGTGAGTGGTAGGGGTGGGGTGGTAGGGGTGGGGTGGTAGGGATGGGGTGGTGGGGGTGAGTCGAGTGGGTGGTGGGGGTGGGGTGGTGGGGGTGAGTAGAGTGAGTGGTAGGGGTGGGGTGGTAGGGGTGGGGAGGTAGGGGTGGGGTGGTGGGGGTGAGTCGAGTGGGTGGTGGGGGTGAGTCGAGTGGGTGGTGGGGGTGGGGAGGTGGGGGTGAGTAGAGTGAGTGGTAGGGGTGGGGTGGTAGGGGTGGGGTGGTAGGGGTGAGTAGAGTGAGTGGTAGGGGTGGGGTGGTGGGGGTGAGTCGAGTGGGTGGTGGGGGTGGGGTGGTGTGGGTGAGGTGGTGGGGGTGAGTCGAGTGGGTGGTGGGGGTGAGTAGAGTGAGTGCTAGGGGTGGGGTGGTGGGGGTGAGTCGAGTGGGTGGTAGGGGTGGGGTGGTAGGGGTGGGGTGTTGGGGGTGAGTAGAGTGAGTGGTAGGGGTGGTGGGGGTGAGTCGAGTGGGTGGTGGGGGTGGGGTGGTGGGGGTGAGGTGGTGGGGGTGAGTCGAGTGGGTGGTGGGGGTGAGTAGAGTGAGTGCTAGGGGTGAGGTGGTGGTGGTCGGGTGGTGGGGGTGAGTCGAGTGGGTGGTAGGGGTGGGGTGGTAGGGGTGGGGTGGTGGGGGTGAGTCGAGTGGGTGGTGGGGGTGAGTCGGGTGAGTGGTAGCGGTGGGGGTGAGTAGAGGGGGTGGAGGGGTGAGTCGGAACGTAGCTTCGGACCCCAATAAAGGCGCCTGTGTGTGGCATGCGGAAGGCGGCCTCGTTACCTGACAAAGCCATCGGGTTTGTAGACGCGTGCTGGGTAGGAATGCGATGCACACAACACGTGTTCACGTACGCTTCATCGTAACCCCTGCAATGGCGATACACTATTTAAACGAAACTTTATTTTATGTTACCAGGCAAGGCCCACTGAACAACATTGCTCTATTTTTTAAGAAGCGACGTTAGCCTCAACTGATGGCTCATTCGAAGTGGCTCATCACGCGGAAATGTACAGCAGCCAAATCCTCTACAACGCGTGATGTTGATTCTTAACGTGGAGGGGAAAACCGGAGGACCCGCAGAAAAAATCCACGCGATCACGGAGATAGAGAGAGACACGCAAACTCCGAATATTACAGCAGTAGGCATCAGGGTCGGGATCGAAACCACGACCTCCTGAATACCAGGCGAGGTAGTTAACATCTCCTAGCCACCGTGATGATGAGAGAGAGACACGCACAATCCAAATATACAGGCATCAGGGTCGGGATTGAACCCACGAACTCCTGAATACCAGGCGAGGTAGTTAACATCTCCTAGCCACCGTGATGATGATGAGAGAGAGACACGCACACTCCTAATATACAACAGGCATCATGGTCGGGATCGAAGCCACGACCTCCTGAACACCCGGCGAGGTAGTTAATCTCCTAGCCACCGTGATGATGATGAGAGAGAGACACGCACACTCCTAATAGACAACAGGCATCAGGGTCTGGATCGAAGCCACGACCTCCTGAATACCCGGCGAGGTAGTTAACATCTCCTAGCCACCGCGGCGCCCAATCAATGCCTGCCACCCGCTCACAGATTCCCAGAATGCGCGAGTCAAATCGAAAGCGGGTGGCAACACCAGCGCGTCGCCTCGACCGCACGGGTACGGGTAGCCGGGTATCGGGTAGGGTACGGGTATCGGGTACCTGGTTGCGACCTCTGCCACAAACTCACTCTCCCCCACGGTCTGAATGCGTGCGTCCTGTCTGTGTACGCTCTCTTAATTCGCGAGTCCGCCTTTATTTTTTGTCTCTGCAGTCAACGCAACAACAACAACAACAGCAATAACAACATCAACAACAAAAATCATTCAATGCGTTCAACGCTTCACGCACCCCTCAACCGGATGAATCCATCAGTCGCGGTGCGCATCATGGATGGCACCTTTTTCTTCCCCCCCCCCTCTTCTCTCCCACCGGAGTCTTTATCAAGCCCGTGAAATTGATACGCCTGTAAGAAAATATATATTTCCCGTGGCTTTGGCCACAGACAATGCTCAAGTATCTCGTCCATTAAGCGTTCTCTATCTTTCCTCTCTCTCTCTCCTCTCTCTCCTCTCTCTCGATGTTGTTCGTAGCTCTTCCGAGATGGGATTTTTGCCAGGGGATTAGGTTTGTTGAATAAATGTTCAAATATCGCATCGGAAATAAATAATCGGGTCAACGTCGATGGCCTGCTCAAAATTATCATTGAAGAAATTATGCCCAAATCTCCCGTTTACAGCCATGAACCAGTGGCGGAATATTCCACATTCCTATGGCGGGAGCGAGTCCATCCAAACGGCAACCACTGTTGGCGTCCCCGCAAAGTGGCACTGCACTTGCGAGCACGGTTGGCTACGTACGGTGCGAAGGAAGTTCAGCATACATTCGGTACATTTTTATCAACCCTGGAGGGATGATAGGTTGAGTCAACCCACCCCGCGCCCGGACCCCCCCCCCCCCCCCCCCGGACCAGGACGTGAACTCGCGAGCTTCAGATCGTGACCCACTCGCTCTGCCACTGAGACAGCCACGTGCCTGGACGCTGTGACTGAAGTGAATGGAACCAATGATCATATTTTTTGACTGGCAAATGAGGTTCCAATGGTGTAAATGCTTACCCCGAGCTCTCATACTCTGATGGTGCATTGTCTTTGAGTTGTGCACCTTTTGGCGTCATCTGGTCCAACACCAATGGAGACTAGGCTCTAAGGAAAGCTGTCTCGGGTGTGGACCAATCAACTTCAAGGACAGTGCACATTATCAGAGTTATGTTTTTTGTTTGCATTATGACTGCAGGTATTGTGGTCTATGTAAACATGACTCCTTGTAAAAAAAAGGTGTCAGTTTTGTTGCCAGATAGAAGGGTAAAAAAACAATTATTGAATGAACGAACTTTGAGAGATTCGGCAGACCTTCCGCGAGCACAAAGGTCGTTACACAACAAAGTTATTTAACGCGAATGCATATTTATTTAGTTACTGCCTCTTCAATTAAACCGAAAGTAGAGTCAGCAAAACGGTAGCAATTGATTTCGCTGAATTATTCAAGGGGTGCCCAAGGACCCGCTTGTATTGGGTTGCAAAGCCACGCCAGGGGAAGTAGTTCCTGCCTCCAGGGATGAAGTAGTCCCTGCCTCCGCACCCTTGAGAGGGTGACACGCACAAAAAAAATAACTTATGAACTTCCGAAGAACGTCCCATCACACCACGCCGTGGTTCCAAAAGCACATTCAGAGCAGCGGGGAGCGGTGGCGGCGTGGTTAGCACACTTCGCTCTGAAACCCGCTCCGGCTAGAACACGTGCCACCTGCCTTCACCGATTCTCGACATCGCCCCATTTCACCAAACCAGTGCCAAACCCGGCGTGGTGAAGTATGGTCAACCGTAACCCCGACACCACAGAGAAGCCCTTCACAGGGCAGCGCATTGACAAATGCGCGTACAGTCCTCCGTTACGCTCGTGCAACTATTCTCATGACAATGTCAGAGGAACTATTTCAACTTCGTCTTCTAAATCCCCGTTCCCTCGGGGTGCGCGCGAGGCGACTGTGTCACCGCCGCCGCCGCCGCCGGCCGAACCAGCCGGACCAGGAAGCGTCATGGCGGTCAGTGGGCGCACGATGGAATGCCGTGGCACCGCATTTGCATCTCGAAAAACAACACCAGCAGCAGCAGCAGCCTGCCGTGATGTGACAACCCTCTCAGTGGGCCATTTGTGTCGATCGAACTGAGAAAACACGCGGAAAAGACCGCAGTTTTGGCACGCGCGTGACCTCACAGTGTGACCTTACATCGTGACCTCACAGCGTGACCTCACAGTGTGACCTTACATCGTGACCTTACATCGTGACCTTACATCGTGACCTCACAGCGTGACCTCACAGTCTGACTCTACAGTGTGACCTCACAGCGTGACCTCACAGCGTGACCTTACATCGTGACCTCACAGCGTGACCTTACATCGTGACCTCACAGCATGACCTTAAATCGTGACCTCACAGCGTGACCTTACACCGTGACCTCACAGCGTGACCTCACAGCGTGACCTTACATCGTGACCTTACATCGTGACCTTACAGCGTGACCTTGCATTTCCCACGTCACCTTACAGCGCGACGCGGGCATTCGAGAGCAGCGATCTTCGCTCATTATCAAAGGGGCGGGGCCACTTTCGTCGAGAAGACATCATCAGTGTGAGGGCCGCCACACATTTGAAACCATGGTTGGGTTTGACAGCAGCACGGTGATGATGATGGTGGTGATGATGGGGTGTTTTCACCATTTGTGTATTGTCGGTGGGGAGGGGGGGGGTGGTGGGGGGCACGTCAGGGGCCCGCACTAAAGGCCACCCAGAGGCCGCCAGTGTCCCGCGGGCCCTCGCAACGAAGAGACATCGCGACAGGGCAAACCGCACCTCGAGATGCTGGGCCAGACCGGTGGCACGTGCGCTACACGGGGAGCGAAGAAGTCGCTGTCCCCATGAGAGACAGCGAGTCGTAGGAGATGGAGGAGGGCTACAGTTCATCACGTAGGAGGCTTTCGCAACAAATATCATCCACAATAGAGGGTTTTTTTTTTTGGGTTAAATATATAAATGCGTCGTTAAAGTCGCCACCACCCGACGCAGCCAATTAGTAAGGGGTTTGTCACGTGAACAGGACGTGCTATTATTTAATTTAATTTATTATTTTATCTTTAGACGTGACTTAACCGAAATAACCAAATAATAATTCCTGCAGTCACGAAAGTTCTAAAATTAAGATAGGACGTGCCAATTCGTTACAATGACAGCACACCGGTGTGTTGGAGAGTAAATTGAGAGATTGTTAAATGTTGTGGGTTTACTCTCCAACACACAACCGGTGTGCTGTACTAGCAACGGATTGGCCACGTTCTGTTTAGGTGACAACCCTCACTAGTTGGCTGCGTCGGGTGGTGGCGGGTTTCGACGACACATTTATACATTGACGCGCTGTAACCCCCCAAAACGCCTCTGCTGTGGAGGAGGACTACGTTGACAGGAGGCAGGGAGACGGGTGGCTGGGAGAAAGGAATCCCGGATCTCGGAGGCGGCAGAGGCGGGAGCGTGCGAAGGAGCGGACCTCCCACCGAGCGTGGGTCGACCGAGGACTTCCACTGGAATCCCTCCGTTGCTAGGGCGGAGAGTACGTGGGGCGTGAAGGGGAGCAGAGTGAGATGTGGAGAGGTAGGGGAGTACGTGGAGGGGTGTAGGGTGAGACGAGACGGGGAGAGGTAGGAGAGTTCGTGGATTGGGATGAGAGGGGAGAGGAAGGAGAGTGCGTGGAGGGGAATAGAGTGAGATGAGAGGGGAGAGGCAGGAGAGTGTGTGGAGGGGAGTAGAGTGAGATGAGAGGGGAGAGGCAGGAGAGTGTGTGGAGGGGAGTAGAGTGAGATGAGAGGGGAGAGGTAGGAGAGTGCGTGGAGGGGAGTAGAGTGAGATGAGAGGGGAGAGGTAGGAGAGTGCGTGGAGGAGAGTAGAGTGAGATGAGAGGGGAGAGGTAGGAGAGTGCGTGGAGGGGAGTAGAGTGAGATGAGAGGGGAGAGGTAGGAGAGTGCGTGGAGGGGAGTAGAGTGAGATGAGAGGGGAGAGGTATGAGAGTGTGTGGAGGGGAGTAGAGTGAGATGAGAGGGGAGAGGTAGGAGAGTGCGTGGAGGGGAGTAGAGTGAGATGAGAGGGGAGAGGTAGGAGAGTGCGTGGAGGGGAGTAGAGTGAGATGAGAGGGGAGAGGTAGGAGAGTGCGTGGAGGGGAGTAGAGTGAGATGAGAGGGGAGAGGTATGAGAGTGTGTGGAGGGGAGTAGAGTGAGATGAGAGGGGAGAGGTAGGAGAGTGTGTGGAGGGGAGTAGAG
The DNA here is from genome assembly GCF_964198595.1 of Lampetra fluviatilis. Classification (NCBI taxonomy): domain Eukaryota; kingdom Metazoa; phylum Chordata; class Hyperoartia; order Petromyzontiformes; family Petromyzontidae; genus Lampetra; species Lampetra fluviatilis. The sequence goes on from NC_136315.1 coordinate 5,551,190, forward strand.
TGAGATGAGAGGGATAGGCAGGAGAGTGCGTGACCAGGCAATTTCAGGGCTGCACCTTGACCTTTTGAACCTGAATTCCATTCCCACCCCCCCCTCGGATTTCCAATCCAGAGGTCACCGACGGCAGTTGGATCAATGGTGCCAGATATTCAATTCCTTTCCCCACTGCCTCCCCCACTGCCTCCCCCTGCCGGCTACATCCGCCCGTCGGTGCGAATGGGTGGACCACGGCTAGTCCATGATGGGGCAGGTCGCGTGTGGTGGGGTAGATTGTGGTGGGTACGCACGCCCAAATCTCTTCCAGAAAACGTCTGGTCAACGTGGAGGAGTAGGCCAAAAACACACTCCAGAGTCCCGCCATAACCGCGTTGTGACGCCTGTGCAACGCATTCTAACGGTGACGCTCACCGCATCGTTACGGCGATTTGTGTTGCCGAAGCGTGCGTCTTTCAGAGCGAAACTCGACAGTGATTATTGTAGGCGTCTGTAAGCGTGTTATTTGGAACTGAGTGGGGGAGCGGCGGTGCAGCGGTTAGCACGCTGCGCTACGGATCCAGCGACCCAGGGTTGATTCCCACTCACGGCCATCACCAGTGACAATTGTTTGAACTGCTCCCGGGCCTCCCCTAGGTCGACTCGGTCTCAAATGAGTACCTCTTTCGATGTGTAAACATCGCCACTGGGGAGACAAGGGTGGCCGGGCGTGGTGCCGGCCACCCACCCCCTCGTGTGCCGTGCCGGCCTTCATAGGTGCTACTCGCTAACAGCACTTGCCCCTACAGTCTGGCAAGGCTAGACTGAGGGATCTTTGTCTTTGCCCTCCTCAATGCATCGTGAGATATTTCTTTCCGTCGTCTTCCTCCCGTGATACTTTTCGTTTTACTTTGCACTGCCAGCAGCACGGACTGGCCAGAAGAGAGAAAACAAATCCAAAGCCGAATGTCTTGGGTTTAGTAGAATCGGCACGCAAGAAGGCACTACGATTTACCGATTCTGCTTGCTGGATTTTGCAAAAGCTCAACCGTTAAAAACTAAAAGAAATCCAATTCGGATTTCTAAGTTTGTATCGAGGCAGAACGTTTAATTTTCAACCAGCTGAGAGCCCACTGAGGCTATACAAGCCTCGAATTGATCCGCTTCGTGAATGGAAAACTAGAGCCACGAGCCACAGAGGTGAGATTGTGGCCATGCGAGCCAAACGGTGGCCCATAGAGTCAACTTCTCGATACGTAGAACTCGTAGAGATGCATAGGGACTCATAGAGATATATAGAGATGCATAGAGATGCATACAGACTCATAGAGATACATATAACTCATAGAGATGCATAGAGACTCATAGAGATGCATAGAGACTCATAGAGATACATAGAGACTCATAGAGATACATAGAGAGTCATATAGATATATAGAGATATATAGATATGCATAGAGATGCATAGAGACTCATAGAGATACATAGAGACTCATAGAGATACATAGAGAGTCATATAGATATATAGAGATATATAGATATGCATAGAGATGCATAGAGACTCATAGAGATACATAGAGACTCATAGATATACATAGAGACTCATAGAGACACATAGAGACTCGTAGAGATGCATAGAGACTCATAGAGATACATAGAGACTCATAGAGATGCATAGAGGCTCATAGAAATACATCGAGATACACAGACTGTTATTCGTGCATAGGACATGTCAATACAGAGAGAGTACACGTTCGTTTGTAAACACGGTTATACTAATGACTTAATGAGAATTATTACTTTTTTCAAAGAGCGCCCACGACTCTGGGACACAATGGGCAAGAACTGCATTGTCACTCTCAACCGTAGTTGAAAAGCGTCAGCGCCCACAACGCACCAGCGCAACAACAAAGGGGGGGGAGAACTTTTATGAGAACTTTTACTGTCTAAGTCAACCAAATTGTCGGGGAAACGACGGCCAATTCAACGCGGGGGGGGGGGGGCGAGAGAGAATTATATTGGGACGTAAAAAAAACAATTTGAGAAACCAAAGTCATGAATCGGTATTGGATTGCTCTCGGGGTGCCCTTCACAGCTCGCTGGCTGCGAGAACAATCAAAACGCATCAATTAACGCCCCAGAACGGGCAGGCACATCAATGATTATTGGTGATTATGACACGATGCTTGTTTAAGGGGCGGGGGTGGGGGGGGTGATGTGGAGTGGGGGTGGAGTGGGGGGTGGAGTGGGGGGGTGGAGTGGCGGGTGCAGTGGGGGGTGATGTGGGGGGTGCAGTAGGGGGTGGAGTGGGGGGGTGGAGTGGGGGGTGGAGTGGGGGGGTGAAGTGGGGGGTGATATGGGGGGGTGGAGTGGGGGGTGGAGTGAGGGATGATGTGGGGGGTGGAGTGGGGGGGTGGAGTGGGGGGGTGGAGTGGGGGGGGTGCAGTGGGGGGGGTGGAGTTGGGGGGTGGAGTGGGGGGGTAGAGTGGGGGGGTAGAGTGGGGGGGGGTAGAGTGGGGGGGGGTAGAATGGGGGGCGTAGAGTGGGGGGGTAGAGTGGGGGGTGGAGTCGGGGGTGGAGTGGGGGGGGTATCTTGTTTATATTTTAACGTACGCGCCTCTCGCGAGCTTCTGGATCAAGACAGAACGCACGAAGGCCGTGTCCATGTAGATGTTGGCACGCGGGCGTGCGTCAGCCAGCGAGCCCCATACCACCGTCGCCTCCCTCGGTAGGACGTCACGGGGTAACTGTTCTACCCATGCCCGCGACCTCCTGAACCTGCGAGCCTTCCACAACTTCGACTTGACTCCGAATTACACCTTCATTCAATTTTCTTTTTTTTTTGTTAAAAACTTTACAGCGTGAATTAAACGACGCTATCCCTACCTATAAAATCAAGGCACGCCTAGAAAAATCGAAAGAGATGAACTGTTCTGTGCTCGGTGGCGATCTGAGGACCCATTGGAGGTGAGCGCCACAGCATAGACGCCACACACTGAGCGTGGCGTACGGTGGTTGTTGTTCTTGTTGTTTAGGTAAAAAAAATGAAATAAAATTTATTTTTATGAATTTTAATTTCATTTTTTTTTACCTACGTGACTTTACCGAAAAAACTAAAAGTATGGATCCTTGCAGTCAAGAAGGCTTCAAATCTAGAATTAGTTATTGTTGTTGTTGTTGACGTCTGCGGCTCACATTGGCACCACGCATCGAGGCACGTAGTGAGCGAGCGTCGGAGTGTTTGTCTTGCCCCGAGACGAATCGAGAGAGGTATGGCTCAGTTGGAGCGTCAGTGTCTGGTGTAATGTGGCCAGTGGATCCGATACGAGACAGATACTGACGGCGCGGCATGGCGCACCGGGGGAGAGAATCTTTATGCCTACTGGAGGAATCCGATGTGCTATAAAGCTCTTTTCAACAGACTGTCCAGTCGGGGCTACGGGGTCAGAACGTTACAGCAACAAACAATACAAAAACGCGATAGGAGTGCAAAGTATTCGGCGGGTAAACAAGTCACGTAAATAATATCACGTACACAAATAAAACTAAACAATTTCTTTTTATCTTTCCAGGTAAAAGCCCACTGAGACATTAGCTTCTTTTATCAGAAGCGACCTGGCCACAAGTGATAGCTCAACGAAGTGGCTTATCACGTGGACATTTATAGCAGCAAAATAATCGAAATAATATCGACGCACGTTACTAAATGGAGTTCCAAAAACAAGACAAAGATCCCTCGTATAGCCTTAACATACTTGTTGGGGCAAGTGCTGTTATATCGAGCACCAGGCACGGCCGCCTTTGTCTCCAGAGTGGCGCTGTTGACGCGCCGCACCAGGTACTGTACTTATTTAAGGCTGAGTCCACCTAGGGGAGGGCCCAGAATCGGTGTTGTTGGCCGTGAGCGGGATTCGAACTCGGATCGCGCGTCGTTCGTAGCGCAGCGGTGCTAACCACTGCGCCACCACTCCCAAGAGGGCATCACTGCATGCGCATGCATCATCGCCGTGAGTGGTGAATTATTGTGATGAATCACTCTTGTGATTACGCTGCTGAGAATAACCAGGGCTTTTAATGTCCCTGGGAAGACTCACAAAATTCCCATGAACGGCAACCGCCTTAAGGAGAGGACGATCCAGGGAAAAGCGGGACAAGGTGGCAACCCCCATCGGTGTCACGGCAAAGGGGGCCCATGAGCTGGAGGGGCCCAGGGGCTAGGAAGAGGAGGAAGAAGGGGGGGGGGGATTGGACAGTGAGGCCCCCCCTCCCCCCCAGCCTCCCCCTCACCCCCATTTAATTTCCTGAACCAGGGCAGGGGTCAACAATGTAACCAACAAGAAGAGCCATTTTTTGTCGAATTCGGTCAAAAAAAGCGCTCAATATTTCAAGAGCCACAATGCACTGCGTGGTGGTGATTACGAGACGACGGCCCTTGATAAAGAAGGCCACGAAACAGTCCTCAATGAGCCGCTTGCCTGTCCGGAGCCGCAGGTTGCCGACCTCTGCCCATGGTGACCTGGACTTCCATGGTGAATTGGCCTTCCATGGTGAACTGGGTTTCCATGGTGAACTGGCCTTCCATGGTGAACTGGCCTTCCATGGTGAACTGGTCTTCTATGGTGAAGTGGCCTTCCATTGTGAATTGGCCTTCCATGGTGAAGTTGCCTTCCATGGTGAACTGGCCTTCCATGGTGAACTGGCCTTCCATGGTGAATTGGCCTTCCATGGTGAACTGGCCTTCCATAGTGAACTGGCCTTCCATGATGAACTGGCCTTCCATGGTCAGGGGTCGGCAACCAAAATAAATAAAGTAAGAACAGCCATTGTTTACGCACTTCAAGAACCCAGCGCATTGGAGTCCTTTTAAAAGAGCCACCGCACATGCGGCTCTGGGTACGCGGGGCCCACGTGAGAGTGCGTTGGCTCACAGCGAGTAGTGACTTGCGGTCAGCAGAGGGCGACACTCGTCCATACAAATGAAGGGAGGCAGAGAGAGAGAGAGACGGGTTTAACCACGGACGAGGGCTTCCAACTCTGGCTATCGCCTGATGATGCCGGTTGTTGCAATTACCGGCGGAACGTCACGGTACTCGAATTTTAAACGTTGCTGTGGCTTTTACTCTCCAACAAACAACCGGTGTGCTGAACTAGCAACGAATTGGCACGTTTTGTTCACGTGACGCACAAGCTTTACCGATTGGGCTGTGTCGGGCGGTGGCGGGTTTACCGACACGTTTATATTTGCGCGATCTAACCCAAAAAAAACCCCCATCTATTTTTGAAAAAAGACACCGCATGCACACACTTTGTTGGGGCAAGTGCTGGCTTAGCGAGCACCTATGAAGGCAGGTCGGCACGGTGAGTTTGTCTGCCCAGTGTGTTTGTTCCCTCGCTTGTCCGTATAGACAATTTGGTACTCTGCTTATTTCATGCCGGTTCCCCCGAGGAAAGATCCAGGACAGGTTCTCATTCTTCTCGCCACTGGTAAGTAACCTCGTCCCATGTGTGTGTTTTTTTTTTTTGAGCTGTAATACAAAAAAGTATGCTGGGGGAAGCTCCCAGCATTGTGGAGTGAAACGTCAGCCATCGTGCTGTGACAAGCGCGTTGTACGACACGGAGCCGCTTGAACGCTGCACGGCGCAACCGCCACAGATGTTTCGCCGCGGCCAGGAATCGAACCTAGGCCAGCGAGTTCGTAATGCGGCACGCGCAAACCACTTGCGCTCCCATTTCCAACATACAAAGACAAGAATCCCCCGTGTAGCCTTAACAGACTGCCGGCACGGCACACGAGGGGGTGGGTGGCCAACACCACGCCTGGCCGCCTTTGTCTCCCCAGCGCTGATGCTTACGCGTCCGTAGCAAGTACTCATTGAAGGCTGAGACGACGTAGAGGAGGCTCATGACCGTTCCCCCGGCAATGAGCGTGGCACATTTCTTTTGCATGGTCCAGTTGAGGCATATCTGCTCCTCGTCGTGATCAATTATCATCATCAATCAGCCTTGGTCAGTCCAATGCTAGATTATGGCCTCCCCAAGTCTCCGCTACCTCACAATCCTGCCATGGAAGAGGTTTTGTGTTTTTTTCATCACGGAGCTGATTTCATCGCTCCATCTCCTCTCTGCATGTGACACCGGTGCCGCAGCCAACTCTGCATGGGGAGTTTTCTACTGCTGAGGCATTTGATGGTGACAAATGGGGTGATGGTTGTTTGTGAGATCACAGTACAACACAGTACTCAAAACATCTGCCTGTCCGCAGTGCCGGATGAAGCTAGTGTGGGACCTGTAGCATATGATGTTATAACGGGGCCCTAAATAAAAAAAAAACACGTAAATATTAAAACACAATTTTTTTTGCTATACAGCCAGATAATACGACAAATCGCTAACCTTAAACACCTAGTCGTTCATAAAAGTCGAAGGCGGTATAGTACTATAGTAATAGAGCAAGTGCAGAATCACTGAACCGGAATTGATAGTTTGAAAGATCTTCTTCTTCTTGGTTCTTTCGGTAAAGTCACGTAGAAGGAAAATAATAAAATAATAAAAATAAAACATAATAAAATAATTCTCACGACGTTTCGGCCACAACGCAAGCAGCCGTCCTCAGGTGAAGAACAGGTCTGTCGGAAAGACAGCGTCATTCAGACGCGGCCGAAACGTCGTAAGAATTATTTTATTATGTGTTATTTTTATTATTTTATTATTTCCCTTCTACGTGACTTTACCGAAAGAACCAAGAAGATGAATCCCTGCAGTCACGAAAGCTTTAAATCGAAGTTTGAAAGAATTTAGCGCGGGGCCCTTGAAAGTGCGGGGCCCGTAGCATTTGTAGCTATTTTTGTTTCTAGGATAATCCAGCACTGCCTGTCCGTCACTCTATATCTAAATATACACGCTTCGTGGAATTTCCCTTTTTATTACACTCAAAAGAACACAACTTAAACACACACACACACACTGTATTGGCGAGGCGCCGTAACAAAATTTCAGGGCGCTTCTGAAAACAAAAATCCCGGACGAATGTTTACCGATTTATATCGACTGTATGCGTCTGAGAGTACAATGGGTTTTGAATCAATAATTGAAGCATGACTGCACACACCACAAGATCGTATCCTTCGCATGAACGTTCCTGTCGTGGCCACACAATGACGACCAACGTCAATTATTTGTCTGGGAAGGTCTCACTCAGACTCGACAAGTGTTCAGGAGAGTCCAGGGTTGGCTTGGTTGGTGAATACTCAGGATGAGTGTTTGGCTCCACGCGAGAGAAAAGCGGAGAATCCGGCGGGGAAAAACCCCAACGCGTTTGTTTTGTTTCGCCATACTTCCCCACGCTGGTCAATGCGGGTCGGATGAAGCGTGGCCGACGACCGGTTTGAATACCGCTCACTCCCGCAACCGGCCAGGATTTGAACCTAGATGGCCGCGTTCATCGCGCACCATGCTTACCACTGTTACACCGCTCTGCCCCCGTCACACGAAGCGCCACCCAGATAGTGGTGGGGGGGTGGAAGGGAAGGAGGTGGTTGGGGGCGGGGGTGAGGTGCCATTTGCTCCGGGGACCTCACAAGAAATATAAAAGTTCGGCCCCCACATGGCATTTTGTCCCGAGCCTCCTGCCCTGGGCCTGCAGGTCACGCACGCGCGCGACCGGAGGCACCTTCCCCGAGCGCGGCAAAACGACCTCGGTCGGTGAAACCGATGCGCGGCACCACAACGCACGCGGCAACACGGACGCGGAACTTAAATAAACTCAAAGCAACAACACACACTGACGTTATGGAGCAATGGCCCTTTCTCACCGCGCACACAGAGAGAGAGAAAGATTGGTAGGACACGGAACTTCTCGCTGACCTTCTTGACCTTGACCGCGTCGTAGGGGCCGCTGGGGGAGCGCGTGATGTGGTCCCCGATGACCTCAACGTTGACGGAGTTGACTCGCGGCGTCCGAGTCACCACGGTGGCCTGCGTCGCTTCCGCCGCACGGCCGTATCCTCCTCCGCCGGGTTCCTGGCACCAGCCGAGAGAGAGAGGGGGGGGGGAGGGGCGACTCGCGATGGCACGGCGCTCGCTCGTCCATCACGCAAACTCCGGTTGTCGTCCTAGCAGCGGCGGCTTTCGGCTGGCCATCAAACAAAGACTGACACTGCATCGCACGCGTTCAGATGCACTTCCCCTTCCTTCCGATATTAGGACGCTACTGGAGCTACACACTTTTATATCATCTAGATTGAAAACTCGTTTCTTTATAAGTTCAACACACGCACACCGGCCCATCGCGCACACCGGCCCACCTGCTCATCCAGCGGCAGCAGCTGAAGCGGCGTTAGCCGCGGCGTCGCGAAGGCGCGCGGCGAGTAGCCGGGCCGGCTGACCTCCACCTTCCAACGCGGGCCCGGCGGCGGCGTCCACGCCGGCGCGGGGCTCCTGGCGCCGCACGGCGGCACGGGGGCCCTCGCGTCCGGCGTGGACGCGGGGGGGCCCTGGGAGGCCGCGGTGCTCAGCGTCGAAGGCCCGGCGGCGACGTCATGCCTCTCGCCCTCCGACGCCGCCTCGGAGGCGAGGGAAGCCCGGGAACGTCGAGCGCCGGTCAGGGGTGCGGCGGAGGTCCCTCGACTCGCGGCCGTCTCCGGCGAGGCCCACGGGGTCTGCCGCGCGTTGGCGTCTCCGGGGGCCGGTTGGCCCCGCGGGCTCCGGCACGGGAAGGCGTCGTGCGAGTTGCCGGGCCCGTAGAAGCAACGGGAGCCGACCGAGCGACGGGGCGACGGCCCGCTCCGCTCCGCGGCGTCAGCGGCCCCGGGTGACGCGGGAGGCCGCGGCGCCTTCACGAACGAGCCCACGACGGCGTAGGCCACCAGCCCGCCGTGGGCTTCCGACGGCTCCCCGGGGAGGCGTTCGGCGACCCTCGTCGTTCCGACGTAAGGCGCCGAGCCGACGGACGAGCGAGCGAAGGGCGGTAGAGCTCCCCGATCGGCGCCAGAGTCCCGCGCGTCCGCCGCGCCAAAGTCACACCGCCGGACGCCCGGCCCGACGATGGGCGGGCCGTAGCGAAGTCCGGCGTCCCCGGCCGACCGCAGAGATGCGCCGACCTCCGCCATCCTCCCACCCGCGGCTCCGGAGTCGTCGGGGAGGGCGCTCGGGCTACGGGCGGCTCCGCCGCGGGGACTCGGGAGCGGCGACGCGAGCTGCACGAAGAGGTACGACGAGGAGCGGGCGCGACGAGGTTCCGCCATGGCTCGGCGTCGGGGTTGGGGCGCGTGGAGACGAGACTGGAGGGACGCTCGCCGTCAGCGCAGAAGTGCGCGGCGCACCGCGGCGCAGCGGGCGGCCCATCCCTCGTGCCGTGGGTGACGCCTGCGGGCGAGCGAGTCGCGGGAGCGTCAGTCGCTCACGCCGCTGAGAAAGATTGCGTCGTGGAAATTCACCACTCGCCGGCGCTCCCGCAGAAGGAGAGATACAGAGAGGACGGCTCAGAGGCGCCAAGAGACGACTGGGAAAGGCAGCAGCAGCATCTAGGCAGTGAACCGCCACTAAATTCCCCTCCACCCAAGCTCTGCGGTCCTCGATATATATTAAAGTTGTATCGACCATTTAGGGAGTGTTTACACGTGGGAGGATACTAAGAAACCTCGTGTGTGCTGGAAGGACATGTAACATCCTTACACGTGACCACTACTACTCTAACTCTTCTATCCAGACCTCTTATCTCTCCCTCCTGCTTTTCTCTCTCTCTCTCATCATTGCATTTGTTTACCCAGAAATTCCTGAGTCTCAAGACTCTTTTTCAGGAGGGTCCTGCCAGGTTTCTCGCGACGACGTGGCTATGTACGATTCCAATTGGGTATATTATCAGGGTTAGAATGTTTGGTCACCATACCATCATCTCACCCATCTGTTGTCTCTTGCCTACAGCTCTCTTTCTCCCTCTCACCTCTCCCTCTCTAGCTAATCTCGCGGTCACCCTCCCGATCGTATCTCTCCACATCTCGGTGAGCGCTTTCGCTCTCTCTCTCCGAGCGGCCTCGTGGGCCCGGTTGTGGCCTGCGGGTGGCCACGGGAAGGGCCCTGCTCTAAAACATTTTGCTCCGGTGGCCTGTGCCCACCATGCTTCGCCGTTAATGCCGCCTCAACCGCGTCCGTGGACCACTGCCAATACAGCCCGCGACCGCGTTTAACCCCTTTCCCGTTCCGAAACCTCTAAAAGGTTCAGGTTGCGGGTGTCCCGTTCACCGCTGAATCTCGGAACGCGCAAACGGCTCAGCTTTAATATTGTTTAGAGAGGCATAGTGGCGCCGTTGTTTTCAAAAGACGCCGCACTCACCACCGCACTCTACGATAGCCGGTGCCAAACTTTGCCGCATGCCCTCCCACATGGCCTTGTGGGAGCCTCGGTAGCAATGAAGTTATTTTATTTTAGTTATTTTTCGTGTTTGTTTTAATAATGTACACGTACGTACATTTACGTCATCGGGACGGGAAAGGATTACATTATACATTGTTATTTGATTCACGTAAAAAAAAATATGATCGGATTAAATGATTTGTAACGAACCACAAGCAGTTCTTCGTGATTGTTTCTTCATCACTATTATTCATAGCAATTTAGGGAGAGTAAGTCCTTGTGTAACGCGGTAGAGGCGATCCTGAAAAGTGCTGCGGTAACCGAAAAATGCGTGAAGTGAAAATAATTTCCCTATAAATAATGTCACGATAGAGTTTGTCGAGATGCGATGAGATGGCGGGACAATAAACCGAGGTTACGCCGCCACGTTACTGTATCATTCCACGTACCGCATCACTTCGCTCAGCCGGGCAGCTCAAGAAAGTAGTTCGTCATCGACCACTCAGAAACCCCGTTATAACGGGAGAACCACGTGACAGCCAAAACACGTTGTAGTGTGAGCACCGCCACGCGCTAAGCGAGGAAATGTTTTTACGTTTTCAAACCGTCAATTATTCTCTCGTGCATACGACAAACACAACGCACCTTGTGTGAACGAGGCACGATATGCTGGACAGGTGAATCTTGCAGTGACGATCCTGAAACGACAACACGAGGTGGAGCGATACATTTAATCATTGCTGAAAAGTATCAATTCAATCGTCATATTTTGCCCGTGACGCGACAACTGGATTTGATTGGCTCGTCCGTTGTTGGGTGCTGGTTGAGGGTTTCAGTGAAAGGTTTTGTTTACCTCGTAACTGCACGATGATCTCACCAAAAGGAACGCAAATATTAATTCGTAATGTCGGTCGTAGGAGCCTACGTATTAAATTCACCCGTTCCCATTCTGAGGTGTCTGCAAGTGGCAGGGTGGGTGTCCCGTTCAGCGTGAGCAGCTCGGCGTTGATTTATTTAAAGAGGAGTAGCAGCACCTTGGCTTTTAAAGACGCTGTACTCATGGAAGAGAACCGTAGCGACACGACCGCCACTCTACAATAGCTGGCGCCAAACTGTGCCACACGCCCTTCCACGTGGCCTTGTGGGAGCCTCGGTCCTGATTACGTTTTTAATTTTTTTCTTCTGGTACGTCATCGGAACGGGAAAGAGTTGAGCACGTTCATGTTGATGCTTGGAGGAGGAAATTGAACAGAAGAAGTAATGGCATTTATTTTGGTAATTACGCTTGAGAAGTCACGGTGGTGAGCTGTTAACTACCTCGACTGGTATTGCAGGGGTCATGGGTTCGATCCCAACCCTGACGACGCCTGTATTTTTTAAGTTTGCATGTTGTCCCCGTGGCCGCGTGGATCTTTCTCTGAATCCTCTGGTTTTTCCCTCCACATTTAGAATCAACATCACTCGTTCATAGTTTTTGGCCGCTATAAATTTCCCAAACGACGAAAAGCCACTTGGTTGAGCTATCATTTGCGGCCAGGTTGTTTCTGATAAAGAGCTACGTAGCTAAGTGGGCCCTACCTGGTGAAATAAAAAGTTTAGTTTCTAGGTTTTTTAAAAATAGTTTAAGTCCACCATGTAGAAAAATGCAGTTTGTTTCCCATACAACTACAGCGGAACGATTTGTGTTTTCACGTCAACTTGTTTGTGTAAAATGCAGGCCTCCTGCATGCTGGTTGGCAAAGGCAGAACACCCAACAGGAAGCCATTACGGTGGCAATCGTCGCAATTAAGAGCAATTTAGCAACAACCAAAAAAAAATACTCCCGCAACCCGTAACTCCTTTCGATCGTCACCTTCCACCGGAGCCCACCAACGCAGGAACGTGGCGAGCCCATCAATGAAGCGGGGAACTCATCCCGCGGTTCTCACGAAGCGAGAGCCGCGGTACCGAGGGTGCGCGCACGCTCGTTGGTGTGGGGGGGGGCGGTGTTGGTGGGGGGAGGGGAGCGGTGGGTGAACGCGAAGAGAGAGAGACAGGAAATCCATCCCCACCCAAGCTATGCACGCACAATCCCCCGAAGCCACAAACACAGGGCCCTCGCGCTCGCTCGGCTCGCTCGCTTCACTGACTTTGACTTTTTTTCTCTCTCCCCTTTTTTATCGTCCTCCCCCAGCCCCCACCCCCCCCCCCCAAAAAAAAAGTTAATAAATATTTAAAAAATGCCAATGGGTGGGCTTTGAAAATATAAGTTTTGTTGTTGGGACGTGGTTACCATCAACGTCAACGGGACGAAGCATCCGTCGGAATCTCTCGTCAGCGCTGCGCGACCACCACCCCCCCCCACCGCCGCCCTCCCCCGCGTTGGAGAGCGGCGCACGACGAGAAGCGGATGTCACGGAGCTAGATCCGAGATGCCTCCAGCGGGTTGCCTGTGGTGGTCTGATGCATGGTCAATGCATCATGAGCTGGACATGTGGATGTTCACCCTATGAATCTAACCATCAGTGCACCCCGACTAACCACTGTGCTGCACAAAGATCCCCCATATTGCCTCCAACAGACTCGAGGGGCAACTGCTGTTCGCGAGTGCCTATGAAGACCAGCATGGGACTGGATAGGGGTTGTGTCGCCAGAACCACGCCCGGCCGCCTTTGTCTCCCCAGTGGCAGTGTTTATGCACCGCACCAGGTACTAATTTGAGGCTGAGTCGACCTAGGGGAGGCCCAGGACGGCTTCAGACAATCGTCACCGGTGTAGGTACTCATTTGAGTCTGAGTCGACCTAGGGGAGGCCCAGAACCGCTTCAGACAATCGTCACCGGTGTAGGTACTCATTTGAGGCTGAGTCGACCTAGGGGAGGCCCAGGACCAGTTCAGACAATCGTCACCGGTGTTGGCGACCGTGAGCGGGAGAAACGAACTCGGGTCGTCCTGGGATTCGTAGCTCAGGGCGCTAACCACTGCGCCACCGCTCCCTCCACAACCCCCCACACGCGCACACTTAATGGTGGGGTTCAGGAGGTTACGGGCTTCAACTGCTCGCTCTGTTTTAGCCGAGACGACCGAGGAGGCATAGGAACGAAAATCCGACCCATCACCAATTTCCTTGACGTTTTTTTTTGTGTGCTGTGTGTGTTTTGTTTTTAATGAGTGGACAGGAAACGAGCGGCAGAATTCCCCTAACCGGCACCACCACCAACCCACCACTACCACCTTTACCACCACCACCACCACCACCACAACCACCAACCCACGACCTCCACCACCAACCCACCACCACCTCCACCACCACCAACCCACCACCTCCACCAACTCACCACCACCTCTACCACCACCAACCCACCACCACCTCCACCACCACCACCACCACCAACCCACCACCTTCACCACCACCACAACCACCAACCCTCCACCTCCACCACCACCAATCCACCACCACCTCCAACACCACCACCACCAACCCACCACCTCCACCACCATCCCTGATCGAGCGACACGTTGACTCGACTTACAACCACTTGCCTCGTTGTTCACGAACTTGCCATCCGCGATTTTGGCCATCCGCGAATGGCATCTGGAACTCTACACGACCACTGCATCGAGAGAGAGAGAGAGTAGAGAAATAAAGTGATGAGAGATAAAGTGGCGAGAGATAAAGTGACGAGAGATAAAGTGACGAGAGATAAAGTGACGAGAGATAAAGTGACAAGAGATAAAGTGACGAGAGATAAATTGATGAGAGATAGAACTTCTCGAAGCTTCTGGCCACGTTGCGTGTACAACATGGGTCGGCCAACATCATTATCCGCGAAATTTGCCATTCACGAGCATCTCCGGAATGTATCCCTCGCCGCGAATATCGAGGGTTAACTTCAGTGACGTCCGTGTCGCCGTAGACGACGACGTTCGTCGTGTTTAAGGTGGCTTTGCCCATTCCGGCAATAACACAGGAAATGTTAAGATGTTCAAGTAGACACGGCTATTTGCAAGGCATCAAGATTGCATTAACCACACGTGCGTGTGGCAAAACATGCAAACAAACGTGCTTTGTGTGAAAAAATGAACAAAGGTTTCCCCCTTACTGGCAATACAAGTGCTAGGATGTTCAAAGTGCCAAATAGACACCTTTTGCAGGGCAACGAGTCTGCAATAGCCACACACGAGGACGTGTGGTGAACACGCGAAACGCACGCGCTTCGACAATAATGCACGTATTGTCTTTGAGAGGGATTGGCCTCGACGAGAAACAACCTCCCTTACGGCCTTGTCTCACCACCGGTGCCGGACCCAGAGAACACCGCCAATAGGCGACGCAGCGCAGAGGGCAGTGCAAATATATATATAAAAAAAAACACAAATCATCCATGGCTCGGGTTTAGCCGTGCCACGAAGAAGACACCGCGAGAAGGCGAGCGTCTCCCGCCCGGAGGAAGAGCAAAACGACGCGAACTCTCTCATCTCTCCTCTCTCTCTCTGTGCCGATGCCCTCTCTTGCACGTGGCCACAGCAGCAGCGGTGGCGTGAGATCTCGACATTGCCATCGAGCTCCCGACACAGCGTCGCTGCCACGGCACGCAAGGGCAGACTCGAGCACGCCCGTGGCGTTCACTCGCGCGTCAGTCCGTCACCACGACGGGCTGGCATCGCCGTTGGTGGACTCGGTCCTTGTTTGGCGTTACCCAAGCCAGCGCGGGTGTCTACACGGCGACTCTGCCGTTGGGCCAGGGGTTGTACGGCATCTCTCTTTCTCTCTCTCGAACAGACGTCACATTGTCAGCGAAGAAAGGCGAGAGGGCGCTTGGACGGCGCGCATAGCTGGCGGGAACGATGCACTGTCGTGGCACGGCAGGCGAAGGAGAGGCCAGAGAGGTTATCCACCGCGGACCGGGAGCTATGAAATCAGCTCTTGTGTGGATGTGTGTGTACGTTGAACTTCTCTCGCACCGTACGTAGCCAACCGAGCGAATCGGAGGTGCAGGTGGAAGGACAACAAGCTAAACAGAAAAAATAAATTTTTGAAAGAAATGAGTTTGTCAATCGAGATGACGATTTAAAAGTGCATAGCTCCTGCGGCTTCCTAATATTGGAAGGAAGAGCGTTCCAGACGGCCGCAGAAGCGCATCTGAAAGCACGCGATGCAGTGACCATCTTTGTTTGATGGCTGAGCCACAAGCTGCTGCTGCTGCGAGCATGTTTGGAGTTCGCGTGATGATGGTTTATGCTCCTTGACGAGATCAGCGAGGCATTGTGGGTCAGCTCGTGTGCGGCAGTTCGATCGACTGATTCATTGCGAGACCGTGAGAGATGATGGCAACGGCTGCGGGAGGCCTTTATCGAGCAATGGATCGATCATAGCTGATTTTAACATCAAATAAGGACATGCGATACACACACAGTACACGCATATACACCCTACACACACGGTACACACAGAAATCGGTCAACCGCACAAAGCGAAGCCGCACAGAGCGAGGGAAACCTGAACCTGGACAAAACCCGCCAGCGTGCGGGGGTTAACATTCAGAGCTTCACGCGGATGGATTCAAGGATACATTTAGTGTGCTTGCCAACTCCTGACCACCTTCGTTCGTCCGTGTAACTCGGAACATTTCCTGCACCGCAACTCCGGCAACTGCCAAGAAAACGCAAGCCCCATTAATCATTTACGTATCATTTTATCTGCGGCCACTTTAATGACGTCTGTCATTGTCAATTACCCGCACCCAAATTAAACGTGCCATCCGTTTTTAAAAAAATACTTTTTAACCCCGGACGCAATTACTAAGCCCAGAATAGAAATTCATAACCAGAGCGCACTCGTGTTACAGCGCGCAATTGTGGTGTGCCGCGACTTGGAATCGACACAAAAGCTCCTGTTACACCATAACGCACGCAAGCACGCACGCTCAGCCACCTACACACGCACGCTCAGCCACCTACACACGCACGCTGGCCCACATACACACGCTCACTGGGCCACCTACGCACCCTCGCTGGGCCACCCACACTGGACCACCTGAGCTTCGAAGCTGACAGGACCTTAAGCAAAACGTGGTTTATAATGTTCCGATAGTTCTTCATTATCGCCATCATCGGCCATTGTTTATCCACTGCTGGATGAAGGCCTCGTCACGCTTTTGCCACCCACATCGTTCCGCGATGCTACGATCTACCTCGCTGCTCCATCTCCACCACGATGGTCCTCCCCTTCCTGGGTGCATTATCTCCTTTGGCTGCCATCCCTCTTCCATCTGCCACCATCGTCATCTGCCAGTCACGATTTGTCCTACCCGATCTCGCTGGCTTACCTTAACAGTACAACTCACACGCGTCTGATTGGTATCGTGTTCCTATCCGTGTGTGCCTCTTGCTGTCTCTCACAGCGTAATTCCAGGAAACAACCGATGCAGGCTTCCTTGCACGCTTCTCAACTTTTGTTGCATTTTCTGCGCTTCAGCGCCCGCTCAGTTTCAGTGTCCACGCTTCTGATCCCGCGCGTCCGGGTTGGCAAATCCACGCCACGTGGCATGGAATGCTGCGTTTCTCACGATCGAGTTCGGTTGCAAAGATATTTTTAAAAATCCACATAACTGCTTGGGCGGACAGGTGGTGGGGAGGGTGGGTGGGGGGTGGGGGAGGGTGGGGGGGGGTGCTCTAGCACGAACCTGGCGACTCGGGTTCGATTCCCGCTCACGGTCAACACGGTCCTGGGCCTCCCCTAGGTCGACTCAGCCTCAAATGAGTACCCGCTGCGATGTGTAAACATCGCTACTGGGGGAGACAAAGGCGGCCGGGCGTGGTGTTGCCCAGCCACCCCCTCGTGTGCCGTGCCGGCCTTCATCGGTACAGAACTTGCCCCTACAGTCTGTTAAGGCTATACGGGGGATCTTTGTCTTTGTCGAGCAAAATTTGCTGAAATCGTTTCAATGCCAACTCTGCCCAGCGCCAAACCATTGTGACGCCTGCGCACGAAGCGGCGGCAGTGTTTGTTGCAATTGCATTGTGAGCGGCAGGAAAGCGTCAGAAAAAGTAAAAATGAATGAAAACAAGCGTCAGTTTAACACGTACGCCCTTCGAGACCAATGTTATCCACAGCAGCGGTATTTTGGGTTGGCTCGCGTGAAAATGTGTCGTTCGACCCGACCACCAGGCGACGCAGCCAATGATTGAGGTTTGTCACGTACACAACACGTGCCAATTAGTTGCTACTTCAGCACACCGCTTGTGAGTTGGAGAGCGCGACGTTTCGCCGGTAATTACAAGCGGCCTCATCAGGCGACAGCCAGAATTGTGGAGAAATCCCCCTCCTTGTTTTCGGTCTTAAATAGACGGGGCTAAATGAGCGCGTGCAGACAGGAAGACCAGCGCACGTCCCTTCGCTGAACCGCACCAATGGGGCCTCACGGCAGAGGTCGCAAACGGGTTTTGATTCCTTACCCGTTACCCGTACCCGGCCGCACCAGGGTCGCAAACGGGTACCCGTACCCGTACCCGGCCGTACCCGTACCCTACCCGTACCCGGCCGGGTACGGGTAGGGTACGGGTATCGGGTACCTGATTGCGACCTCTGGGATGAAGCCATGTTGCAGGCGCGGGTGGGTTGATTCTAGGAACTTGAATTGTGAGAAGAGACAAGACGTTGGGAAACGAGTGACAAACGGTGACTCACCAGTGACTCACAGTCTACCCGTACCCGGCCGCACCAGGGTCGCAAACGGGTACCCGTACCCGGCCGGGTACGGGTAGCTGGGTATCGGGTAGGGTACGGGTATCGGGTACCCGGTTGCGACCTCTGCCTCACGGAGAAGACGCCAAATCGGTGCGGAGTGCCGCCCGCTGTGAGCCCGTGGTTCAGAGGCGACGGATCTGCACGGCAAATGTCGAACAAAGACTGAAAAGTGCGCAAAGAGGCAGTGGCGTGAGCGAAACAAAATGCACGGCTGCGCCTTGAAGCATTTTTGCACCGGCCGGAGTAACAGGGCACCCTCAGCCTGGCTCCCAGCTGGGGGTGGGGGGGGGGGTCAACTTTAACGTCACGAAAACGGGGGGCGCATTGGAACAATCAACAAAACGAGCGGTCAAACATCCTCGCGGCGCTGATGAACAAATGAGCGAGCGAGCGATTCGGCTTTCACGTGGTGACGCCGCGGAGAGTGTCGGATTAAGCCAGTGCGTGGCCTGTAGCATATGTTGTTATAAAGGGGCCCTAAATTTAAAAAAATGCTAATATTAAACACTAAATTTTTTACTTGCATAGTAAAGTAATTGTATTTTTTCAATTGCTATACAGCCAGAAAATACGACGAATCGCTAACCTTAAACACCCAATCCTGATTTGAACACCCAGTCGTTCATACAAGTTGAAGGCGGTATAGAACTATAGTAATAGAGCAAGTGCAGAATCACTGAACCGGAATTGATGGCTTGAAAGCATTTAGCGCGGGGCCCTTGAAAGTGCGGGGCCCGTAGCTACTACATGTGTGGTAGCTACTTTTGTTACTAGGATAATCCAGCATTGGCCGCGGAGAAGAATTTGAAAGGACAAAATCAAGATATAAAAGTCTAACCATTCCTTCTCGTGACCCCAATCGACGTGCAGCTACGACGGCGAATACCTCCTCCGCGCTCTGCTGTTGTTTTATATTGTGCCTCGTCGTCCCAATTGCGATACCACCGCAAAAGTCAGCGGCGCGGGTTATTCACGCAAAGACCCTTGCTCCTGAGTGCGACGCCGCTCAGCGTGTGCCACGTTCGTGGTGGGTGGGGAACTCAGCGGGACGGGGACGGGGTGCTGTGCCGGACTGCCCGGCGGGCAGGGCTGGGGGGTGGACGGACGGGAAGCGCTGAGCAAACAAGCCAAAAGGAGAGGGCAGCTGGTTGGTGCGCGCATGTGCGACCTGTAACACCCCACGCACCCACCGACCCCCCCACCCACCCACCCGCGCACCCACCCACCCCACCCACCCCTCACCGTCGTCGTCACCGACACCCGCGTGGAAGATCCCCCGGAAGGAACGCACGGCACGTGGGCGCCACGGTGGCTATGAGATGTTAACTTCTAGGAGATCTTCTTGGTTCTTTCGGTAAAGTCACGTGGAAGGAAAATAATAAAAATAAAACATAATAAAATAATATAATACAATTATATTATATAATAAAATATTTTCCTTCTAAGTGACTTTACCGAAAGAACCAAGAAGATGAATCCCTGCAGTCACGAAAGCTTTAAATCGAAATTCTATGAGATGTTAACTCCTATGAGATGTTAACTCCTGTGAGATGTTAACTACCTCGCCTTGTATACAGGAGGTCGTGGGTTCGTTCCCGACCCTGACGCCTGCCGCTGTATATTTGGAGTTTGCATGTCTCTCTCTCATCATCATCACGGTGGCTAGGAGATGTTAACTACCTCGCCTGGTATACAGGAGGTCGTGGGTTCGTTCCCGACTCTGACGGCTGCTGCTGTATATTTGGAGTTTGCGTGTCTCTCTCTCCAGTGGTCTCGTGGATTCTTCTCCGGGTCCTCTGGTATTTCCCTCCACATTTAGAAACGTGCGTTTAGAGTGTTTGGCTGCTATAAATTTCCACGTGATGATAAGTAACTTCGTTGAGTTATCATTTGTGATCGCCAGGTCGCTTCTGGAAAACAGATATATCTCTCAGTGGGCCGTACCTACTAAAATAGTTCCTAGTTTATTTTTATTTTATATGCAACGCAAAGGTGTCATGAGCGGTGGCTTGGACTGGACTCGCTGTGGCTACAGAAGGGATGATGGTGGCCCGATAGACGAAGAATTTGAACAACAATCAAGGTTTAGTAGTAGGTTTTTACCCTTTAAACTGGTACAAAAACTGACACCTTTATACAAGGCATCATGTTTGCAATAACCACAACACAAGCAGTCAAAATTCAAACAAAAAAAAACAACTCTGATTATGATATGCACTGTGATATAAGGACAGTGCATATGATTATCAGAGTTGTTTCTTTTTGTTTGCATTTTGACTGCTTGTGTTGTGGTTATTGCAAACATGATGCCTTGTATAAAGGTGTCAGTTTTTGTACCAGTTTAAAGAGTAAAAACCTACTACTATATTTTGCCACTGGTAAAGGAGATGTCTCATAGAACAATCAAGGTTGTTACGCACGGCCCAAAACGCAGAGCGACAAAGCAACAGACGGCGCACTGAGGAATGTGTAAATAGACAACCGAGTTGACGCGCGTCGCCCAAGTGAGACAACATTTCATGGAAAAAAAGAAAACGTGGGATTTTTTTTTGGTTCGTTTTAGTAATTCTCACGCTCGCACTATTTTTGGTCCTCGAGTTGCACGACTTGGCCCGGACAGGCGATAACAAAACACGAGGAGCAGGCGAGCAGATGGGACGACAGCCGTTTCGGGGGGGAGGGGGGAGAGGTGGGGGGGGGGTAGCACCTTTGAAGTTGCAACAACAGAACGAGAGTCACAAATCCACGCGGGCCTCTAAGAAGTTTGGACTTCAAAAACAACCTAAAAATCCATCACGTTGCATCGCCACCTTTTACGACAGTGCGCACAGCCCGGCAGAGGCATTTTCATTGCAAGGGAGCTCATTAGCAGCAGCAACAACAACAAGGCCACATCTCTTCCCGGTGTTTGTTGTTGTTGTGAGGTCGTTCGGGATGACGTCGTCAGAGAGCTGCCCGGCACGTGGAGCGAAACGTCCGGGACATCGCGCCGAACGAGCCGGAACGCTCATTGGACAGCAGCCACGCGGCGCGACACGCAAGACAAGCAACCCACACTCGGGAAGTAAAGCGACAAATAAGTCGCCAAAAAAATGTTTTCTTCTGCTTAGGAAACCATCGCAGATTCCATAAAACAAAAAACTCCGCAGCGCTCGGAGTTGCGATGACCGAACACACACCCAAAGAAGCTCGCGAAGAAAACCCCGAAAGCAAATTACGCCTCCTTCCCATATTAGTCCGCTCCACATAAAACGGACAAAAAAATGTTGTTGTTACGCAGCCCATCGGTTGCACGGCCTCTCTGCGGAGAGAGACAGAGTGAGAGAAGGCACGTTATTATCAGCAGAAATGGCTAAATAAAGCGGCATAACTCTGGAGCGGTTTCGACAGCCGGCTTGCTTGAAGCAACTCTGGTGAACTGCCCGATGTTTATATATCCCCAAAAAACTATTCTCTATTTTACGAGGGTAAGGCCCACTAAGCTATACATCTGTTTTTCAGAAGCAACCTGGCCACAAATGATAGCTCAACGAAGTGGCTAATCATCACGTGGAAATGTATAGCAGCCAAACACTCTAAACGCGTGTTGTTGATTCTAAATGCGGAGGGAAAAACCGGAGGACCCGTAGAAAAATCCACGCGATCACGGGGAGAACATGCAAGTCAAACTCCAAATATACAGCGGGGTCCAGGGTCGGGATCGAACCCAGGACCTGCTGTGTACCAAGCGAGGTAGTTAACATCTCACCAGCGTGGCATCTATCGGGTTCGGGTCACTTTCTGGCATCGGACGTGTGGGCTTGAAGGATTGCCCCCGTGCCATCGGGCCTGTGCAAGAAGCCAAATTGGCTGTGGTTTCTCTTTCTTCCTGCGGGCCCCTCAACGCAAGCTGGCAGCAAACCGCTCGCCTCGGCCGCTCTCTTGTTATTGTTACACCCGGGGGCGAGGAAGCCCACGTGGACCCCACGGCGCTTCGTCGACCGCCCGAGTGCACGTGCACCACGTGCAAAGCGAAGTGACCACGTGGGTCATGGCGGTGGCAGGGGCAGCACCGGGGCTGGCACAGATGAGTTCCCTGGGTAGGGAGAAAAGGTGGTCAGCCGTGTGATTTCCACGCAATAAGACGCTTCGTTGAGCTCTCATTTGTGGTCAAATGCTCGGTGGGCTTTACCTGGTGAGATAAAAAAAATATATAGTTTCGTTTTGTTTGTATATTTTTAAGTGGTTTGTTGTCCTTTCCTATACTTTGCGCTCCTATCGTGTGCATTGTTTGTTGTGGTAACGGTCTGACCTGCCCGTATTTTTCGAGGTTGCATGTTCTCTCCCCGTGGTCGCGTGGATTTCTTTGTCTCTGGGTCCTCTGGTTTCCCCCTCCACATTCAGGAACCTGCATTTATATTATTTAGATTATTTTGCTGACATAAATGTCCACACGATAAGCCACTTTGTTGAGCTATCATTTGTGGCCAGGTCGCTTCTGAAAGAAATGTACATCGCTCAGTAGCCCTTACCTAATAAAATAAAGTTTCGTTTTTGTGTGTATATTTGAAGTGATTTGTTTACCTTTACCATACTTTGCACTCCAATTGTGTTTTTCTATCGTTGGTTGTTGCGACGTTTTGACCTGCCCCGACTGGACATGTGTGCAAAAGAGCTTTATTGCTCATCGGATTCCTCCTGCAGTATAAATGCTCATTCTGATTCTAAACCAGGTTCTCTCTCTCTCTCGTGTACCGTACTCTGTTGGGAGACGATCGCATATCTCAGCTCCGTTCCACGGGGCACGTGACACCAATCCGATGGCAGAGTTCATCACACTGCCCAGCGACTCCTCCGAGATTGTAACATTATTTCCATTGCGTCTCAGCCGCAGCTCCTGGCCCAAATAAGGAAATTACAACAACAAACCGGTTCGAGATGTCCCCGGAAACCTGCAACCCTCGCCCTGATTCCCTGTCCACTTTTCGCGCCCTTTCATTGGCTGCCCATTTCGACCAGAATTACCTACAAGATCGCCGCTTGCCCCTGCTACCGCGTCCTCAATCCGGCCACCACACCGTACCCAAGTTCTCCGCTGACGCCTTATAACACTTCCACGAATCGTAGGCACCTCCGCAGTGCGAAGCAGAACCTCCTTGAAACTCTCAGGGCAAGGACCGTCATTGCTTCTCGTCGTTTCTACGTCGCAACCCCCCCCCCCCCCCATTGTCTGGAACGCCATCTCCATATTCACATCCGGAACGATCAATCATTTTCTTCGTTCAATGACCCTCTAAAGGCGCTTCTTTTCAGCTCGACTTTTGACCAAGTATCACCGGGACCGCTCCGCGCCTCTGAATTGCGTCTTTGGTCCGCAACATTGCGCGCGTTATAAATTGCATAATTATTATTATGAATGTCCATGAAGCTATCGTCAACGATTTTAGAATTAAATAATTAGACAACAGTGTGAGATCGTCGTCAGCATTAGCGGCCTTGACCTATCCACTGCTGGATGATGAAAATCCTGCCCCGGGCCGACGCCGCCTCTCGCGGTCTCAGGACGCAATGATTATCCGTCGAGTTCCTGCGCACCAGCTGATTCCATCGCTCCTTCTCGGGGCCATGGGTTCGACCTCAGGTTCCACTGGAATCGCTTCTGTGCACATAGCCTCAACTCTTGCTCCACGACTCATTATATGGGCCAGCACATGCCCAGGGCATCCCTGTTTGGCCATGACACCCTGTCGCACTATCACAATGTCTTCTTTCAGACATCGCGCATTAATTACTTCGCTTTAAAGGCGGCCAAGCGCCTTTAATCCGTTTCTAGATCCATAAAAAAATACAAAATCCTGTATCTACGTGTACATGTGACCATCGCTGTGACAGCGAGCACTACGGCACCACGTCCTGCGAACTGCGGTCTATGTATGTACGCCGAGCTTCTTTCGCGCCGTACGTCAGCCAACCGCGCGCCTCTCACGAAACGAGTTTTCTCATCTCGATTTTCAAAGTGCACGCCTCCCAGTAGCTTCCTAACATCGGAAGGAAACGGCGTCCTCGTGCGCGTTTAATCCGTTTCCAGATCCAGATAACACACACCCACACACACACACGCACACACAACTCCTCTTATCTACGTGCACATCTGACCACCCCCTCCCCCCACAACTCCACGGGGGGGCCGCTGCCCCCCCCCCCAGCCCCCCTTGCCCCCCTCCCCCTTTCCTTGCCCACCCCGAAATCAAGCGCGTGACTTTCGCTCTTTGACCTTTTGCGTTCAACGCGCGCACTGTACGCGCACTGCATCGCCCCCCCCCTCTTCCTGTGTCGCCCCACCGGCGTCAAGGAAAGAGGGGGGCAGGGGGGGGCAAGGGGGGGGGGGCAAGGGGGGCGGGGGGGGGGGCTGCTGCTGACAATGTGGTGGGAAGCGGCAGTGACAACTTAGCTGGAGGGGAAATAAATCAATAAACTCTGTGGTCCATTCGCACTCGTGATGGACTGGACTCATACGAGTGCGCAATAACAGATGTTCTTGCTTGCTTACTTAAACTATTGTACTAAACTTTTTTCATTTTGTTTATTTACCAGGTAAGGTCCCACTGACCTGGCTATCACAAATGATAACCCAACGAAGTGGCTTATCATCGCGCGGAAATGTTTAGCAGCCAATTATTCAAGACGTGTGGTGTTGATTCTACAATGTGGAGGGGAAAACCAGAGGACCAGGAGAAAAAATCCACGCGACCGCGGGGAGAGAGAGACACACGTAGACTCAAAATATACAGCCGTAGGCGTCAGGGTCGGGATCAATCCTACGACCTCCTGTATACCCGGCGAGGTAGTTAACATCTCCTGGCCACTGTGATGATGCTGAGGGAGAGAGACATGCAAACTCCAAATATACAGCAGCAGGCGTCAGGGTCGGGATCGAACCCACGACCTCCTGTATACCAGGCGATGTAGTTAACATCTCCTAGCCACTGTGATGATGCTGAGAGAAAGACACCACAAACTCCGAATATACAGCACTAGGCATCAGGGTCAGGCTCGAACCCACGACCTCCTGTATACCCGACGAGGTAGTTAACATCTCCTAGCCACTGTGATGATGCTGAGAGAGAGACACCACAAACTCCGAATATACAGCAGTAGGCATCAGGGTCGGGCTCGAACCTACGACCTCCTGTATACCAGGCGAGGGAGTTAACATCTCCTAGCTACCGTGGCGCGCCATCCCATGGCATCGCAGCCTCCTTCCCCCCCTCCCGTACCTGTGATTTACACGGTTGGCTACGTACGGTGCGAAAGAAGTTCAACGCGTACATATCTATAAGTCGCACCTCTCAGCTCTGACGTTCATCCCCGAAGTCACTTGTGGGTGGAACCATCAACCGCATCAGGACATCAACAGGTCGCATCTCCTTCACGAATGTAAACATCAACCACACGAGCCGCAGTCGGAGTGCGACTGCGGCTACGCGACGCGAATGTGACCGGATCAGAGTAAACCCGGCTCCTTCAACGGAGGAGGAATAGCAACAACAACACACACACACACAACTCTCTCCGATGAAGCCCCCTCTCGTCGAGGCAAGCGGATCTCCACAAAGAGCTGCTGCTGCTGCTGCTGATTGCCATCGTCGCGCAGAAATATACTGGCGCAGTCTTCGTTGTGTCGGTCGAATTGGGAAAAGTGACGCTTGATGAGATTGATTTGATCGACTCGATTTCTAAACTATTTAAACGTTTTATTTTATTAAACCAGGTAAGGGCCCACCGAGCTACGTAGCTCTGTTTCAGAAGCGACCTGGCCACAAACGATTTCTCAACGAAGTGGCTCATCACGTGGCAAATTATAGCAGCCAAATAATTCTAAACGCACGTTTCTAAATGTGAAAGGTAAAACCCAGAGGACCCGGAGAAAAATCCACGCGACCACCGGCAGAGACGCGCAAACTCCAAATATACAACAGGAGTCAGGGTCGAGGTTCGAACCCACGGCCTCCTGCATACCAGGCGAGGTCGTTAACATCTCCTAGCCACCCACTTCGACTTTCAAGACTCTTTGGCAAGGGCGACAATGTGGTTAACTATTGACCAGTTCGGACCCTAACGCACAATAGACATTCGAGATCTAAAAGATAGTTCAGTGCTGTCGTCCCACATTTCATGGGCGCCAATAACCAAAGGTAAAACGATGAAGGCGCAGCTCTGCAATTGCTCGTTCATGGATACAGTAGCCTTCATTCAGCGGTGGACTGAACAATGGCTCGAAATCTTGATTTGAAGCTTTCGTGACTGCAGGAATCCATACTCTTTGGTTCTTTCAGTAAAGTCACGTAGTTATAAATTAAACAAAGCACGACGTTTCGATCACGGCCGCTTGTGTTGCGATCGAAACGTCGTGAGTTGTTACATTTTTTATTTTATTTCTAACTACGTGACTTTACCGAACGAACCAAAGAGAATGGCTGTAAAGTTTTTTTTGTTGTTGATTGCAGCATGTTGCTCGCACACTACACAGTCCTATAGAGGCATGCTCAAGCATGTTACTGCAGGGCGAGACATTGTGAGAAGATACAGTACTGCCAAATGTTTAATACGCACTTACAGACATTTCTCAATCCACTGCTGGATGAGGGCTTGCCCAGGGCGGTGCCAGTCACGGGGGTCATTTTCGCCATGCTTCACCACGATGGTCAGTGCTGGTTCAGATATCCAACCAACGTTCGCCGTGGGTTGGATATTTCAACTCAGGTTTCTGGAACTTACAGCGGAGTGTGCTAACCAATGCACCACCGCTCCCCCCCAACCCCGTTGTGAGAATATAGACAGAGACAGACTTTTGGGACAAGTGCTCTTTGCGAGTGCACCGATGAAGGCCGGCACGGCACACACGCCTTTGTCTCCCGAGTCGTGATGTTTTATGCATCGCACCAGGTACTCGATTTGAGGCTGAGTCGACCTAGGGGAAGCCCAGGACCTGTTCAGATAGCCGTCACCGGTGTTGGCCGTGAGCGCTAACCACTACGCTGCCGCTCCATTAAACAATAGATTGTTTAAGGTCAGATCGCGTAAGTACAATGTGTGTCGTAAAAGCCCTCCGCCACCCGGAACACCCAATTGATAAAAGCCACGTGAACAACCGTGCCACGTTGTTATTATTATTATTCCAGGAGGAGGGTGTAACGACCCCAAATTTCACCGATCGAGCGATGCGCCATCCCCGAAACGTCGTTTGCCAATCTCCATCAACACCGCGTCGCCAAAGCAAAAATAAGTGAAATGCAGCAAATCTCCCTAGACGCAAAACGTGTGCGTGGATTGCCGTGCCGCTGAAATCGCCCGGCACCGTTGTGAGCGCCGCTCGCGTGAAAGCTGACGACGTTGAGATGAGCAGCAAATTCAGCGAGAGCATCACATCTCGTAAACACCGGACAGCTGGCTGGGCCTGCAATCAAAGTCACCGCTTCGCTCTTTCCTTCACCCGGAAAAAAACAAACAAACAAACACGCCTTGCTAAAGACAAAGGTCCCCCGTATAGCCCTTAACTGACTGCCGGGGGGAAAGTGCTGTTCGCGAGTAGTAAGCGCCTGTGAAGGCCGGCACGGCACACGAGGTGCATGGGTGGCCAGCACCACGCCCGGCCGCCTTTGTCTTCACACCAACATAGGCAAAGATCCCCCGTGTAGCATTAACAAATTGTTGGGGCAAGTGTTGTTAGCGAGTACTGTAGTAGCACCTATGAAGGCCGGCACGGCACGAGAAGGGGGGTTTGGATGGTCAGCAACCACGCCAATTACAAGCAAAGGCAAAGATCCCTCGTATAGCCTACACGGGCTGTTGGGGCAAGTGCTGTTAGCAGGCACCTGTGAATACCCCCCCCCCACCACGACACAGCCAATCAGTAAGGATTGTCACCTCGACAACACGTGCCCAATTCGTTACTCGTACAGCACTCACCGGTTGTGTGTTGCAGAGTAAACCCACTGCATCATTTACAAATATAGTGTAGTGTATAGTGTAGTGTATAGTGTAGTGTACTAGTTCATCACACACCGGTCGTGTGTTGCAGAGTTGACCCACTACATAATTTACAATTATAGTGTAGTGTATAGTGTAGTACACTACTTCATCACACTCCGATTGTGTGTTGCAGAGTACCGTAAACCCACTACATCATTTACAATTATAGTGCAGTGTATAGTGTAGTGTATAGTGTAGTGTATAGTGTAGTGTACTAGTTCATCACACACCGGTCGTGTGTTGCAGAGTTGACCCACTACATAATTTACAATTATAGTGTAGTGTATAGTGTAGTACACTACTTCATCACACTCCGATTGTGTGTTGCAGAGTACCGTAAACCCACTACATCATTTACAATTATAGTGCAGTGTATAGTGTAGTGTATAGTGTAGTGTATAGTGTCGTGTATAATGTAGTGTATAGTGTAGTGTATAGTGTAGTGTGTAGTGTATAGTGTAGTATACTAGGTCATCACTCACCGGTTGTGTGTTGCAGAGTAAACTCACTACATCATTTACAGTTTGAGCACCGGGACGTTCCGCCAATCATTACAACAACCACCATCATCATCATCGCCGGGCGGACAGCCAGAGTTGTCGAGAACCCCCCCCGCCCCCCGTCTCGGTCTTACATAGAGGGATACACACAATAGAAGGATACACACGTACTTCTGTAAGTACTTCTGTAGGTACAGAAGTACGTGTATCGATAAACGTACCCCAGCTTCACGCGCGCCGCGGTTCACGCTGTTGCCACTTGGAGCCAGAGGAGAGCTGTCAGATCGGAAAGAACCCCCGCGCTTGCCTCCAATGACAACCGCCGTAGGGGAAGAGAGAGAGGAGAGAGAGGAGAGGGAGGGAGGCGTGCTTGCGTCACAGACAGCGAGAGAGAGGGGGGGGGACAGGCCCTGGGATCAACCCAACCCCAACCCACTCCTCCTCTTCGCCCCCCCCCACAAGCACACAGCGGGGCCACGCGATGCAAGTTGGTGAGGGTGGTGTGTCTCCAACCCACTCGGTGGGGAGTGTTCCACGGCGAACATTGGCTACGTTACAGATGTGATCCCACGAAGATTCCCCCCCCCGCTCCCTCCCCCCGCTCCCTCCCCCCGCCTTCGCAGTCAATGTGGGGGCTAGGGCCGGATTAAGATGTTCTAGGCCCCCTGGGCGACAGGTACTGTGAGCCCCCACCCACCCTCCCCCCAGTAATATTTTCCAAAAAAAAACAAAGTTAAAGAAAAATCAAATGTATGTTTTTTTACAAGGCTAACGACAAATACAATTCAGCATTCACAAGTGAAATCACTTTTCACTTCATCTCTGGAGGGCGCTCCAACTGACGGTGCAGCCGCTAAAGCCCCCCACGACTTAAATCGGGCCCTGTGTGGGGCAAGTGCTGTTAGCGAGCAGCAGAAACCTCCGAATTAAGGCCGGCACGGCTACACGAGGGGGTGGGTGGCCACCACCACCATCACCACGGCCGACTTTGTCTTCCCCATCGGCGATGTTCACCACGCACCGCACCCGGTTTTTCGGTTTGGCCAAGTTTGTTTGTTGTAGTACAGAGTTAGACTGATGGCCTTAATATAAGTTGTCTTGTGGTTGCTGTTGTTGTTGTTGTTTGACTTGCATCCTACTGGGATTTTTACACACAGCATTGGTGTACGGTGCTTTTTCTGAAATATTTTGCTGTCTTTTCTTGGATTTTCTGTTTGCACATAGTCACTTTAAGATGTTATCTTGTTCATGTTTTAGTTTTCTGTTTGTTGCGGTTGCACCCGATTCAAGAGCCGAATGGCTCACAGGGCTATACCTAATAAATGAACTTGAACTAAATTTCGATTTAAAGCTTTCGTGACTGCATGGATTCATCTTCTTGGTTCGTTCGGTAAAGTCACGTAGAAGGAAAATAATAAAATAATAAAAAGAAAACATAATAAAATAATTCTCACGACGTTTCGGCCACAACGCAAGCAGCCGTCTTCAGGTGAGGAACAGGTCTGTGACTTTACCGAAAGAACCAAGAAGATGAACTTGAACTACTCGTTTGAGGCTGAGT